>NW_027069468.1:830963-954333 GCF_002906115.3 Quercus suber | reverse complement strand
ATCCTTCTTTTTGCCTGAGGAGCAAAGAGGGGAATTTCGAGGGGCTATTGTTGGATATTAGGCCCAGTAGAATGTATTGGGCCGGGGGCCCAATCCGAGGACACCTCATAAGTCCGAGGATGGATAAACATGTGATAGAGGTCAGTACTAATAAATAAAGGAAGGGATTTAGGCATTATGTTCCAGGAAAGTGATCTGAGGATGAATGCTTCCTCGGCTAGGCAAAGCCGAGGTCAAAAGATGTAGTTTGATATCAAGAGTAACGTTCTGGACGATTCCACTGATGATGATAAGTATCAAGAAAGAACAAGACAAAGGGAGACTATGAAATATCTAAAGGGAAATCTGTTACCACCACATTAAATAATCTGCAGCTAATTCTATAGCCGCATTAATGAAGAAGTGATACCTGAATAGTATCTTTCAGCCTTACAGCTACTCCTCAAAAACTTCAAGAAGGTGCTAATGAGACAAGGATCAACACTAGCAATCTAGTCTACACATGGAGGGTAGAGATGAAGGAGGAGGATAATATAAAATAGGAAGAAGACCCTAAGGGGCGGGGATCGAAAATTAAGAGGAAAACACTGTAGCAATCAAGAATTGAATTTGTAATCAAACTTGTGAGAAATATATAAGAACTGATCTCCTCAGATTGTGCCGAAGACAATTTTCTTAGATTAAACTAGTCTATCTTCATTTTCTTATCATTTGAATCCACTTTACTTATTGTCCAACTCATTAAAGCCTAGTTTTCCAATTGTATTCGGCTTTTTAGGCCTAAGTTTATCCATCATTTGGGCTAAGGACTCAAATCTGGTCTTTACAAACTCTTTTAGTTTCTCTTTTTCCATCTAACTTACTCAGTTTATGTTCATTCGAGGATGGTTAGAAACCCTTTATTTGTTCAAACTAATTGCTATTTTGATTTTGTAAAAAATAAAAATAAAAAAAAAAAAAAGAAAAAAGAAAAAGAAAAAGAGTTTTATCTTTATCACTTCTAAGTGCATTGGATCAATTTCAAAATTTTTAAATTTACATAAGTTTTTTTTTTTAACCTTCTTTTCGATTTTCTAACATCCAAGCTCCAAAGGTTAAACGTGGAAGGTCTAACGCAGAGATTGGCTAATGTACAAACAATCTATTTATGCATATGCAGTGATGAACTTGAGGGAAGAAAAAGATTACATATTACCATAAACTATCACTTCCAAAAGCATCATTAATTAAGTATTAAATCATATACAACAACTTGAATTTAATTGAATCGAGTTGAATATCAAAATGCCTTGAATTTTCTTTCACTCCTCCATCATTAAGACGAAGAAAAAAAAAAAAAACCATTCACATTCACAGCAAAATTGGTTGTTTGATCATCTTCTGTTAAAAATTTCCAGTAATAAACTGTATATAAAGACTATAATTTATACAACTCGAATCATATACAACAAATTTGTTTTTGGTTTTCCCTCAATTGAGAAGATTAGAATGCATTCAATTTTCTTTTCTTTTTTTCCCCGCCCCTATCATTTGTATAGTGATAAAAATAGAATAATCCACAGGAAAAATGGAACGAGCATTAAGTCAGAGAAATTAGATTGAAATGTGTAACAATATTCTTCACTGCCGCTTTGCTAATGTCTTCTTCAATCCCATAAGAATCTTCCCAAACCACATTAAGTTCATGATAGCTAGCACCGAAGGCACCACAAAGACCAAGAAATATCCAAAGGCGTGCATTTGGATCACCTGCAGAGCAAATGAAATGGCTTCACATTTCTCTCCAAAAAAATAAAGACTTCACATCATAACTGAACTTTCAGAAACATGACATACAAAACCAGAGGTCAAGTTTGGGGAAAAAAAAAAAAAAAATTAAAGGACAAATTTTGGCGAAGAAAAATTCAATAGGTGCTTCTTATGTTTATACCAATAGTGTATTAACTCCAGTGATACTATTGTTTTAACTTTTAAGCATAATCTGTTGGTAATCTAAAATTGGCAAAAATATAAACAAATGAATAAGAGTTTCTTGAATAAATTGAGAGCATTTATACAAGGATGGAATTTTCCCCTATACCAATTTGACATAATTTCCTCCAAACCAGTAGGTTCTATTTCAGACGACCAACTAATTGAGCTATTTAATCACATGAACTATTTTTTCAGTCACCAAATAATTTTTTATTTTTTGGCAAGTGAATCACTAACAGGTAACCACAATAATTTTAAATAAAATAACAAATCTAGTGTCTTTTCATAATAAAGTTAAAAAAAAAAAAGTCCCATATTTGCATTAATTCAGAATTTAAGAAAGTTTTTATTCTGTATAGCTAATCTGAATTGGAACCTCTTTCTTTCCCATTCAGGATACTTCTTATTAAGTCCATATGTTTTTACCCTTTCTAAAACTAGGTAAAGACATTATGACTGCAAAAAATTTGAAAATATTATTCCAAGCACAGACTAGTAATTCTTATCAGCTTGCAGGCAGTAAAAACTCTTATTTTCAAGAATTCAAAGCCCATGAAATACGTATGCTGAGGACTTGCAAATCACCTGATCATAGTGTAAGTAAACATGGTAAAACACGTAACCAAACAGCAGAATTCTCGCAGCCTGCATTTCATAAGTTATTTCAACAGTCATTCTTAATTTAAAAAATAAATAAATAAATAAACTCAAATCCAGTAATTTTCAACACAAAAAAGGTGCTTGTGGCCAGAGTCATGCCACATTGCTGATGACCTCGAATCAGCGTATCTAAATCTGAAAAAGAGAACGCATAAGGTCACAGTTGGGGGCAACACTACTATCTGGCATCAGCACATGATTTTGTGTGCAAGCCACCACAACCAAATTATAATTTCGTTTCCCCCTATTCAGCATAGATTTCGATGGATATCAACCGGCTAATAGGGTTGTATTATAATGAAATTCAAGGGGATTTAGACTCACCAGCCATGCAAAAAATATCAGTATGCCATTGATGAGATATGCGTTAGACCTCTTCAGACCAGCCGTATCAAGATACCTTCATGGAACCAAGAAGATCTATTGAAGCAAAAACATTACAACACAAACATTACAACACATTAGAGTTTTACTTCTAAACATACCATCTCATATTGACCTCTGGAGTAGTAACCTCGGAGATGAGGATCATGAATGTATAAAGTTGCCCTTCTCCAGAAAACATAGAATATGCTACTGCAACTCCAGAAAGGGAGTGATGGATAATCTGAAATTAAAATATTAAAATGCCTGTAATATGGCTTTTAAATGTTCTTACATAAACTTTTTATGATATACTGCTTTGTCATTGAATCAATTTATAAAAGCAGCATGCCTTCCCCAACTTGGTCCCTCATAACTATAACCACCCAATCCCAGTATTTGAAGTTATTAAATTCATTGACAATGAAGGATTTGACCTAGATTCAAGAAAATTGAAAATAATTGTTTAAATCCCAAAAGGCCAAATGCAGAAAGCAGTCATAAGACTCACTTCCATTATGCGTCTAAATCAACAGAAATACTTGGCTAGAAACAGGGTGAAGAGGCAGATAAAAGCATTCCTCAAGGGAGAAAGTGTACAGTATATGAGAAACGGTGGTTTCTACGACAAAGTATTATCAGTTAAATAAAAACACACAGCAAAGTTAAGCATAAAAGGAAGTATGGTGTGTGTGAGTGTGGGTGCGTGTGCACCCGCATGTGCACAGAGTGTAGGACAGACTACTGGACTTACATACTCCATTCCACCTAAAGAAGGATAGAGCCAAAAAATCATTCCAAGATCTGCAAGAAAGTATCCAACAGAGACCTGTCAAAAATCAAATACATAGTATTATATGGAGAAAACTTCTCAAAAGATTAAAAGATGCGTAGTAAATAAAAGTAGCAAACCCGGAATGCTTTCAAAATGTAGGCATGCAATAAGCTAAAGGAAGGTGCATCCTCAGCATGTTCCCAAAATAGGTAGATGAAGACAGCCAATCTGCTTCCCAATTTTCAGTTATCATTTTTCCTATTCACAAGGATGGCCCATTATCTTGCCAAGAGCCTTGTAGCTCAGTGGTAAGGCCTAGTCTCCTTTATGAGGAGAACCAGAGTACAAGTCACCCTTCTCCCACTTTTTGTAACAATTAAGTTAATCAAAGAAGAAAAAAGAAAGGGGGAACTGAAGTAGAATGCAAAATTATTTCCAATTAAAAAAAAAAAAAACCATTATTGGCCCAAAAGCTGAACAAAAGGGGTGGAAGAAATGAAAGGCATGTCACTCTTTTTTAAGAAAATAATTACAACATGTTTTGTAGGGCATCAATACATGCAGCTTTTAATTTTTACAAGCATAGGTTGGCAAGTAGGGTTACTTATAGACATCATAGGTTGGAAGGTCAAGACTGTTTTAATTCATTATAAAGTTGCAAAGCCATGTTCTTGGCATCACCACCAACACTCATGCACAGGAAATTAAAGTTAAAAAGTCAACTACTCAATTTCTTAGTATCATTATTGCATTAATGAAAACCTGGGCAATATTCAGAAAAGAAAGATGTTGTTTCTAAGACACCTAAGCATCAGATTATTTATTTTTCCTGAATTGATTAAAAACAGAATGTTTAAAGTCACATACAGAGACCGCAGCTATGTATTTTCCAATTATTTATTGTGAAAATAAATTCATTAGTAAATAAACTTACCCCCAAGGCAAAAACTGACAAAGGTGAGCTTCGAAATGTAACAAGGCCAGCAACCCGCTGGTCAGAAAAGAGATCTGACCAGAACACAAAATACAAGGAAATAACTGTGATAAAAATAGCATGAATTGTGGAGATACCGCTGCCAAGATTAATTTTTTTTAATTAAGAAAAGATATAAGCAACAAATGAAAAAGGAACAAATTAATAATAGGTTGAACAACAGGAGAGATACACACTTACCGATTATTCCACTCTGTTCTTTGGATTTTTGTAAGACCATTATAACTCTTAAAATAAAAGGTACTGATTAATTGGGTAAAATCATAGCCCTGTAAAGGGGAAAAAGATTTAGAATGAGTTAATAAAGCGGTAATTACACATACAACTCAAATGAAACAAACAGAATATCAACTATCTTCAGTCTTTCACAACTGAACAATAAAACAGAAAGACAAGAGCATACCACTTTGAACAAAAGTATGCCTCCAAGGATGCAAGTGTAAGGCATAAAGGGATCTGCTAATAAGTAGTTCTTAGCCAGCGCCTGAGCCTGATTTTGGTATGACTTAATAGCCATAGCTGTTTTTCTAGAGACTGCCATAATAACGTACTCCTTCAACAACAATGTTATGTTATATTAGCAGATCTTATCTCCTTTCTTCTCTACTTGTAACCTTTTTCTTCCACTCTTCCTTTTCCGTTCATCACTTCAATTCATTAACAAACAAGCAAGCAAGAAGTTAGCAAGCAACAACAAGAACGCAACTACAGAACATGAACATGAACATGCATGTATAATACTATAATTCATGATCATCCTAAATAGTATGGAAAAACTTAGTTTAGATTCCTTAGGTCATGTTATGGATCAGACCCACCATTCTATTATGGATCTCATCGAGTTTACAAAAATCAAATCGTTTATTTTTTATTTTATAATGAATCTAAAACTCTAAATTTTATCATAGCATTCTAATAAGTTGTGGACCATTCATGGTTGTTCTGTAAAGTTCAACATATATTGTACATTTAAGAATCAGAATAAAACCAACTCTTTTACCTTAGCTAAGCTTACAGATAGAAATTAACATAACTTGAAAGAGCTAGTAGAATGGCCGCAATACAAATAAATGGGTAACATTTTTTGTATCGGTATCTACACAAATGGTAAAATCCATAGAAGTATAAAGAAGAGCAAAAACACAGAATCAGTCATAAAATATGAAACCCATATCAGCAAAATCTAAACTTTATGATGGAAATTGAAAAAAGGGTGTGGTTGGATCAAAATGAATGATAGATCTGAGAAACATAAAAGCCAAAAAGAAAGTCAGAAACACGTGAAGAGGGCTTACCATCCAGAAAAGCCAAAAATGTTATGCTAAAGGAAAAGGATCCGTGAATATTTTTAAATCAGATCAGTTGCAAAGGCAGGCAGATGGGTAATTGGGAAATCAAAAAGACATGAACCCCAAAACCAGAGATTGAGAAGCAACTGCAAACTGCAGGTGGGGTGTTTGCTAAAACGACAGAGTACCAAAATGGTGTCGTTTACATGCCATGCCGTGTTCTACTTCCTACTTCTGTTTCTTTTGTTTCGGACTTTTGGGTGGGTTTGGTTTGGATGAGGCCTAGGCCATATGGTTTGTTATCCAATCCAATCAAGATAAGGAAACCCAACAGCAAGAAATGTGATTGCCTGATTGGCATACCACCACCATGCTCTCTCTTGGGAAATCAAAAAGACATGAACCCCAAAACCAGAGATTGAGAAGCAACTGCAAACTGCAGGTGGGGTGTTTGCTAAAACGACAGAGTACCAAAATGGTGTCGTTTACATGCCATGCCGTGTTCTACTTCCTACTTCTGTTTCTTTTGTTTCGGACTTTTGGGTGGGTTTGGTTTGGATGAGGCCTAGGCCATATGGTTTGTTATCCAATCCAATCAAGATAAGGAAACCCAACAGCAAGAAATGTGATTGCCTGATTGGCATACCACCACCATGCTCTCTCTGTCTCTCTGTCTCTCTCTCTCTCTCTTATTCTTTATTTTTTTGGAAAATCTTCTTGGTTTTTTCTTACCAGCTGTCTCTGTGTGCTATTATAATTCACCAGCATATAACCCAATTTTTATTATAAAAATATAAATAATTATTCAAATTATTTTTTAAAAAATATAGTAGGTAACACATGCATAAGAATAAATACATTTACAATTAAATACAATTTTTGTCATAGTCAAATTATTTTTTTTAGAAAAGTAAATGTAATTAGTCACATATTAAAATTATTACCTAAATTCAATACTACTTATGATGAATTTTTTTTTTCTAATTTTTAATAAGATAAAACGCGTGGTGATCTTTGTTGTGTGGAAATTTTTATTGAGTATATGTAATTGTTTTTTTTTTTAAATATTATAGTTCATTAATATTATATTCTTAGTATTTTGCATTCATTAACTCACTAGATACAAAGATTAAAAAAAACTTAAGTGGACATATGGAACAAACTTAAGTGGATAATTATGATATGATCTCCATATAAATTTAGACATATGACGCAAAATTGGATTTTAATTTCAAATTATAATTGAACTTTCTCTAAGTTTTATCTATTAATAAATATATAAATTATATAATTATAATAAATAATAATGTTCACTTCGAATTCGAGAATATTAGATTCAAGATACATCTAGAGTTTGTTTGGATACCGCTTATTTACTAAAGATTTAAAAGGCTAGCTTTGTTCATATTAAACCTGGTAATCACAAATTACAATAGCAAGTAAGCAAACCCAATATTTTTATTGAATTTTGAAATTGTGTAAACATAATAAGCAAGTGCATCCAAGTTCTTTAGAAACAAAATTAGAGCGGCTAAGATGAGCCTTTTGCTATCAAGAAAAATTCCAATATTATTGATAAATTATTTGGAGTAGCTATTTATTATTGATAATATTCTCGGCCTAAATAAGAGAAGAGGATAAAAAACTAGGGATTTACTAACGTATGTCTTTAAGGCATACATTAGTGAACCATTTAAGAAACTTTTTATGAAAAAATGTAAAATTAATTCACTATTTTGACAATTTTTTCAATTTTTCATAATAACTTTTCTTAAATAAATGGTTAATATATACTCTAAGGATTTACATTAATGGGCCCAAAAAACTAACCTTGTTGCAAATAAGTATTGACTATTAGTCTTGAATACTTTTTATCGTTTTCAAAAAAAAAAAAAAAAAAAAAATCTTTTTTATCATTTTTCATATATTGTATTACGTTCTGCCATTGACATTTTCTAAGAAAAGGAGGTTGGATGAGATATGTCTTGAAAGTTTCATCAGTACAGCCGAACCTTTATTCAATCATGGGTCCCACATGCTAAGTGACATTTTTTAATATTATAACACTTTTTTTTTTTTTTTTGGAGAATCAATTATAACATATTGTGATGCACTTTAGCGAATGAATATGGTGACATGTAGGGTTATGGATATCTTCTTTTTTTTTTTTTTTTTTTTTTTTTTTTTTTTTTTTGTGAGAATCAATTATAACATATTGCGATGCACTTTAGCGAATAAATATGATGACATGTAGGGTTATGGATATCTTGTGGATTTTTTTAATAGTGTATATCAATATCTATGACATTTGTATTTTAGGCAATTGCTTTGTTTATGAACCTCAGTGGTGGAAAAAAACAAAGAGCAAATGTTACGGTGGGAAAGTGATACCCTTTTTTTTGTTGATCGAAACGAGAGGTTTTATTTATTTATAATAGCAGTTCATACAACAACATCATCCTTTGGCCATCAGGTACAAAGTCTACCACTGCCGAGGTCAGCCAAATCTCTTACTATAAAGTGGTATACAAAATTGGGACATTCATGGTAGATCTTCAAAAGCTGTTGTTGTTGGGTACCTCGTTTCGCTAGGGCATCGGCACATTCGTTGGCTTCACGATAAATGTGGCATGCCCAAACCTCCCACTCCTATCCCATAAGACTTCTGCAATCACAAATTAAAGGAAACATATTAGGAGGATAATTAGATGTTCCCGTAGTTAGCCAAGATAAAACTGCTGTTGAGTCAATCTCCAACTAGATATATTTGAACCCTAGTTCCCATGCCAATAGCAGACCCTGTATAATTGCTCCCAATTTTGCTATATTATTAGTTGTAAACCCCATATTTAGAGAAAATCCAGAAATCCATTCCCCAGAGCTATTGCATGGTATACCGCATGCACTAGCCATTCTTGGGTTACCTATAGAATTGCCATTGGTGTTAAGTTTTATATAGGGTTCCCTTGGTACGTCCCACCTAATAAGTTGTAGTGTCTTAACATTAACAGGTCTATCAGAACCAGTTAAGAAAAAATATTATGTAGCAGCTTGCAGTTGTATATACTATACGATGTTGGGAACGAGACTAGTTCGTAAATATACACTCATTTTTGGCTAGCCATAATTTCTAATAGAGAAACGGAAAATAAATGTTCCAAGGGAGTTATTGGTGCAAAATAACTTTGTCGGTAGTAGCATTACTCTGCAACCAAGCTTGTAAGGGTTCGTGAAAGAAAGAGAGTGGCAGGATACCCGGGGATTGATACCAAACCTCTTTGGCCCAGGGACAATCTCATAAGATGTGAATTGTTGTTTTCGAATTGTTACATCTAGGACAGTGTACATTAACGTGTGATAGAGAAAAAGCTAAATACTGTCTAGTGGGAATCTAGTTGCGCATGACTTTCCAAAGAAAATTTTGAATCTTTTTGGGGCATTTCACTTTCCATACCCAATTCCACAACTGTTTATCCAGAGGCACCTATTGTTGTTAGTATATAAGTTGCGATGCTGAACTAACTGAGCAAATACCATTATTACTTCGCCAGAAAAAGGAATCCGGTATTCGGGTAAGCTAGGCCACCAGAATACCTTTGATACGTTGTGCCATATGTGGTGGGAGAGGCACTTGGAGAGATTCAAGATTCCAAGTATGATTATGTCGTAATGAGCTAACTCATCGGTTTTTGTCGTTTTGCATTAGCAGTCCTTCAATACTACTTCAGAGGGTGTCGCTAGGGATCCACTTATCCTTCCATAGCCGTATAGTTTGTCCATCCCCAACTATCCATTGCATACCATCCTATAACCATTTCATCATGTTGTATAAGGCTTTCCAAATATGGGAGATTTTAGAGTGGCAGACACTCTCAAACATGGTCGTGTGTGGGAAGTATTTGGCTTTTAAGACTTGGGCCCAAAGCATATTGGGCTGATGGTAAAGACAGCAGGCTTGGTTTATAAGAATCGCCCTATTCCTATGACGGATTGATTGTATCCCCAATTCACCCGCATCTTTTGGGAATGTTATCGTTTCCCAACTTATTGTGTGACATCTCCACTGCTGACTCGTGTTGCCCTATAAGAACTGACAACTCAATTTATCTAATTGTCTACTCATTTTCCTAGGGAGTAGCGTAGTTTGCATGGCATAGATAGGAATGGAAGCCACCGAAGATTTTACTAGGGTGACATGGCTAGCCATTGAAAGGTATTTGGCTTGCCATTCTTCAATTTTCTTTGTTATTTTGTCAACTAGATATTGGTATGCACTGGTTGTTTGGAGGGTGGTGAAAATGGGGGTCCCTAAATATGTGCCTATCTGCATCATAGTAGGGATGTCAAAAACACCTGCCACCTGAGCCTTTGTGTTGCAAAGGGTGTTTGTTGAAAACCATATTCTCGATTTATGAGTGCTAATAATTTGACCCGAACATTGACAAAATTTCTGTAAAATTTTACTGAGGTTCTGGCAAACCTTGACCTTAGCTTTTGTGAACAAGAAAATATCATCTATGAAAAATAAATGGGAGATGTGAACCTGTCCCCTGAAACCTATAGGATGGATAGTTTTTGCCCTAACCCCATCCTTCAGTAGAATGGAAAAGTGTTCCAAAAACAGAATAAACAAGTATGGGGATAGAGGGTCACCCTGACGAACTCCCCTACTCAGTATTAGTTCTAGAAGAGGAATTCCATTCCATTGTATGTGATATTGTGTTAACGATACCCTACTCATAATAAGCGTGATCAGCCTAGGCGAGACTTGGAAGAACTCAAGTGATTTCTTAATGAACAGCCATTCTAGGCAATTGTAAGCTTTGTCAATATCTAATTTTAACGCTACATACCCATTGTGCCCCCTTTTATTCATCATTGTATGAATAATTTCCTGTACCAAAATAATATTATCACTCCTCCTATGCCCCAGCACAAACTCGGCCTGACAGGGATTAATGAGATGCACAATGTGGGGTTTAAGACGCTGTACTATGATACGAGATACCAATTTATATAAGGTGTTACATAGACTAATCAATCAAAACTGGTAATCATTTCGAAGTTAGCGACCTTCGGGATAAGGACCAAATTGGTGATACCCCACTCAGGCGGAATAGTTGATGTTTCAAAAATCTCTTGAACTACCTAAATCACACTTGGCCCTAAAATGTGCCAATTCTTTTGGAAAAAAATGACATGATAGCCATTTGGCCTCGGGGCTTTCAGGGGAGGAGGAGAAAGGACATTTAGAGAAATCTCCTCTACCTGGGGAATACTTAAGAGCCACTGGGAATGCTTGAGAAAGGGGCTATGTGAAGGATACCGTTGACCTAAACTAACAATTGGACCGCATATGCGCCGAAGTGGCCGTAAAAACTCGATTGAAAGCTGCCAGAATATGAGTGGTTGAGGCTTCCTCTAAAAGCCATAACCCCGTCTCATCTTTGAGGGTCACTAAACGAGAGTGGTTGCGGCGTTGCAAGGTTTTTACATGAAAGTATTCTGTGTTCGCATCTCAATAATTAAGCCACATGATTCTGGATTTAAGTTGCCAAAATAGGTACTATTGGTGCAGAGTGGTGTTATATTCTTGTATAAGTTGTTGTTCCAGAGAATATAAAAACATGGAAGGATTTCTAGTTAGAGCAATCTGTATACCTCGAAGTCTAGCTAAAAGCCTGTTTTTCCGCTGAAATATATTTCCAAAGTGGATTTATTTTAATCCCTTATCTTCTTCCTTAGGAAAACTAGGCAGTGTTGAAAGCTTGAAAGGGACGAGGAGGACGATGGAAAATTTTCCGAGGACCTCCAACTGGTTTCTACTAAGCTAGGAAAGGAAGGGTTAGTGAGCCACATTTGCTAAAACTGAAAAGGTTTTTGGGATTTATGTTTCATTGGGTTAGTATTAAGCAAAATGGCGCAACGGTCAAATTTGACCCAAGGAAGATGGTGAATTTTTGTCCTAGGAAAGCGTATTTTCCACTCCGTATTGCCTACCCCTCTATCCAATCTTTCTTTAATATTACACTGCCAGACTAAGCTTTTATTAATTTGTCCACGTGAAGTGGGATCCATGGAAACCTAGATCAATAAGTCCACACTGATCCAAACAATCTCTAAAAGCAGAAAACCCATTTTGGTTTAAAGGTAAACCCTCAATTTTTTCATCCTCATCTAGCATCTCATTAAAATCTCCTAATCGCACCAAGGCACATTTACCAAGGGAGCCAAAATTTTTAAGGGTCATGCTAACGAGTGCCCTTAGGGCACTCATTAATAAGTTATTTTAAGAAAATTTTAATACCACTTTTATGAGAAATGAAAAAAGCTGTCAAAATATTAATTACTTTTTTTTTTCTCATAAAATTTTTCTTTAAATGGATTATTAACCAAAGGGCACTCGTTAGCATTTTCCAATTTTTAAATACTCCCAAAACGGTTTCCTTTTATTAAAACTAGGAGAAGCATAGATAGCAATAAGCATAAAAGTATGGGAAGGATGATACCGGTGAGTGGCTATAGGGCACACAACTACACACCCATGTTACCAACCATTTTCAAAATCTATTCCAAACGACAAATCCTCATAATAATTTGCCCCCTCCAACTGAAACATTCCAAGCTATGGATTTTAATATTAATCTTTTCCAAAATACCCTTACTACCTTCCCTTCAACTGAGGAAATTCATAACACCCTCTGGAGTATTCACCCTCAAAAAGCTCCTGGCCTGGATAGGCTGCATGCGCAGTTCTTTCAACATTCTTGGGGGACTTTGAGTAGAGATATTAAAAAGTTTATCCAAACTATATTCATTACTGGCCGTGTTCCCCATAATCTTACAGCTATAAAGTTGATCTTGATTCCAAAGGATCCTAACCCTGAAACAGTTCATCAATTGCATCTTATAAGTCTCTGCAACACCTTATACAAACTTCTTTCAAAAATAATTGTTTTGAGGCTAAAAAAATTCCTCCCTGATCTCATCCACCCAGCCTAATCAGGTTTTATTCCAGGGAGGCGTGCTACAGATAACTATATAATAGCCTAAGAATTGATTCACCTAATACACAACAAATGAGGACAAAAAGGGCTCATGGCTGCCAAAATAGACCTAGAGAAAGCTTATGATTGTCTTGAGTGGTCTTTCATATGGTTCACCCTTCAGTTTTTTAACTTCCCTCAACAAATAATTGATTTGATCATGGCATGCCTAGAAACATCTTCAATCTCAGTCTTGTGGAATGGTCAAATCGGTAAACCATTCAATCCTTCAAGAGGGGTTTGCCAAGGTGATCCATTATCACCTTATCTATTCATTCTATGTCTAAACCATTTGTCTCTTTTACTTGACTCAGCGCTTCATACGAAATCTCTCCAACCTATGAAGGTCAATAGAAGAGACTTAAGTTTTAACCATATCTTCTTTGCAGACGACATTTTCCTCTTTGCCCATGCTAATCACCAACAAGCATATATTCTATTTAATATTTTTAGAGCCTCCTGTAATAATTCTGGACAACTGTTTAGTTCCCACAAATCTAAACTATTCTTCTCCCGTAACACACCTGTACAGATCCAAAATGACATTGTTGCACAAATCAATATTCCCATAGTTGAGGACTTAGGAAAATATCTTGGGCTGCCAATTCTTACTTCAAGGAAACTAAATAGCTCCTTTTCTCCCCTCCTCGAACGGATAAATTCTAAGGTTCGTTTGTGGCAACCAAAACTCTTGTCAATGGCAGGAAGGCTAACTCTCATCAAATCTGTGCTCTCTCCAATTCTAAATTATCACATGCAAACAACATTACTTCCAACAGCTGTCATCCAGCGTCTTGAACAAGCCCTTAAAGGGTTTCTATGGGGGGACACAGAAAATCAAAGACATATTCATCTTTTGTCTTGGGAAAAAGTGACCAAAACAAAGCAACAGGGTGGCATAGGAATTAGAGATAACAAACTCAACAATGAGGCCTTCCTTACCAATCAAGCGTGGAGAATTTGGACAAACCCAAATGGCTTTTAGGCTAAATTTCTCAAACAAAGACACTTCCCCAATATGCACTTCTTAAATCCAGCTATCTTTTCTTATGGTTCTCATTCTTGGAAAGCCATTCGTAAAGGCCGCTCTATGTTATCAAAAGGGACTCGCTGGATAGTTGGAAATGGCCAATCCACAAAATTCTGGTCAGATCCTTGGTTGCCCAATGGTACTCTTCGATCTTTAATTCATGGACCTTTAATGGCAGGGGAAGACCACACCAAAGTGTCAGAGGTTCTTGCACCCAATTAACAATGGAACCTCAATCGCCTTAGTTTTGATTTGCCTATGTCTATCATTAAACAAGTACAGGCAACTCCCTTCGAACTTCAATGTAACTCAAGACAAGCTCATTTGGTCATCACATGTGGGTCTTTGCTTAGTCAAGTCAGCCTACATCTTTTTATCTAAGCAGGCTCAAAATAAAACCCAAGAAACTAACTTGTCTTGGAGTTGGATTTGGAAAATTCCTATTCCCCCTAAAATCAAACTTTTCTTATGGAAATGTGCCCACAACAAAATACCATTGCGAGCTTTTATTTTCAAACATGCCAACCTAGCAGCCCAAGCGTGTCCCAAATGTGGCCTTCAAGAAACAACTATACATCTCCTTCGAGACTGCTCATTCCCAAGGGATTTATGGCTCATTTTCTCCTCTTACCATCCTACCCCAAACTTTTTTGATACCCCTATCCACCAATGGTGCAAAACAAATATTCAAACAAACATCACAGTAAACAATATTTCTTGGTACATCCTATTTGCATTCATATTGTGGTCCATTTGGTTAAGTCGAAATTCCCCTGTCTTTAGCAATAAATATATTACTCTGTCCCAGCTTCGCAAAACAGGGATACACCATGCCACTGAATTCTTTTATTTAAGCATGCATCCTAAACTTCAACACCCGACCATCATTACTACATTTGTTGGATGGAAACCAACTCCTTTCCCCTTCCTAACTCTTAATACTAATGGTAGCGCAAAAGGAAATACGGGTCATGCTGTAGCGGGCGGAATTATACAAGATCATTGGGGGGAAATGGATAGGTGGATTTTCGATTAACATAGGTATCACCCACAGCATAATGGCAGAACTGTGGGCAATTAGAGAAGGTTTAAATTTTTTTTGGAATAATGGATACAAATACATCAATCTTCAGGTGGATTCCAAATTGGCACACAATTGGATAATAAACTTGTACTCCCTATTTCCTTTGGAATATTCTAACTTGATCCATGATTGCAGGTCTCTCCTGGAGCGACCTTGGGTGGTCAAAACTGATCACACGCTACAAGAAAAAAGACTTAATACAGCAAAATAAGTCGTTGCAATAACAACTAATGTCATTGTAATAGGTGTTATTGCAACGATAAAAAGTCGATGCAAGCCGTTGTAATAAACTCTAAGGCAATAGGTTTATGCAACACTAGATTTTCGTTGCAATAAGTACCACATATTGCAATGATTTATTTTTAAAATCTTGTTGCAATAGGTGTTATTGCAATGACAAAAATGTCGATGCAAGCCATTGTAATAAACTCTGAGGCAATAGGTTGAAAAAATCTCATTGCAATAGGTTAATTTTTTTTATCAAAAAAAATTTAAAAATAAATAAATCATTTTCTTGAATAATAATTTTTTCATTAACCTGTTTTGCAATTCAAAAACCATATATAGGAACTATACTAACAATATAGTTCGACGTGAAATATAAGATTTCCTATTGCAACAACATATCTCAATGTATAAAAAGAGTTACCTATTACAACACATTTTGATGCAACATAATAATTTTTGCTACAATCTCATATTGATGTAATAAATTTAAATTACTATTACTACAAAAAAAAAAAACCTAGAGATGCAATGGTATATATATTACCTCCATTATTTTTTTTGTTGCAATAATACTTGTTGTATTATGTCTTTTTTCTTATAGTGGATGAAGTGGTAAATGTTTTATATCTAGCTAAGTTTTTATTTGCTATTAATTTTTTTTCTATATTTTTTTCTCAGAGATTTGAAGAGTTTCTGGATTTTGTGTTTCAAAATTGTAGCAAAGAGCAAATTTTTGAAATGGATGGAAATCGAATTGTAGGTTTCCAAATTTATATTGGCCGACTTTTTATGGAGCTGGTAAGGAAGGTGCTTGGTTTTTACCTTAGGAATCAACAACCCAATTATACGGTTATCGGTGACCTGTATAACTCAGTAAGATTCTCCCCACAACAACGAAATGTGTCATTGACATCTGATCGCCTGTCTTATGGTAACCAGCAAAAAGAACATGGTATATTGTGTGACGTTATGCATTCTAAGAAAAGCATCGAGAATCTTTGAGCAGATTCCAGGCCGCATAGTGTTCATAAGATAATCTATCTCTTCCTGGGTTTGCTTATTTGAAAAATCAAATAAGAAGTTAAGAACAAATAAAAGAGAGCATACTTAATAATTATAATAGAAATAAAAAATAAAAATAAAAAAGCAAAACAAAACAAAAAGTAAGAACACTATGTGGCCTTTTTATTGGCCAAAATGGGAAATTAGCCATAATTTTTAAACATTATAATTAGTAGGCTAAGTTTTCAAACTATATTTTTTACTAGCATATCGAGTTTAAGAGACTCGATTTAGGGCCTATAAATCGAGTTTTTGAGACTCGATTGTCATGGATTGATCGCGTTTGATGTGTATTTTTTTCCACATGGCATCTACCTGGAAATCGACTCTCTAAGACTCGATTTATAACCCAAAAATAATTACAAAATATACTTAGAAGACCCAAAATACAGAAATAACAAAAACGCGGAAAGAAAAAAAAAAAGAAAGAAAGAGAGAGAGAAGAAGAAGAAGAAAAAGAAGAAATGGAGATGCAAGCTCAAGCCGCGCCGGACCAGGCTGCGCCAGGCCCAGGTCGCAGTGTGACCTAGACCGGCGGCGCGACCCAGATCGGCGCGCGACCCAGGCCTCTCTCACTGCAACCCAGGTTTCTATGTCTGGGCTTTTTTTTTCTCTGATGAACACATATTTTCAGAGTAACTGAGGTCACTAAAGAACTCGAAGAAGTCGATGGAATCATTGTTATTGTTGTTGTCGTCGAAAATAATATTTTCTTTGTTGTTAAGGTCAGAAGGTGTAAAGGCCAAAATCTTTTCATTTTAAATATGGATGTAAATCGAGTCTCTAAGACTCGATTTACAGGTGGACGCTACGTGAAAAATGTGCCAACTCAGACCCAATCAGAACATGAAAACTTAGCCTACTAATTATAATGTTTAAAAATTATGGCTAATTTCCCATTTTAGCCCTTTTTATTTGTTCTTACTTTTTTTGTTTTTGTTTTGTTTTGTTTTGTTTTTTTTTTGTTTTGTTTTTTTTTTTTTTTTTTTATATTGTTAAGTATGCTTTCTTTTATTTGTTCTTAACTTCTTATTTGATTTTTCAAATAAGCAAACCCATGAAGAGATAGATTATCTTATGAACACTATATGGCCGAGAATCTACTCAAAGATTCTCAATGCTTTTCTTAGAACTTTCCATCAACAGCAGGGGTCCAAATGGGTACCTAAAGGAACATCAACCTTTCTGCTTAGTGCCGCTTCAACTCTCCCCAGCATTGAATGCATCCCCACATGGTTGTGCAAAACATTATAAATGCGACGACATCAGCAAAAGGTATACGAGGGTGATCAAAATTAAAGTTTTCAGATTGTAGACTGACACAGAATAAAATTTGCTGCATGCCCTTACCAAATTATGGGGATTAATTTATTGCTGTAGATTGTAATTTTTTTTTTTTTTTAAAGAAAAATCCAAACACGTTTTGTTCTCTATAAATAGGGCATTCAGTTCTATCAGAAGAACGAAAAGAAAACTTCCTTTTAGTAAAGAACTCTTATCTCTCTTTTAAAAATGCCTAACAACATAGCTTATGATATTCTGAATAATGTAAATGACCTAACTGATTTTACAGTGGGTGATACTAATCTTCCCATCGCTCATTTCCCATCAATCCAAGTGGACGAGCCTACTATTGGAATGGTATGTTATTTTTAAGTTTTTATGATCACTACAAGAAAAAAGACTTAATACAACAAAATAAGTCATTGCAATAACAACTAATGTCATTATAATAGGTGTTATTGCAACGATAAAAAGTCGATGCAAGCCGTTGTAATAAACTCCAAGGCAATAGGTTTATGCAACACTAGATTTTCGTTGTAATAAGTACCACATATTGCGATGATTTATTTTGAAAATCTTGTTGCAATAGGTGTTATTGCAATGACAAAAATGTCGACGCAAGCCGTTATAATAAACTCTGAGGCAGTAGGTTGAAAAAATCTCATTGCAATAGGTTGATTTTTTTTTTTTTAATAAAAAAAAAATTTAGAAATAAATAAATCATTTTCTTGAATAATAATTTTTTTCATTAACCTGTTTTGCAATTCAAAAACCATATATAGGAACTATACTAACAATATAGTTCGATGTGAAATAAAAGATTACCTATTCCAACAACATATCTCAATGTATAAAAAGAGTTACCTATTACAACAACACATTTTGATGCAACATAATAAATTTTGCTACAATCTCATATTGATGTAATAAATTTAAGTTACTATTACAACAAAAAAAACCTAGAGATGCAATAGTATATATATTACCTCCATTATTTTTTTTTTTTTTGTTGTAATAATACTTGTTGTATTATGTCTTTTTTCTTGTAGTGGATGAAGTGGTAAATGTTTTATATCTAGCTAAGTTTTTATCTGCAATTAATTTTTTTTTTCTATATTTTTTTCTCAAAGATTTGAAGAGTTTCTGGATTTTGTGTTTCAAAATTGTAGCAGAGAGCAAATTTTTGAAATGGATGGAAATTGAATTGTAGGTTTCGAAATTTATATTGGCCAACTTTTTATGGAACTGGCAAGGAAGGTGCTTGGTTTTTACCTTAGGAATCAACAACCTAATTATACAGTTATCGGTGACCTGTATAACTCAGTAAGATTCTCCCCACAACAGCGAAATGTGTCGCTGACATCTGTTCGTCTGGCTTGTGGTAACCAGCAAAAAGAACATGGTATATAGTGTGACGTTATGCATTCTAAGAAAAGCATCGAGAATCTTTGAGCAGATTCTAGGCCACATAGTGTTCATAAGATAATCTATCTCTTCATGGGTTCGCTTATTTGAAAAATCAAATAAGAAGTTAAGAACAAATAAAAGAAAGCATACTTAATAATTATAATAAAAAAATAAAAAGCAAAACAAAACACTATGTGGCCTTTTTATTGGCCAAAATGGGAAATTAGCCATTATTTTTAAACATTATAATTAGTAGGCTAAGTTTTCAAACTATATTTTTTACTAGCATCTTGAGTTTAAGAGACTTGATTTAGAGACTATAAATCGAGTTTTTGAGACTCGATTTTCATGGATTGATCGCGTCTAATGTGTATTTTTTTCCACTGGCGTCTACTTGGAAATTGAGTCCCTAAGACTCGATTTATAACCCAAAAATTAATTACAAAATATACTTAGAAGACCCAAAATATAGAAACAGCAAAAACGCGGAAAGAAAGAAAGAGAGAGAGAAGAAGAAGAAGAAGAAGAAAAAGAAGAAATGGAGATGCAAGCTCAAGCCGTGCTAGACCAGGCCGCGCCAGACCCAGTTCACAGCGTGACCCAGGCTGCGCGCGACCCAGGCCTCTCTCACTGCCACCAAGGTTTTTTTTTTTTTTTTTTCCTTCTGATGAGCACATATTTTCAGAGTAACTGAGGTCGCTGAAGAACTCGAAGAAGTCGATGGAATCATTGTTATTGTTGTTGTCATTGTGGTTGTGGTTGTTATTGTCGTCGAAAATAATATTTTCTTTGTTGTTAAGGTCAGAAGGTGTAAAGGCCAAAATCTTTTCATTTTAAATATGGATGTAAATTGAGTCTCTAAGACTCGATTTACAGGTGGATGCCACGTAAAAAATGTGCCAACTCAGATCCAATTAGAACATGAAATCTTAGCCTACTAATTATAATGTTTAAAAATTATGACTAATTTCCCATTTTGGCCATTTTTATTTGTTCTTACTTTTTTTGTTTTGCTTTTTATTTTTTCTTTTTTTTCATTATAATTATTAAGTATGCTTTCTTTTATTTGTTCTTAACTTCTTATTTGATTTTTTAAATAAGCAAACCCATGAAGAGATAGATTATCTTATGAACACTATGTGGCCTGGAATCTACTCAAAGATTCTCGATGCTTTTCTTAGAACTTTCCATCAGCAACAGGGGTCCAAATGGGTACCTAGAGGAACATCAACCTTTCTGCTTAGTGCCGCTTCAACTCTCCCCAGCATTGAATGCATCCCCACATGGTTGTGCAAAACATTATAAATGCGACGACATCAGCAAAAGGTATACGAGGGTGATCAAAATTAAAGTTTTCAGATTGTACACTGACACGGAATAAAATTTGTTGCATGCCCTTACCAAATTATGGGGATTAATTTATTGCTATAATTGTAATTTTTTTTAAAAAAAATCCAAACACGTTTTGTTCTCTATAAATAGGGCATTCATTGCTATCAGAAGAAGAAAAGAAAACTTCCTTTTAGTAAAGAACTCTTATCTCTCTTTTAAAAATGCCTAACAACATAGCTTATGATATTCTGAATAATGTAAATGACCTAACTGATTTTACAGTGGGTGATACTAATCTTCCCATCGCTCATTTCCCATCAATCCAAGTGGACGAGCCTACTATTGGAATGGTATGTTATTTTTAAGTTTTTATGATCACTACAAGAAAAAAGGCTTAATAAACAAATAAGTCTTGCAATAACAACTAATGTCATTGTAATAGGTGTTATTGCAACGATAAAAAGTCGATGCAAGCCGTTGTAATAAACTCCAAGGCAATAGGTTTATCAACACTAGATTTTCGTTTAATAAGTACCACATATTGCAATGATTTATTTTGAAAATCTTGTTGCAATATTTGTTATTGCANTGAATAATGTAAATGACCTAATCTTCCTATCGCTCATTTCCCATCAATCCAAGTGGACGAGCCTACTATTGGAATGGTATGTTATTTTTAAGTTTTTATGATCACTACAAGAAAAAAGCTTAATAAACAAAATAAGTCTTGCAATAACAACTAATGTCATTGTAATAGGTGTTATTGCAACGATAAAAAGTCGATGCAAGCCGTTGTAATAAACTCCAAGGCAATAGGTTTATCAACACTAGATTTTCGTTTAATAAGTACCACATATTGCAATGATTTATTTTGAAAATCTTGTTGCAATAGTGTTATTGCAATGACAAAAAGTCGATGCAAGCCTTGTAATAAACTCTGAGGCAATAGGTTGAAAAATCTCATTGCAATAGGTTGATTTTTTTTAACAAAAAAATTTAAAAATAAATAAATCATTTTCTTGAATAATAATTTTTTCATTAACCTTTTGCAATCAAAAACCATATATAGGAACTATACTAACAATATAGTTCGATGTGAAATAAAAGATTTCCTATTGCAACAACATATCTCAATGTATAAAAAGAGTTACCTATTAGAAGAATGAAAAGAAAACTTCCTTTTAGTAAAGAACTCTTATCTCTCTTTTAAAAATGCCTAACAACATAGCTTATGATATTCTGAATAATGTAAATGACCTAACTGATTTTACAGTGGGTGATACTAATCTTCCCATCGCTCATTTCCCATCAATCCAAGTGGACGAGCCTACTATTGGAATGGTATGTTATTTTAAGTTTTTATGATCACTACAAGAAAAAAGGCTTAATACAACAAAATAAGTCATTGCAATAACAACTAATGTCATTGTAATAGGTGTTATTGCAACGATAAAAAGTCGATGCAAGCCGTTGTAATAAACTCCAAGGCAATAGGTTTATGCAACACTAGATTTTCGTTGTAATAAGTACCACATATTGCAATGATTTATTTTGAAAATCTTGTTGCAATATTTGTTATTGCAATGACAAAAATGTCGATGCAAGCCGTTGTAATAAACTCTGAGGCAATAGGTTGAAAAAATCTCATTGCAATAGGTTGATTTTTTTTAACAAAAAAATTTAAAAATAAATAAATCATTTTCTTGAATAATAATTTTTTCATTAACTTGTTTTGCAATTCAAAAACCATATATAGGAACTATACTATCAATATAGTTCGATGTGAAATAAAAGATTTCCTATTGCAACAACATATCTCAATGTATAAAAAGAGTTACCTATTATAACAACACATTTTGATGCAACATAATAATTTTTGCTACAATCTCATATTGATGTAATAAATTTAAGTTACTATTACAACAAAAAAAACCTAGAGATGCAATAGTATATATATTACCTTCATTATTTTTGTTGTTGCAATAATACTTGTTGTATTATGTCTTTTTTCTTGTAGTGATTCCCAAGTACCCTGATCTTGGAGGACATGTTCTTGCTTTCATTCTCACTTCCACCAAAGAACCAAAGGATTATCGTGCAAACCAATATTTGGGTCCTCCAAATGTTACAAGCAAGACGGAATCTTCTTCTTGGATTTTAGCTGTGGAGTTTAACATCATTCAAAATCCTGATTTCCAAGATATCAATGATAACCATGTCGAAATTGATATCTCAAGCTTAATCTCAAACATATCTGAGCCAGCAGCATACTACAACTCCACAAGAAAAGAGGATAACTACAACAATTCCATCATACTCAAGAGTGGAAACCCAATTCAAGCGTGGGTTGATTATAAAAGCCAAGAGATGTTGATCAATATATCAATTTCTCCTCTTGGCTTGCCAAGGCCTTATTGCCTTATTGGCCTTTGATATCATTCCCCATTGACCTCTCTACAGTGATTGATGATTACATGTACATGGGGTTCTCTGCTTCCACTGGTGTGCTTGCAGCCACACATAATGTGCATGGTTAGAGCTTTAGAATTGGGGGGAGGGCACAAGACTTATATCCAAAGGAGCTCCCATCTCTTATGACAAGTTCTGAAGAGGTAGTGCACAGAAAGGGATTTGTGTTAACCATCACTTTAACTATTATTATTTTTGTGGTATCTGGTGTTGCTTGTCCAACACAGAATTAAAAGCCAAGATGAGATTTTGGAAGACTGGGAAGTTGAATATAGAGCTCGTAGATTCAAGCATTCTGAACTCTTCTCTGCCACACATGGATTTGGAGAGAAAAATATTATTGGGTCAGGAGGATTTGGGAGAGTTTACAGGGTTGCAATAAAGAGGGTTACTAATTATTCATGCCAGGGAATGAAAGAATTTGTTGCAGAAATAACAAGCATGGGATGCCTTGGGCATCGAAATCTTGTCCAATTACATGGGTGGTGCTGTAGACTAGACAAGCTCCTTCTTGTTTATGACTATGTACCAAATGGAAGCCTCGACAAGCTTTTGTTTGATATTGAGGAGCAGAGGAAAATTCTAACTGGGAAGCAAAGATACAAGATCCTCATCGGTGTTGCACAAGCATTGCTCTACCTCCATGAAGAATCTGAACAAAGGGTGGTTCATAAAGATGTTAAGCCAAGTAATGTACTTACAGAAGCAAAACTCAATGCATGGGGATTTTGGCCTGTCTAGGACTTATAAACATGGTATCAATCCGCAAATAGCTCACATTGTGGGAACACTAGGGTACATAGCCCCCGAATTTACAAGGACTAGGAAAGCCACAACAAGCACAGATGTGTATAGTTATGGCATACTTTTGCTAGAAGTAGCATGTGGAAGGAGACCGATCGAGCCAAAAAGAACCCTGAGGAACTACTGTTGGTGGATTGGGTAAGAGAACTACATTCTCAAGGAGAGATCATAAGAGCAGTTGATCCAATACTGGATGATTGTGACCCAGATGAAGTTGAGCTTGTGCTTGTTCTTGGTTTGCTCTCCTCTCTTCCACATCTTGACCATAGGCCTAGTATGAGAAGAATTCTTCAAATCCTACTGGGAGATGTTATCCTTCCACCGCTACCACATGGCATTCACCTCGAAGAGTCTAAGGTGATGGAATTCTCCAATGATTCTGATCCTTCTAATTATAGCATGACCTCATCATTGAGCAGCAGTTTCAAAAGCTTTGACAAAATTGTTGCTAGTCGACATGCACCGGTTATTTTATAAGTATTACAAAGGTAAAAATAAACTCGATCAAGATACCATCAATTTCAAAAATAAAAACTTACAACATAACAATGAATGTAATTGACAACATCATAGTGTAGTAACTAAAGTTCCTATGTACTTTTTTAATTTTGTATTTAATTTTACTACACCAATTTCTCGTCACTAAAAGTTAATTTCCTACCACTTTTTAAAAATAGAAAAAAATTATCTCCATAGCATTATCAACAACCTATTAGCAATGCCACTCATAGATCACTAATGTGTGCAGGCTAGTCCTTCCATTAGGCCAATTAGGCCATTGCCTAAGGCCTCCAAGTGGAAGAGGGCCCCAAAATTTTGAAAAAGAAAGGGTAGTAGAAAAAAAAATTTTAGTTTTAAATGAAACTCCAAAAAATCTAATACATCATTGTAACCAAAGAACAAAAAATCTGGAACATTCTTGTAAATATTAATATCCAAAAAATTCTTTGGTCTAAACAAAATTAATTATCCCAAAAATATCATCCTTAACCTCCGAACAAATCAAAAATCAACTGGATAAAATGCTTTGGTCTAAAAAATTACCCACAAAACAATCTCAAATAAAAACAAATCAAAAATCTCAAATCTCTAAAATTTGCTCATACATTTTCTCTCTCTCACTCTTTCTCTTCGCCTTTCTCTCTCAGCTAGATGATGATAGTTTGCAAAAATACTATTTTAAACTTGAATATTTTCTCAAACATGATGTTTATTATGATATTAATGGTTTAGATTTATTTTCAGAGTTAAAAGTTTAAAAGAAATTTTACAAATAAAAGAGTATACTCCAATTGACATACTAAATTATATAAAAATGTTAGATTCTTTTCTAAATGCATGCATTGCTTATAGAATTTTACTAACAATATCTGTTACAGTTGTTTCTGTAGAAAGAAATTTTTCAAAATTAAAATTAATAAAATCATATTTAAGATCGACAATGCCTCAAGAAAAATTAAGTGGATTAGTTATATTATTGATTGAAAATGAGATGTTAGAATAACTTGAATGCAAAAATTTAATTAGTCAATTTGTATCTCAAAAGGCAAGAAAAATATATTTTAAATGAAATATATTATAATATAAAATATTAAATAAATATTAATTTAATTAATATATAAATATAAAAAATGCTCCATTTTTGTTCTCACCTAAGGCCCCAAAATGTCTAGAGCTGGCCTTGTGTGTGCTTATTAGTTACAACCATAAATTATCGTCACAAATGTGTGCTTAATTGTGACGACTTTTGGTTGTGGCTAAAGACCAAAATTCTTAATGAAATTTGGTTTTATTTTGAAAAAATGTAAAAAAAATTATTTAATAAATCATTAAAGGAATTCATTAACAAAAATCCATATTGGGAATGACTTCTCAAACCTATTTAAAATTATTTCCAATAAATTTGAAATCAATCCAAATTCTCTTTACGGAATTTATAATTAACCCAAGTATAAATCTTAATGAAAATTTTACTATTTTCCAAAAATTGGGGTTAAGTTTCAATTTTCAATAACTTTTCATGATAACCAAATTTTGACAACTTATTTGAAAAAGATTTATAAAATGCCAAATTATTTTTAAATTTTTTTTAAAATTAAGTAAATATGTAATTTGAAATACTTGGTAAAAAAAAGAAAAAAAAAAAAGAAAAAAGAAAAAAGAAAAAAAGAAGAGGGTGTTCGGGTTGAAACTTGAAAGGTTTTAGACCCCTTAAAACACAACCAGATTGGTTAGCCTAGATTAATTAGCCAAGTTGTTACTTAGTCAAATTATGCAATTTTAGGTTAAAGCAATCAAATAATCATATCAAAATAATAAAGCAGCGGAATAATAAAAGACACAATGATATGATCATCCAGGAAACCACACGGTAAAAACCTAGGGAGGATTTGACCTAGCTATCCTTAAGGTAAACCTGAATCCACTATGCAAAAGAATCGAAGTTCATACAGAAGGACTACAAGCTCCCCGCTTGACTTCCTAATGCTACCCACCAGTAGAACTTACTGACACGACCACGTGCAAGCTCCGAATCCACGGACTCCTTCTTTCTTGGATTCTCCAATCAGCTACAAGCACCCACGCTTGATATTCTTTAAGCTTCAATGGTAGCAACCAAGTTGATTATCAAGATATTGATACTATCTCTAACTTGAAAACCCTAAGTTTTGTGTAAAGGAAAGCTCATCTAGATCTCACAAGAGATTTACACAAAACAGCAATGTATGAGCAACAATACAATTGGAGCAACCCTCAAAAACGTGGCTAGAGTTTAGTTTATATACCTAGGGTAAAAACATAAAACCCTAAACGTTTAATGAAGTATGGCTGAGTTGGATATTTTGCAGAATAATCAACCTGTGCGATTTTCGATCGATCGAGTCTATTCTTCGATCGATCGAGCCAGGCCGAAAGCCTTAAGTACTTCTGCAGCCACTCGATTCCAACTTTACAATAATAAACCAACTTTGAGCAAGCCTAAACAAGACTAAATACATTGTTTTGATCATGGTTTGCCAACATTACAAATTAGAGTTCTAAATACATAAAATCCTAAGACCTTAGAACCTAACAAAACTTGAAAGATCAAAAAGAAGTTTCATCAGGTATGAACAAGTTTAACTAAAAAAACAAAGAACTAGACAGTGTTTGGGTTGAAACATGAATGATCATAAAGAAGTTTCCATCAAGTATGACTGAGTTTGATTATCAAAAAAAAAAAAAAAGTATGACTGAGTCTAACTAGGCTTATGTTTATATGATCTAGTGGTAAACTCAGGTCAGTATATATACCATTTTACTTGCTCACTAGTCATCATGTTGCATGTCCAATCGGCTAGTCAGCTCAGAGATTCTAAAAGGTTTGTAGTTTAATTGGGATATCCTCCTGCACAAAATGCTTGAGTTGAAGGCAATGTATACATTTATAACTATTAAAATAAAGGTTCGTGTTAACGAATGCTCTTAGGAAAATAGCTAATAAATCATAATAGAAAAGTTTTTATACTACTTTTATGAGAAATATAAAAAACTATCAACATTTATTGTTTTATCATTATTTTAATAAAATATTTTTAAAAATAACTCTAAGAAGATATGATAGTTAAATCCGTAAATGGCCCGTGGATACTATTTCCAAACCGCCCCTTGGTATTTCACCATTTGGCACTAGAAAACTTTATACCTCACAAGTTTCAATAGCAAACTATCTAACTTCCAAGTTGACACTAGATAACTCTTTACTTCACAGGCTTCAAAGGGGCATGGAATCTGTTTACATGTAATCTAAAAGGAAATCAATGCGCTTTTTTCGTCAAAAAAGTGAATGGTGGGGTTGAGCTCATTTCTACTTGTAAATAACTCCGCATCCCAAGAACACCAATATGGACCAGCATGAAGAAAGTGGATTTTTTTTCAGTCAATGGACATTAGATACTCAATTATATTTCATTATTATCTTTGTGTAATGTAATCATATACATGACACAACTTGCTCTCGTAGTTTAATCATTAAAAAAGGAGAAAAAAAATGCTCTCATAGTTTTGCGCAAGAACTTCACTTTGACATCTAGTTTTGCGTAGCAATATGACCGCGCAAGCAAGCAACCCATAATTTTTCTTTTTGAGTATGGAAAAATGTGCGTTCCTCGATTTTTTCCTCGTCAAGCTTCCAAGAAACTAAGCAAGTCCCTATGAATTCAACTCTTTCCATGTGGTCGCCAATAAGTAGTTTATACCAAGTACAAAACTTAAGTACAGTACTTTAGATGTTGTTCTTTAAGTTTCTCTTTTAAGATTCAGCCATGTGGCTGCTTAACTAAAAAATACACTTCTATCATATGAGAAAAAATTCACATGACAGAATCTTAAAAAGGGAACCTAAGAAACAACACTTAGTTACAAGTCTTGCTCTTATACCAATAAGATCAAGGTTCCATTACAACCTACAAGACACGTAGAAAGGGTAGCTGAAAACTGTTTATATGGTTAGAAATATCATTTCAAACATTCTCTGCTGCAACTAGTCTACTACAATCATTCTTTCCATTTCAATTTTCTACACTTTCTCTACCTTTCCAATTATCAATGTATGTCCAAACCTGTCCCTTTCCATTATAGGACAAAGGCTGTGCTTAGTTTCCTTCTTAGCCAGGTATTTTATTCCAATCCAAGTTTTTGATACCAAATAGCTAAAACTAGAATTTACCTTCACACACCCATTTATACATTAGGAGGCATCCCAATCCAAGGAGTTTCCCACACCAAAAACAGCTTCAAAAATCTGAAATGGAAGCATTAATTGGCTTCTTTTTTGCATCTCTTCATTCTAGGGTCAGTAGGTGCAGAGATTTATTTTGTGCATAATGGATTTCTCCAAGCGAATTTAAGCTTAGATGGAGCTTCATATGTGAGATCCAATGGCCTACTGGTCATAACAAATGATTCCACCAAGGTCCTCGGGCATGCTATCTATCCATCTCCTTTACAATTCAAACAAACCAAAAACAACAATAAATCAAAAGTTTTGACCTTTAGCACTAACTGTGTTTTCCATTGTTCCTAAGTACCCTGATCTTGGAGGACATGATCTTGCTTTTGTTCTCATGTCCACCAAATAACTAAATTATTGCCTTCCAACCCAATTTCTAGGCCTTCCATATAATAATACTACTAATCAATTCTCCACTCCAACTCTAGCAGTTGAATTTGAAACTGTCCAAAGTAGTGATTTCCAGGACATCAATGATAATCATATAGGGATAGATATATCTAGCCTGGTCTGAAACATATCCAAGCCAGCAGCCTATTACAACTCCACAAGCAACAATGATAAAAATACCATTTTTCTCAAGAGTGGGCACCCGATTCAAGTGTGGATTGATTATAACAGCCAAGAGATGTTGATCAGTGTATCAATATCTCCTTTTGGCATGCCAAAGGCGGATCGGCCTTTGATATCATACCCGGTTGACCTCTCTTTGGTAATAGATGATTACATGTACGTGGGGTTTTCTGCTGCAACTGGTGCAATCTCAGCCACACATAATGTGCATGGCTGGAGCTTTAGGATTGGGGGCAGGGCTCAAGACTTAGATCCTTTGAAGCTCCCATCTCTTTCAAATGCAGGTACTGAAAAGGTTGTGCAAGGAAAGGGATTTGAACTAGGTATCACTTTAGCTAGTATTACTATTGTCATTTTGGTGATAGCTGGAGCTTTTCATGTCCTACACAAAATCAGAAATGAGAATGAGATCTTAGAAGCGGGAAATCGAAAATGGAGCTCATAGATTCAGATACTCTGAGCTCTTCTTTGCCACAAGGGGGTTTGCAGAGAGAAACCTTATTGGGTCTGGTGGATTTGGGAAAGTCTACCGGGGGGTGATCCCTAGCACAGGTTTGGAAGTGGCAATAAAACAGGTTGCTTAGGATTCAAGTCAAGGAATGAAAGGATTTGTTGCAGAAATTACAAGCATGGGACGATTGAGGCATTGAAATCTTGTGCAATTATATGGGTGGTGCCGAAGGCAAGATGAGCTCCTCCTTGTCTATGACTATGTCCCATGCGGAAGCCTCGACAAACTTTTGTTTGACAATGACCACCAAAAGAAGAAGATACTCACTTGGGAGAAAAGGTACAAGATCCTCATTGGTGTTGCATTGCTATACCTCCATGAAGAATGTGACCAGAGGGTGGTTCACAGAGATGTAAAGCCCAGCAATGTTCTAATAGATGCAAATCTTGATGGCTTGGGGATTTTGGCTTGGCAAGGATATATGAACATGGGAACAATTCTCAAACAACCCACATTGTAGGTACACTAGGGTACATAGCGCCTGAACTCACCAGGACAGGCAAGGCTACAACAAGTACAGATGTGTACGGTTTTGGTATATTAATGCTTGAAGCAGCATGTGGATGGAGGCAGCTTGAGCCTCAAAAGAATGCCGCAGAACTGCTACTGATTGACTGGGTTAGGGAACTACATTCCAAAGAAGAGATTACTAAGGCTGTTGATTCTACACTAGATGACTATATCCTACATGAAGTCAAGCTTGTACTTAGTCTTGGTTTACTTTGCTCTCATCCTCATCCTAACTGTAGGCCTAACATGAGAAGAATAGTGCAATTTCTACTAGGGGATGCAGGCCTACCTCCCCTACCCCTTGACATTCACCTTCAAATTCCGAGGGCAATGATGGAACACTGGGATGTCTCCCCGGACGATTCTGATCCTTCATATAGTAGAATGACCACATCTAAGAGTAACAGTTCCACCAGCTTTGACAGGAAAGTCACTGTTAATCAAGGTACCGGGGTTACCTTCTAGATACTACAAAATAGAAGAAAGAAACATGACTTTTTGTTCTTTTGATTCACTGTACTGTGTACCTGAAATGGCTAAAGAGATTTCTTGACAGTTGTAGGAAACTAAAGAACTCATGTCATTTCTGTGTCTGAATTTCACTCTGCTTCCTTTTGCAGCATCTTCTTTCTGTAATATTTACTGTCATATTTTTTGCTTTTGAGCAGAAATCTGCTGTAATTGATCAAATAGAAGGGCAAAGGCAAACCGAAACTAATAACCATTTTGAATCTATTACTGCTATCAATTTAGGCCTATTTGAAGGTTAAGAATGTAGGGTTAACTGTTTAATTTATACTCTTATTTTATAAGTGATCGGTAGGATTATAAAAATAGGCTTATTCCAATTTAGGCCCATTTGAAGGTTAAGAATGCAGGGTTAATTGTTTAATTTATACTCTTATTATATAAGTGATCAAGGCAATGGAAGGGTTGCATTGACCTTTAGCTGAAGAATGCAGATGTTAGAATCCATACTGGAATATATAGCCATGCCCATTGATGCAACTCAGAGAATCATGGTTGGATTGGAGGCCAACCTCAGAATGGCATAAGGGTTTTAGGCTTAGCAAGCTGCACGCATAACTAATCCCTGTGCTACAAATCAAAGTTCCAAGATGCAAAGGAAGAAAATAGAGCTAATTCAAGTTGGGTTTTTTTTTTTTTTTTTTTTTGGCAGTGCACGGATATTTAGAGTAGCTAAATTAATTTGATTTTCTTCTGTCATGGACAAACTAATATACGTTGTGCAATGGTAAATTCATGATAAGTGACGATAGAATACTAACAGACCTTGTATACAAAAAATGAGTTCTACTATATCAAAAGCAGTGACCATTGCTACCATCAATGTTAGATCTTTTACTGCAAGTCTGCGGCATCCAATAAAAGGACCAATTTTTTACATGGTGTATGTCAACAGGTGCTCTTAGGGAAATCCTTAAGGAGAATAAAATGGTCCCTACTACATTGGGAAGAAAGTGGCTTTGACTGCTTAGAAAAAGTGGTTTGACTATATTGAGAATTCTACCTTGACAATTGCTGTTAGGACACTTAATAACAGGACCCTTTTTACATCCGCCCAAAAATTTCAAAGATCTAAGTGTTTTTGAACTTTTAGGAGAGAGACATTAGGTTTCTACGTACTCTTAAATGACTAGGCAACCATAAGATGAACTCATCAGTAGTTTCCACCCTACTTTCTATTTGCATTGATCCATCATGATTTCAGTCTGACCTGTGAAGAAGCTAACCAACTCCCTCGTTTCCTACAACCATATTATTAATCAAAAAAATTATGTGGAGCATATTATTAAGAAATTTATGTGCTTAAATCTTGGCGATTGACAATAGCATTGCATATTATTAATCCTCTTTTCTCATTTTTAGCTTCTTTTTTTTTTTTTTTTAATTTAATTTCTTTCATGAAAACACTAACCCAATGTTTTGTGCACTTAACAGTAACACTAACGGAGATAGAGAGGAGAGGACCAAAACGAAAAGTTTTGAAAAGTGCAAAGGTGACATTTTGGAGGGAGCACAACCAAAATTATTTTAGATTTCATTTTTGAATTTTAAACTAGATTTCCTTTTGAGGAAACCCTTAAAAACACCTATATCAAGGAAATAAAATGTAAATTCTACACTTACGAAAACTACATGAAAATATCAAAAGTAACAAATGAAAAAATAGACCCCTGTTCTACATTAGATTTTGTCCAGTTCTTCTTTCCATTCCATACCAACCCATCCTGTCTGCATCAACATTGCTCAAATTTATAACTCAGGAACCAAATTAACAACAATCTAAAATTTGGAGGCCTAACTAGTGGAAATTTTGAAAAAAAAAAAAAAGTGTTTAAAGTTGCATCAAAAGTGAAAGAATCACATAAAATTTTTGGGTCATCAAAGTTACAAATATGACTAGTCATCACAGAATAAAACAACCTAACCTGCAGCCATTTACTCCCTTATGTATAACTTCATTTTCACTCATAATTGAGTTCCTAAGTGAAATATTACCGATATATTATTATCCAATAGTGAAATCTATAATCTAAGAATCATATGAAAGGGAATACAATTAAATCAGCATTGACATAACTTTGAAGGTGAATTAACCCATAGCATAATAAGAAGCAAACTAAAGATATTTCATATATAGTATGCTTATAAAAATTCTTGTAATGACTACCGGATCATTCTTCTTTCAGAATTATATAATGGAGAAGCGTCAACAGTAAACTAACAAATGAAAAATGTCATCTCACACATCTGATGTATTCAGCAGTATTTTGGATCAGGGTCACTTCGTTGAATCCGCGGATGGCTTTGTCATGACTTCGTGTGAACTAATCTGCTCGTGTATTTGTCTGAATTTCTCTTTAAGCCTCTTAATCTGAGAAAGCACTAGCACATTGGTCAAACAAACTAGAGGAAAAGGGCAAATGCCAAGATTGACAGTCAAGGAAAAAGATAAGGAAAGATAATTGCAATACCCTTTTCAGCTCAATCTCTGTATCTCGCTTCTGCAGGCCTAATGAGTGTTGTAAGTTAGTGATGTCAAAAATATTATCCAAGTCGTCTTCAAAAGCAGATTCCAAGTCCTCTCGGAGAAGTGCAGGCAACTTGTCTACAACCGGCATTAAAAGGAAGCAGTTGAACTGCAAAAGATACACAAATAAGAAACAATGGGAAAAGAAAAATGAGGCCTAGAAAAGAATGCATCAAAATATTAAAAAAAAAAAAAAATCATATCTTTTCCCTATCTGTGTTGTACATTTAGTTTCACCAGCAAGTTGTGATAAATCAACAAATACTTTAGCTGTAAACAGCACAGTAGGGGAAAAAAACTATATAAGGACAGAAGCATGACATGTAATAAAATGTAGAAAATAAAAGCAAGCAAAACTGACAAAATAAAATAAAATGTTAGCATTCAGAAACAGGCTTGAAATGTCCATCATCCAATTAGCACTGTCTCCCTCATCACTAAGTTGTTATTATTTCCATTGAATTAATCTAGCAATGACCAGAAATCAGGATATATATAACCAACCTTTAACTCTGCAGATGCCAAGAAATATTCTCTTATGCCATGAAATATCTGTTGTACCAAAGCATAAACAATCCTTTCAGATGATGGAGCAAGCCTCCGATTCCAAAGTGTACTATCTAGAAGATCAGCTAACTTTGTTTCTGTTGTCTGTATAGAAGAGCTTGAGTCAGTACCCAAGGCCAGATGACTGAGCTTTACATCTGCCCTTGGCTTAGAGTCCTGCTTCTCATAGGCAACGGATCCCAATGAAGAATCAGGGGAGAGACCAGCAAACAAAGGATTACCACCTGTGTTGGACTGTTCTGTTCCTCCAAATGAGTCTAAAAATTGACGTAGCCCAGCCCGATTCTAAAAATTGACATCAACAGTGACATGATTAGTAGAGAAAATTAATTGCAGAAACTAGCTATATTTTACATGTTCTTAACTTTTAATATAGCTATTGAGAGTCACATCGCAACAAAAAAGTCATGTTTTATTCTGTTTTCTTTACTAATCAAAAGCACAAATATATCCTCTCCATATGCACTATACAAAAGCCTACATTATATACACGTGTGAGATGTTGTACTCTTTCTTTAGCATATGAAGGGATGTGCAGACATGCAATGGCAATACTCTTTTCTCTAGCATTTGAAGGCACAAATATATCCTTTCCATGTGCACTACACAAAAACCTTAAATTACACAAACGCATACATATGCATAAACATATAAACTTTTTTAAAAAAAATCAAAATATATAATATAAAATAAACAAGCAAACAAAATTACTACATCACTGAAGTGACTAAAAAGAAAATTAATAAAAAGAAAAAAGTTACTCATGCTTATGTAAAATCCTAGAAATGGTTATATACTTAGCATAGGCTAATATCAAAAGGAAAGCAAAACCATTTGAAATGCAGCACAGCACAAGAGGGGTTGGATTGGCTATTTTCATGGTCTTTTGAATGCCTCGCAAATAAACTATGTTAACCTTATTGTGGAGGGACCAAGTGACGTAACGGGTGGTGCTTATTAAATCCTCCATACATCTGCAGCAAAACATTTTGAACAATGAGAGAAGATTTCAGGGGCAAACACAACAGACGATTTTTAATAAGCATCATGCGCACACACAATATCCTAAAACATCTTATGAACACCTGAGCATATGGGAAACGTGGAAAAGACAGAACCTAGGATATTCTTTGATAAAACAAAAACTTTCAGGTTCTTCCCAATCGCTATAATCAATGTACACCACCATCAATAGAATTAAAAATATGCATGAGTACAAAATACAAATTACATCCTTGTGGATAGGGGTAACTTTAAGTTACCTCCGTAGCTATTTAGAAACTGTCACTAAACCTCCATATAGTTTGGGTTAAAATGATCACATTTTTTTCCCAATTGATAGATCCCTCATCACGACATGTCACATGATGGAATCTAATCCTTAGAATGGGTGGGAATATAGTTATTATACTTTCAAATCCAACATCAGTAGTTATTTTTCTAGAGTTGGCCAAATGGGGTGGGTGGACCACTCTAATTGTGAGATAACCAAATGGGCTGAGTTCCAAGAGTTGTCTTAGGAGTGGACAGTATGTTTTTTTACAACATATATGACGCTGATCTCTAACACTCCATAATGATTTTCAAGCAAACAACAACATTTTTGCAGTGTATGTCCAAAAACAAAAACTTTAGAAAACACTGCAAGAAATGGATGCAATGCCGTACATTTTACGTTAATATTGCCAAAGACATAAGTTTTTGCACAATAAGAAATAGAGAAATTGACATGAAATTAATTCCTGGTAGTGAATACTTGGAGATGGATAAAAAAGAAAATTTTCTCACGCTCAAAATTTCACTGTTGTCATAAGTCCATTAGCTGTAAAGGATTTTATAAATGCAGGCATCTACTTTGATGTTTTAAAGCAGATATTATTTATCAAGACAAGGGCCATTGCTACCTTCTAATGCTTGTGATAACTATGAAATAATGTATTGGCATGTTATATATATATATATATATATATATATAACTTCAAGGCTAATCAAAATAATATAATTGTAAAAGAGGCAACCAGTTACTTTTCATGGCAAGCTCTTTCAGTGGATTCAGCAAAGTTGTTAAAGGCAGTAGCAACACGCCTGAGAAACACTTCATGGCCACTTAAATACTCGCCATCTTTCTGTTGAAACCAAAGAATACAGGATGAGTAAATTATAATATTATAATTTAGGACAAACTATAAAATGATATTTATGTGGTCTATAAACATAAGGGACAAAAGCCAGCAATCCACAAACAGACAGAGCCCATACTTGAAGAAGATAAACAGAGATAGGAAGCAATCTCTTCAGAATGTGCAGCAGTCTACCACCCAACTGCAACAGAAAGTGAGAAATATTAGCTTTCGAGAGAGAGCAACAATAAGGGAGCCAAAAACCAGACCTTGTGATTTGTGAGAAGAAAAAATATGCAAACTATTCAATGAATGCATGCACAAATCTTTATTTGAAAGGGTAATTATCAAGGAATATATTCAATCTCATCCACAAATAACATGAATAGATGTAGTAGATGGGGATCAAAACAAAACAATAAGAGATATTGGTCAAGAAAATTTTGACTCACTAACGATGGACAAATGCCAATAAGTTCTAGTTCAAATGGATTTCCTTCTTCCATAAGGAGTGTAGGTTAATGTTAAGGGTTCAAAACCTACTTCAAAACAGTAATAGTAACAAAATTTTGACTAACATTAAGCCATCAAATAAGAAGATCCTAAATTATTTGAAGGTTTAATAATCATCCACATGCCCTTTTGGACGTTAATTCAATGACAAGAAAAAATCTAATCTTATCTGGTACATCTTGCTGAATAATCATGATCATCAAAACAATATCTTGAAAATATTAAGTCATTATAACACTAAATCCCACAAAGAATTCAACTCTGGTTTATGAATTTAATTAATTAGATTACTCTGCCAGGTAATTTTACTTTCCACTCAAACAGGTACGGTAGGAGGGCTACTATCCCCATACTTTCTTCAGTTTTATCTTCTCTTCTTCAATAAATCACAAAATCTATAAATACGAAATTAAAAAATTGAATAATATACATGATCTCAGCTATAGCTAAGGAAAATTTTCATAGATCCACCATAACACAAGATATGCTATACAGTAAATATTGGCAATTAAGAGACAAAAAATCCATAAAAGGGGTATAGCAGTCTATAGCTGTTATGAAGAGAGCAAGCCCACCCTTTTTCTAAAGACAGGTGTCACTCTCGCAAGGCACCCCCTTGGGATATGTTACTCTCTCACCCTCTAGACCTTCTCTTTCAAATATCTTAATCTACTACTGAAATTTCGTTGATGAATTATACTTTCAAAAACATAATGACACCAACAGCTTTATTCCACTGCATGTGACATAGCTCACAACACCACAAAAGTCAAGAAAAAGAAAAATATTGAAAGGTAACAATACTGATCACCTGATGAAGAAAAGGTTCAAATGTGTCCCTAGCCTTTGCAACAGCTATTACACAAGCAGTCCTGATTTCTCACAAAAAGAAGGAAGAAAGAAAAGGGACAGGTAGAAAAATTAAAACAAATATTTATAAAAGCTAAAATGTTAGGAACCCATGGGTAGAACTCACCCTTGAAAACCGGCTTGCAAGGTGAGGGTGCCCAAGAGCTTGTAAACACATGGTTGAGCTTATACTTAATATATGTGGAACACTAGGATCATAACATTAAAAAAATATCCCACATACATGATGAAATTAGAAAACCATCATTACCTTGAGTAGTTTGTTCCATCATGAATATCTTCTACACCACAAGCATTTACAATTTCTTCCCGCGTAATTGGAGGACATTTAATGCCTCCAACTACAAAACGAAATTCAGCCATGGCACGGTGATACTGTGCACCCCCATAAAGACGCATTCCCGCATTCTACACACAAATGAAACCCTTCTATATGAATTTTCTTGAAATTTAAAATGTTTGTGGAACAATAAATCTTATCATTCGATATATAATAGTTCACTAAATACTTATCCACATATTAGTATTTTTGAGAAGAAAATCTCTTTATTTATAGATTAGGGGACCCATTTAATTCTATAAATTAGAACGTTACATATGCAGTACTCCATCTCACATTGGACATGTATTCGGTCAATCTAAACTATAAAAGTAATTATGAGAATCTACAATTGTGATTAGTCCTTTTGGATAACATATGTGGCAAACAAGAGCCTCATGGATTTGAGTGAAGGGAGATTTCCCCTACTCGGTATTTGGAATGGAAGTCACCACTGACTGGGAATGTGATAGCATCATGCAAGCATGTACTGAGTTTCACAACAAGTATATATTAGGTCAACTTAAGCTATATAAGCAATCACAGGAAACTCCAAATCATGACCAGTCTTTTTGTGGAATCACACAAATGTGGCTAATATATCCTCAGGTTGTGACAAGCTACAGGGTAGAATTTATAAAAGCAACTCAACTCACTCAACATAGCCTTAATCCCAACTAATTGGGGTCGGCTACATGAATTTTTTTATGATGCTCGACCATGTTAGGATCAATCTTCCTAGTTACATCTTTAATAATCATGTCTTTCCTCATAACTTTCCCAACACGTCATTTTTTCCCTCCTTTTGCCCATTTTGCTCCTCCAAATTAACATAAAAAGAACAGACTAAACAAGAATTCAAGAAAAATAAAATATGAAACAAGTAAAATACACTATAAAAGAGAAAGGTACACAGCTTTTCAGCTAAGTAACATGTGTTGAGTTATGTGGCACTGAAATATATAAAAGCTTCAGCTCATAAAAATGTCTAATGTCAGACAATTCTATGCCTTACAGGTATTAGCTTGTGAGGAAAATGAACACCATCAGAAGCAACAAATGCCCCTCCATTAATTCTCTCGTCTTGTAGTGTTTCACCTATAATAGAAAGACACTGATTGTTCAGAATTGAACAAAGCAGGAGGAGAAGAAAATGACAAAACATTCAAAAGTAAAGTGTAATTTCAGTTTCAATGATGACAGTGTAATGATAATATCAATAATATGATTTGAGTTGTCCATGGTAAGCAACATCAAGATGATTTACCGAATTTATCTGGAGGAGCAACAACTGTCCCTTTCAATAGCAACGATAACTGAGTAATAAAGCATAGTTAGTTCAAATGGATAATTGTGAATAGGGATAATAACATTGTAACATCAGCAATGCCAATTTCAGAGATAGATATCTTAGTGCATGTGGGTGCAAATGATGTCAATAGTATTGAAACTGAAAAAAAAAAAAAAAAAACCACATTTCATTTGTGGTGCTGTTTTTCATTTTTTTTAGTATTGTAATTTTTTTTTTCTTAATATATACATTGTGCGTTGTATGGAGGAACTCTTTATTAATATTTTTCATATTATGTGGACTTTAAAGTACTCTTCAAGTACAAATCCAGCCACAAACTAAGAATTTCCTGAATAATTCATGCACTGTCTTTCCATTGCCAGACTCTGTCCTTGTTCAGAAATATGAAGCCACCTACAAAAATTAGCTATTGGCACGTGACAGGACTAATAATTAATATGACTACTAGAGACTGATAGGGCCCTAATTGAGACCTTGGTCAAGAATAGATCATGAAATGCTCGTCCTTTCTCCTTTAATTTTACTTCATCCACGGTGCTGCACATAAAAATAAGATAAAATAAAATTAATTAATAGATAGAAAGAAAGAAAACTATAATAAAAGATTCATTTACAATTATTATTATTGGTAAGTTACACATGAACCTAGTGAGTCTTGAACCCACCACCTCACCTTCCATCCCATTATTATAGAAGGAGGAAGCTCCGTTTAGGCAAAATTTAAATCTGTCTAATATTGCCTTCAAACAAACAATTATTAAAAAAGAAGAAGGTAAATTTCAGTAACTTACCCTAAGGTTTGTGCTGATGCCAACCAAGTCCAGCACATTTCAAAATTGATCAACTTGGTCCTTAAAGCCAATTTAGTCCCTAAACACTGTTAGTGCCGTTAATTATTCTAATCCCGTGCTTCTCTCTCTGATTCTCTCTTCTCTCTTCTCTCTCTCGTCTAACCTTTGCAGAAGCCATGAGCTTCATAGCTTTAGTGATTTTCTAGTTATTTTTAATTGTATTAATTCACTCTCGGAGTTCACAGATACCACAATAAATTTGGGTTGTTTGTGAAGGCTGAGGTAAACTAAATGAGAGTGATATGGGTTTTGGTGGAATTAAGAAGCGAGGAAGAGTTAAAAATTGAAGGTTTTGTAGAGACCCACATAGTTATATTGGAGTAAGCAACAGTCTTTTGTGGGTTATATTAACAAAGATTTGATTTTGTGGGCGTCATTTTGGATCACTGCAAAACCTGCTGTTGGGAGGGTTTTAGCAAAAAGAAAGTGAATCCATGTTAGCAATTGAAGGTTTTGCGGAGACCCAAATAGTTATATTGAAGAAATCAACAGCTTTTTGATGGGTTATATTAATAAAGATTGGATTTTGTTGGTGACTGAAAAAACCTGTTGTTGGTGCAAAAGAAAGGTGTGGGATAGTGAAGGTTTTAGCAACTTAGCTCGATGTTCTATGGCTGGGTTTGGTATACACAGAGAGAGAGAGAAGAGAGATGGACAAGAGAGGACAGAGAATAGAGGGGTGAGAATAATTAACAGCACTAACAGTGTTTGGGGAACAAATTGGGTTTAAGGACCAAGTTGGTAAATTTTGAAATGTCTTGGACTTGATTGACATTAACCCAAATCGCAGGGTAATTTAACTAAAATTTACCCTAAAAAAAAATGTTTTACGAGTTAAACTTGAGACCTGAGTTCCCGATTAATTTCATTCAGCTTTCTTGTTGTGTTGTTGTACTCCTTTTCTAGAAGTGGAATGATCAGTGGAACGCTATCCATATACCTTGCAAGCATAATCTTAGAAAATATTTAGCCACAGAATATTGCAGGAAAACTAAGAGTACTTTGACTAGAACAGTGGCAAAAAATAAAATTTAAAAGGAAGAAATAGATGACCTTTTCCACAGTAATTCTTCCAAGAATAATCTGAGTTTGCTTACACCTATTCTACTTATTTCTGCCTTTGACAGTGTCCGGCCCAACTTCTCCTGCAAAGATGCAACATCTTCCACCTCTCTCAAGGATATTGCCTGCATTATAATATTCACTCATGTTTTGGAACAACATTAGAAATAAAACAAACAAATAACCTTTAACATATTCACATATCCAAATATTACAACAATAGACACCTCACATGTACAAAACAACCAACAAGCATTCTGTGCTCAACTCAACTAAATGACAACCCCAGTTGATTACTAAATCTTTTAACAATTAATTGGGTTGGTTACATAGATCGTATTTTCTGAAACAGCTTTAATGATCACAGCTTTCCTCACTAGCTTCACAATGTCATTTTTTGCCCGTAACTATCTTCAATGTATTTATTGGTAATAGTTGCACAGGAATGAAGCATCACAAGTGAGTCCCAATATTGTATCTTACTCTTTACTTTAAATACCTGACTAGACAAAAACCTAGAAAAAGAGTGATTCCCTGTATTCTAGTCAAACCTAACCAACTAGGGTTTAACCGGTGGTCGGACTAGTTACATCACAAATAATTCAACTAAAATAATAATTTTTAATACTATAAATAAAATAAATTAATACTTCATTTTTCCCTTTTTGTTGATACTCTGTTTCATTTAAAATGTCTCAAAATATTTTGTACGCTCTCACAACATATTTTGAGAGATACATTTCATTTTGAACTTATGAGAGAAATTTGTAAAAAATAATTTCTTGTCAATTAACATGTAAATTTTCAATGTGGAACGTTTGCACCTAAAGAATCAAAAACAAAGGGAAAAAGTGGTTAATTTATACAATTTTCTTAATTTCATTCTCTAATTCATTGGGGGACTTGTTGATTTGTAAGAACTTATTGAGAGTTTCATATTAGGAAGATAAAAGAAAATGCTATCTCTATTAATACCACATTCCATCACGAGTTTTGAACATTAAATGTTTAGACTAGCTTTTATATAGGTACACCATTCTTTTCAATGTTAAGTTTGTTACGCAGCTCATTTACTCCCTCGATAAAAGAAGCAATGCATATAAGCTTAACTTCTTCTTTTTTAATGGGATAAGTCAAAAAAATTATAATTATTAAAAGACAAAAACAGGTTCTAGTGGAGGTTTGACCGGTTGAATAGTTTTGAAAGATGGTTGACTTTTTCAGTTTTTGAGCATGGATAGGACCAGCGCACATTTAAATCAGTCGAACAAGCTGGTTTGGTTCAGTTTTTAGAACTATGCAGCATGCTATTTTCCAAATGAATATGGGTTATACTAGAAGCATCACTCCCCTCCTGTTAGTAAACTGTTGAAGTTTTCAGGAAAAATTAACCTAATTAACTTGTTCTTATAGCAAATCTTGAATTTGTTGAATAATGCTTCATTCAGACAGCATACTTGACTAAATAGCATCAAAGCAGATAAAGAAGCCAACACTGACAGAACAATGATTATAACTATTATCATGTATAAGCAATTTGAATGAATTTGATGCAAAAAGACCAACAGAATTCTTTTCTTTTTAGATAAAGACCAAACAGAATACTGAAAATGTATTTGTCTAGCATAACTGGTTTAATAGCTTAAGGTGAGAGAACCACCAAAAATTAACTACAAAAGTAAAGGAAATTTGATGATAACATCAGGCAGACTATAGGAACATGGAAAAACTTCCGAAGTCTTAACACTACCATTCAAACATCAACAGACTAGAGTCGCTAGATAAGGTGAGTAGTTGTAGACTAAACCTGTTTAAACTCATCATTTGTTCTGTAAACTGAATCCTGTTCAGAACCAACTCTTCCTGAAGGCACAGATGTGAAGAAGGGAGAATCACCCAATATGAAGCCATCAAGTGTACATGCAGGTGGTGAAAGGAAGACTTCCACATCTGAAGAACGTGCGAATTGTGGTATTTTCGTATCAAGCTTGGTCGAGACAATTACTGTCCTTGAAAGCTCAGGATCAATCTGTAAAATATCATTAAAACTTTCAAGCTTTTACACTTGTTTATCGATCTATATGCTTTCTATATGTGTAACTGAAAACTAAATTCAAATTTGTAATTGTTTGCAGGATTGCAAAACTTTTGCCTGAAGGTAGTAGACTCAGTTAGGAATAGGGATAATATTAAGGTTTTTCTTAGTGACTTGCCCCAAAAAATAATTGCAAACTCAATAACTCCAGGCAAAAGAAGACTGTTGTCATTCTATAATACTAGCCCTGAGACTATTCTGCACTTGTTATTAGAATTGCAATTAAATTGTCCATTGGGCTGCTGTGATGAGTAGATGCAAGGTGAACTGAACTAGTTTAAGATAGGAAAAGGAGATTGATTGGTGATAAAACCATTTGAAGAAGAAGGATGCAAGATGCAGGAGCAACCAAGTCCAAAGCAAAGTGAACCCACTAGTTCGCTTGGTCCTCTCACTAACTGGCATGGGTCCAGTCTCTATGTGTCATAGTTATGAAAATTCATCAGACTATTTCTTGCGCTGTTAAGCCTAGAAACTGGTCTTTTCTAGTTCCAACTTCAATCTTTCTTTCTATATTTTCCTATGAAGATGATCTGCTGTCCTAGAGCACTCTCTCACACTGTCCTAATCAAACTAAGCGCAAAGTAAAGCGTACAATTATAGGATAAAGTAAATTAAAAAATGAAAAAAAGAAAAGAAAAAGAAAAGAGAAATGGACGTACTTGCATAACAACCCTACGTGTAGTTGCATTGCTCCAGTCACAACAATCTTCAAGACATAATATAATGAACTCTTTGTGCTGCATTTTAGCTCGCACAAGGGATTCCACTGCACGAGCCTGACTCTGCCAAGAACAGGACGCAAAAACAATCACCCTTACAATCCAAATTTTTTTTATTTAAAAAGAAAAACAGTGGTTGAGTGTATTGCGTTAAACCTGTAGCGCTCGATTCTTTTGACCTGGAGCAGGAGCAATTAGTCCAGGAGTGTCTATAATGGTAAGGTTTGGACAATGCTTATATTCCACGTTAATGACTATTTCCTTAGTTGAGAATTGACAAGGGTCGCGTTCCAACCTCATATTTTCAGCTTCAATGTAGGCCTTCAGAACAATAACAAGAAGAGAAATCACACTCTCACGTGGATAACCAATTCAAATTGGAGAATTCTAACAAATTTTAAACAATAATAATAATAAAAAGAAGGCAAATGACACATTATATTATAAACTTTCACCATGTTCCCCCAAGCAATGCACAATTGAGACCCTTGTTTCAAAAAATTGTACTACCATTCTACCCCAAACCATCTAAACTAAGAGTTAAATTAGACCAAAATTGTGATTTTTCATTGCAACCAATAAGGGTATTTTCAATTTCCATCTCATTTAACTCCCAATTTAGACAACATGAGGCACATTGATACAATTCTTTCAAATCAACTGTCAATCATGATAGTTTGAAGCATATTGTAAAAGAGAGATAGAGAAGAAATGTGACCTGAATTTGTTGAAGAGACTTTTCATCAGCAAGCGTGGAGTCAGAATCAGAGACAAGGCGGCAGAGAGGGAGGGTGCAAAGAGGGTTATACTTCATGTGGAGAGTAATGGGGCGCCTGGTCTTGGTGCCGCCGCCGACGTGGTTGAACTGGAAACCCATGAGTGCTTCCACCAGTGCGCTCTTCCCGTCAGTCTGATGACCAACCACCAACACCGCGGGGGCCTCGAATGGGGTCTCGAACTCTTGAGCCAGACTGTGTAGCTCGTTGTAAGCCTCGTACAGCCTCCATTGCTTCTCCACTTCCAGTTCCAATTCCGAGTCCTCCATTGTAGCAGAAGAAGAAGTAATGCCTAAGGAGTCTGACCCATCTTCTTCACTTCCCTCCATTCTCATTTTATCACTGACACGGAGTCCAGGCTCAAAAGTGTGTGTACTCAAGTTTTAACTGTTTCGAGTTTACTCGGGGAAGCAACGCACCGTATCCATCGATATCCACTTTTTCTCTCGGCCCGCCCGATATATCCACTTTTTTATCTTTTCTAATTTTAAATTTTAGGCAAAATACATGGCGAAATGGCTATTTGATTTTTATTTTTATTTTTTTGGAAACTTTAGTAATATGTGTCTGTTTGACATGATTAATTTTGTCAATATATTTTACTATTCAGCTTATTTTTACTACTATTTATTGGTCAAACTGCACTTTTTGGTACTATTCATACGTCCTATTATACTATTTCAGCTAACTTTTTATATTTATTTACTGTACTTTCAACAAATTTTTTTTTAATTTCAGCAAAATAAGCGGATCTCAAACAGATCTTGCATATTTTGCCATTAAAATTTTGCATAGTACAAAAACCAAGATATTTTGCTAGATAATTTGAAAAAAATAATTGTTTGGCTAAATAGTTTATATATAGAGGGCATATAGTCATTTTAAAAATACACATAGAACTCTAAAAATACACGTAAAAATACACATAGAACTCGACATTAACATTCTCGAGTTCCAAAACAGGGGTATTTTGCTAGATACTTAAAAAAAAAAAGATGTTTTGCAACATACTTCAAAATAAATGGTGTTTATCCATTTTTCCCTAAAGACCATTTTGGTAATATAGTGTCACCACAATTTGGTCCTGCATTTCGATAGTAGTTAATTTAGTCCATGCTATTTTTAATTTGTAGTAATTTGGTATTTAATGTCAACTCATTAATAGAAATTAATTGCAAGTTGATTGAAAATTGAAAATACTACAATACAGGAATCAAATCGATAATAACGTCAAAAAATAGGGACTAATATAATATTTTTCCCTTAATTTTATACTTAAATCATAGGTATTTTTTTAATTAAAAAAATTCAATTAGCCTTTTTTTAAGTGAAAATCAATTGGTATCATAAATAGAAATTATCATGAAAAATAAATAATAATAATAATAATAATAATAATAATAATAATAATGTATTATAAACATAAATAATGTATCTCAAATTATTATAAAAAGGTAATTATCATGAAAAATAAATAATAATAATAATAATAATAATAATAATAATAATGTATTATAAACATAAATAATGTATCTCAAATTATTATAAAAAGGATAATTATAAAAATTGTTTATCAAAAAAATAATGCAAGACCTTTAATAATTACTTCCTTTAAAAAAAAACTAAAAATTACTTTTCTTAAAAAAAAAAAAGTTAAAAATTACTAGGTATTAATTGACCAATAAAAGAGTAAAGACCATGTTTTCAAGCTTCAAACTTATAATTCCATGAGTTTTTTAAAAATAAAAATAAAAACGGCTAAAATGCAAATTGCACATTCTAGGTTTGGCTAAAATTCATTCAAATCCTCTAGCACTATACTTTTGTTCAGTTAAGCCCTCTAAGTTTCAAAACACAATTATACCTTTTTTTAATTTGGTGAATTGTCACTTTCATTCTTTTTTAAGTTTTATTTTTATCATTTTAATTCATAAAGTATCTATTTGTTGTCAATGTTGATCATTTGTCCATCCCATTGACAACTTGCCATTAAACCGTTTAAACCAACCTAGGTTTTTTTCCCCTTCCTTTTTTGCCAATTTGTTTACACTATAAATTTTACTTTCAATTTTTAATATATAAATTAAAAACAAGAATTTTCTTTCAGCCCGATCTCCACTTTTTTATCTTTTCTTTTTCTTTTTTTAGGTCTTTCTAAATTTGTCTTGTTAAATTTTAGGCTAAAATATTATTTTGATAATACAGAGATCAAATTCAATTTAGTCCCTATATTTTGGTAGTAGTCAACTTGATCCATGTTATTTCCAACTTGTAATAATTTAGTTCCTAGTGTTAACTCACTAGCAGAAATTAATTACAAGTTGACTAAAAATTGAAAATAACATTAACCAAGTCGAAAATGACCCCAAAATATAAGGACCAAAATAATATTTTTACCTAAATTTTATACTAAAAATCAATAGGTATTTTTCAATTAAAAAAATCAATTGGTATTTTTTTGTAAGTGAAAAATAAATTGGTCTCTTAACATAATAATAAGTAGCAATTATCATGAAACATAAATAATATATCTCAAATTATTATAAAAAAAGATAATTATAAAAAATATTCATTAAAAAATGCAAGATCTTTAATAATTACTTCCCTTTATATATATATATATATATAAAAGCTAATAATTACTAGTATTAATTGACCAATCTATATATATGTGGGGGTCAAAAGCAACCACTCTGGGAATAATGATAACAAAAATGACTTACACAATTAATTTATAAAAAGAATGGCAAATATTCCACAACGGGAGATCTAAATAGCAAATTGAAAGATGAGAAGGACCAAAAAGGCTTTTATAGATACAAAAACAGGATTCTCAAATTACAAGAGATAGGATTAAAGACTAAAAACTCTTAGACATATTTCTCTATTATAGCTCTCTATCTCTCTTGTTCTTCTCTAAGCTTTCTTACTTGATTTTTCTAAATCTTCTCTCCTGTTGCACCTCTCCTCTTTTTATAGGTATTTTTCTCTTCCTTCTCTCCATAGTTGACCTGTTTCTAGTTGGATTTGGGGGATACTTGTTCCATCACCCCTTTGTTTTGTCACTTTTTCATCGTGAAATAGGACTTGTGGGGGTGTTTCTCCTGTTCAGGCCAGTCAATCGGTATTTAATATGGTAGAGATTAGGTAGAAATACCTCATTAATGCGGAGGTGACTGCTCCAGTGGTCCTTATCTCTTCATGGTGTTTCCCGGGGTGAGTTTGATAGAGGGTGTCACCTCGGTCCAGAGAGTGTCACCTCGGTCTAGAGGGGAAATGGGCATCCGTGATTCTTGTAGTATTTGCTACAAGAAAGGTTCTGCTCATTACCTCGGCGATGGACCTTGGTAGCAGAAGTTAGGCCAGATCTCCACAGGATTTGTCCCAAGGAGTTGTCTTTTATTCCCCAGACCACTTTATTTACACCCATGCCTTTGGGCCAGGTCCATCTTTTAAGAAATGATTGGGCCTTTGGCTCTCGGCCCAGGCTCATATTCTACCCCACACAATCTATATATATATATATAATAATAGGTAAAGCAGAGAGAAAATTTAATTAAGTTTCAAATTGGAATTTAATTAGTCTAATTTTGCGCCATGTGTCTCATCTAATCTAAATTTTATAATTTTATGCTAAGTGAGTTAATTTAGTGTAAAAATCGAATTTCAATTAGAGTTTAATTTTGCGCCACGTGTCCCATCTTATCTAAATTTTTAAATTTTTGTACCAAATTAGTTAATTTCGTATAGAAAACAATGAGTCCAATATAATAAACCACAAAAAACATAATCATATAACTAAAAACAAATCAAATTTATAAGTCATCTATATATATATATATTAATAGGTAAAGCTTGGAGAAAATTGAATTAGAATTTGAAATTATAATCCAATTTTGCACCATGTGTCTAAATTTATGTGGAAATTACACCATAATTATCCACTTAAGCTTGTGCCATGTGTCTACTTAAATTTTTTAATTTTTGTGTCAAGTGAGTTAATGAGTGAAAAATACTAAGAATCTAATATTAAAAAACTATAAATTTTTTTTTAAAAAAATCACATATACTCAATAAAAATCACCACATGTTTTTCAATAAATAAATAAAATAAAAATCACCACATAACAAAAATCATCACACGTTCTATCTTATTAAAAATTAGTAAAAAAATTATTATAAGTAGTATTAAATTTAGATAATAATTTTAATATGTGACTAATTGCATTTACTTTTAAAAAAATTGACTAATTATCTATACTTTATGATAAAAATTGTGTTTAATTTTAAATGTATCTATATGTATGCATGAATGCATGTGTTACATGCTTAAAAAAAAATTTTGACTAATTATTTATATTTTTATAATAAAAATTTTGTTTAATTTTAAATGCATCCATGCGCTTGTATGGAGTTACATGATAGTATATATTAATAGCCAAGATTTAGAGAAAATCCAATTAGATTCTTAATTTTGCGCCACGTGTCAAAGTTAATATTTTATTTTGTATCAAGTGAATTATTAAATGTAAAAATCGAAGAGTTCAAATTCAATTAGATTCTAAATTGGATTTCAATTGGAATCCAATTTTTCGCCACATGTCTATTTAAAATTTTAATTTTTGTGGCAAGTGAATTATTGGGTGCATAAACTAAAGAGTCTAAAACCAATTAAATACTAAATCATATATATATATATATATAATGAAAAAACATTACATATTTTAGAAATGTATGGTTTAAAAAATGTGATTATTGTGATTATTTTTAATTGTATCCATACATATACACGGAGCTATACACTAGTAAAAGAGTAAAGACCATGTTTTCAAACTTCAAACTTTTATATACACACACATAATCTTTAACTAATAATAAATAAAGAAAAAGATAAAAACAAAAATTTTACCTTTTAAATTGGTGAATTGTCATTTTCATTCTTTTTTTAAGTTTTATTTTAATAAGTTTTAAGTTTTTTAGTTTTACCATCTTTGTCCATAAATAATCTATTTGTTGTCAACGGTAATCATCCATCGATCACATTGACAACTTGCCATTAAATCCTCTAAAACAACATAGTTTTTGCAAATAGTTTTAAGAAATTCTCTCTCAACTCTCTCATTTCTTTTTCTCTCAAAAAAAAAAAACTCTCATTTCTTTTATTCATAATGAATATGGTTGCGCTTTCTTTTTCCTTTTTCTCAATTTTTGTTGAGAGAGAGAGAGAGAGAGAGAGAGAGAGAGAGATACAATTGTTAAAGTGACTGTACAAAGAAGAGTTTCAAAATAATTCACAATGTTTAATTATGAGTAGATTGATTTTCTCTTGGAGAAAAATCAATTGCTGATCTTGAGTAACGGTAGGAGAGCCAAATTTGACGCTAAGTAATGGTGGAAAATGTTTTCCTCCAAACTAGTTTAGAGAGAAACCCTCCAAACTCATCCTATATCTTTAATTGGATATGAATTTTAAAAATCTAATTGTTAGATAGCATGTTCTTATTATATTTTCCATATTTGCAAAATTTCAAGAAGATCAAATATCAATAGCTATGAAATCAATGACATGTTTAAATTTCCAAGTTTTTGTGTTAGAAAATTATGCATAAAAATAAGTTTATTGATTAAATAGTAAATAACATTGGATTCAAATGAAATTTGACATGTGTATTAAGAACAAAAAAAAAAAAAACATATCCGACAATTAGATTTTCAAAATTAACATCAAATAAAAAGATATAGAAAAAGTTTGAAAGACTTTTTTCCAACCTAATTTGAAAAGAAACCTTATTAGTATTGGTAGAGGATTTGTGTAATTTGTCTAGGAATGATTGATTCCTAAATTTGTTGCTATGTTATTCTTTCCTTTTGTATATTGCTGAAATCCATATCACCAACTATAATTAACCAATCAATTAATCCCAAACTAAACAAAGTATTTGTATCACTCCAATATAGAGTTCAAATCTTCACTCTCACTTTTCCTGCTCTACTTTATATTCCACCAATAAAAACCTACAACAGTTTTCACTGTTTAAACACTGAAACACGGCAATGGCATCTCTCTCCTCATGATAGGAGTTTTCTCTCTCACTTAGGGTGAGTTTTCCCTCCACTACTGTTCCAGAAGTGGTTTTTTCTTTTTCGTTTTCCTTACTACTACTTTCAGTTTTCATGGATCACGAGGTTATTGAATGTTTATAGCAAGTTAAATTAACATCCGAGGAGGGTCGAGTTATACAAGTCCATCCTACCCAAAGGGAAAAGATTCTGGAAGGATGTTGAGAAGGAGGGCAAGACATCGGTTTGATCTTTTCTGGAAAAGATTCTGGAATATGGGTTCAAGTATGGGGACTTCCATTTGATCTTTTCTCTAAAGAAGTAGGGCAAGACATTGGTTTGGAATTGGGACGGGTCGTTGAAGTTGATTGCAAAGGTTTAAATTTTGACCAAGCCAGGTTCCTTCGAATTCGAGTCGAAATCCCATTAGACAAGCCTCTTCGTCGTGGTAGTCAAATTATGAGCCCCGAGGGATATATAGTATGGGTGGCGTTCAAATATGAAAGGTTGGTTAGTTTCTACTTTCAATGTGGATTGATTGGGCATGAAGTTAAGTCTTGTGATAAACCGAGAAATAAGGAAACGCAAGCCTTCCAATATGGGGAATGGCTGAAGGCTGGGTATCGGCGAGCAGAGGAAGGCCAGTGAAACAGGAAGCAAGACAAACCTATGGAAGCAGTGACAAAGGCGAAAACTGCTTCAGCGGTTACACTTACTGAACCAACACATGTTTCGGGAATCAATATTAGCAATCCTGAAAATCATGGCCTTGTGATGGACATCTCAACGAATCATTGAGAAGGGGCAAGTTAATAGGAATAGCAGTTCTCTTCCTAATAAAGAGGAAGTGCAAATTTCTGATAAGGTAAAGGCATTGGTGATCAAGGAAAATACTACGAATACTACAATTGTGCTTCATCCCAAATTTATTAGAGATAATTTATTCAATGTGCCTATTCTTAACTCCACCCAAAACTCAAACTCAAAGGCAGTTGGTAATGTGACGCAAGCAAATGAGTCTTTTCATAGGAAACACGTATCTAGGAGCAACCATAAAATAGCAATGTGGAAAAGAGTTGATCGAAAAGTTGATTTTGTTACAAAAGAAGTAGGGGGCATTTCGGGAACTTTGGGAAAGAAGAGGGAATACCCAGTTCAACATAAAACAGGGGTAAGAGTGGAGACGGAGAAAAACAAGAGACCAAAAACATAGGATGTGAACACCAATCTATTTACAACAATGGAGGATGATACCTAGCCCTGCCGAGAGCAATGATTATCCTAAGTTGGAACTGCCGTGGGCTTGGGAACCCATGGGCAGTGGAGGTCCTCTCTTACTTAGTGAGAGAAAAAGCTTTCAAAGTTTTGTTTCTGATGGACACAAAACGAACCATTGATGAAATGAAATGGATTCAGAATGAGTTACATTTTGATGCTATGTTGGCTGTTCCTTGTTTGGGTAGGAAGGGTGGCTTAGCAATGTTATGGAAAGAGGAAGTGGATTGGAATATCCAAACTTACAATCAGAACCACATTGATGCTCTCATTCTTACTAAACAAACCATGTCTTGGAGGATTACTGGCTTTTATGGGAAACCACAATAACATTTGAGGCATGAAACTTGGGATTTACTCAAACATTTGAGCACATGGACTTCAACTCTATGGTTGTGTATAGGAGACTACAATGAGATCTTGTCTACTAAGGAAAAGAATGGGCGGCTACCTAAACCAATGCATCTCATGCAAGATTTTAGAAGTACTTTATTGCATTGTGGATCGATTGATTGGGTTACACTGGAAATATTTTTACATGGGAAAATGGTTGTGAGGGAGATGATTATGTGCAGGATCGACTTGATAGAGCTTGTGCAATGTTGGCATGGAGGGAACTATTTCCTTACAGTAGAGTATCACATTTTCCTGTGTCTTACTCTGATCATGTGCCTCTTATTTTGAATACATAGGTGGAACAACATCATGTTAGGCCTACAAGAATACCTAGACGGTTTGAGGAAAAGTGGGAAACCCACCCTAATTGTGAAGCTATAATACAACATGCATGGACCAATGTGATACCAACGGGCAGCCCAATATTTATTCTTTTTGAAAAAGTCCAACAATGCAGGATGGCACTAGTGGATTGGAGTAGGGTCACATTTGGTGCTTCATCACATCAGCTTATAGCCAAACATCAGGTTCTACACGACTTGTACACTTCAAATGTGGCCGACAACTATCATGAAATTAGAAGAGTTAAAGATGAGATCAATACAATTTTGTATCAAGATGAACTACATTGGAGGCAACAATCTAGATCCATTTGGCTGCAAGTAGGTGATAAAAATACCAAATTCTTCCATCAAAGAGCCAGTCAATGAAAAAGGAAGAATCATATCAATGGAATTTTTGATAATAGAGGAAATTGGTGTGAGAATGAGGACGATATTGCAAGGGTGGCAGTAGATTATTTCCAAGGGTTGTTTACTTCGGCACATCCATCTTATAATGAAAGAGTCTTGGAAGCAGTGGATCATGTGGTCACTCCGGAAATGAATCACCATCTTATCCAACCATACATAGCAGAAGAGGTTAAAAGAGCTTTATTTCATATGCACCCATCTAAATCACCTGGCCTGAATGGTATGTCTCCCTTCTTCTTTCAAAAATACTAGCATGTCGTAGGTGGGGATGTTACAAATGCTGTCTTGTCTATTTTACATTCTGGCCATTTTCTAAGAAAAATGAATTACACACATATTGTCCTCATTCCAAAAAAGAATGAACCATAATATATGTCTGATTTTCGTCCAATCAGTTTAGAAAATGTGATATCCAGAATTGTTTCAAAGGTTTTAGCAAACAGGTTGAAATAGGGATGGCAATTTTTCCTCGCCCCGCTTAACCCGCCCCTCCCCGCTTCGCCCTGCGTGGGTTTTCCCCGCCTCGCAAAGGTGGTGGGGTGGGGATGGGGCAAGATTTTAGCCCTGCACCACGGGGCAGGGATGGGTTTAGACTTTTTGAACCCACCCTGCCCCGCCCGTTCCTGTCCCCGCCCCACCCCGCGTTGCTAAGGGTTATAATTGTAAATTTTTTATATCCTAAAACCCTACTATTTAAACAAACATATCAATATTAGCTTATTTTATTCTACCTAATGTGATTCCCTGCCTTTACTTTGTTATGTGTTACACTATGAGAATTTTTTATTTTATTTTATTTTTTTATGATTGTCTTGTTAAACACTTGGATATATTATTTAATTTTTTCTAAAAATTGATTTGATTTGATGGGATAAATTTAGTTGTAATTTCAAGTATATTTTTATCAATAAAATAGGTTTCATTAAAAAACGTTTGCTAATTGTAGGACAAATTAACAAAAAGTAGAGTTTTACGGGGTGGGGCAGGGCTTCGTAGGGCCCTAAGGGGCAAGGATGGGGTGAGAAAGTTTTTCCCGTCATGCGAAGCGGGGCGGGGACGAAGACCCCATCCTTCGCCCCCCCCCCCCCCCCCCCCCCCCCCCCCCCCCCNTGTTCATTAGCCAAAAAAAAAAAAAACAGGATATAGCTAGTCCCCTGGAACATGAACAGTAGCTTATTTTGTGGGTTTGCTCTCTAAAGTAGAGAGCATCTTGTGTTTAGCTAGTCCATAAAATACAACTGGCCGGAAAACCCGCATTTTCAAGACATGCACATGTCCATCAAGCTATTTCACATTAATATAATAACAAATCAGCTCATACAAAATTGTAACTTGATATTTGTTCATTAAATTAATGAAAAGTAAAAACCAGTAACAAAAGTACAAAACCTTCATAGTTTATTATTTTTAACAGTATTTCACATGAAAGACCTCTGTTTTTCTACTGTCTTTCTGGTGAGCGTGTCATGTGTGCATTTAGGACAAATTGCTCCGAGTATCGTGTGAGGTGTTTTCTAAAATCACTGGCCGGCTACAAAAAACGGAGAGAAAAAGAAAGGAAATTTTTTTTTTTTTTGTGTGTGTGTGTGTGTGAAAGAAAAGAAAGAATATTGGCCATGCATATTTTCAAACAAACATTGTTTTAGTTCTTCAATGTACTCGAGAAGAAAATGCCACGCATATTTTCAAACAAACATTGTTTTAGTTCTTCAATGTACTCGAGAAGAAAATGCCATGCGCATTGTTAGCATGGAAACTAGTCCCGATCATCTTGTCTAAACATAATATGTATTGTTTATTTGAGCAACTAGATCGAGATAATTTCCACCTTCTCCCTGCATATGCACGAGGGTATCTTTTCTTTTATCTTTTTTTAAGATGAATGCATGTGACTGTGAGTATCAAGGTACAAAATATTATGTCAGAAAAATTAGTTTTGTTTCTATAACCAATGAAAATTTTTATGCTAAACGAATTGAAGGGTTTTGTTTCTTCCTTGCTCATGTATGAAAAATTAGTTTTTTTTTTTTTTTTTGGTCAGAATAAGTTAGAAAAAAAAAAATACTAGTATTAGTATGGAAATTTTAATTACATAAAATTTTTATTTTTTTTGTAGGTCATCAAGAGAAGATCCTATCTAGGATTTTGATTGTGACAACCTTGGCCTTACGGCATTCCTCCCTTTTAAAGTTAAAAATTATTAAGCATGGTGAATCTGGGGCATGTTGTTTATTTTGCAATCAATCTTTGACAAGGCTCTGGGAATACCAATATAGTGAGTGTTGCAGGTCCCAACCCCCAATTATATACTCATATACCTTCGTGAGGTTAACCTCAATTGCACAACTTGGGATCAAATAGGTTTTATAGTAGTTCTTTACAAATTCTTGAGCCAGGAATGTGTTTTCCCCATTCTCCTTTTCTGAACAGAGAATTACAACATGCTATTGTACACATTGTGATGGCAAAACAGTGGCAAACAAAGACCCTCAATAATCATGGGGTTTCATTCCATAAAATAGAACCGGTAAACCCATTTCCAATTCACCGACACGTCTAATATATAATCATTAGCTACTCTTAGAATGTAGGTGATCATGATAGAGATATTCTAAGCCAAAAACACAAATCATCTTGAAAATTATTACGTGATGTTTTTCCATTAAATTATTAAAGACTAGTGACAAAACTTTAATAGTTTATTATCTATAACAATATTTTAATTTAAAGACTTCTCTTTTTCTACTTTGGGCGGCTATAAAAAAAGGAGAGAAAAGAGAAAATGACCAAGGCAACTTTTTCTTTTATTTATTTTTTAAAAATGTTTCTTTCCGTTGGCGTTTAGTTAAGTAGACAATATCATAGGAATGTACATAAGAATATGCCATGCTTAATTTTAAACAAACATAGTTAGCTGCCTAGTGGAAAGATTCAACTACTCCGTTTATCTTTGTCTTAAGAATATGTATTGTTAATTTAGAGGAGGCAGGAAAAATATATATTATCTCAACAGAATATAAACCAAAACCACGTTGTATCACTCAATTGTAGGTACATGCAGTATATGAGTTTAATCTTTTATTATTATTAACCAAGAATCTTAACCTACGTATTTTTAAACAAACATTGTTTCGTGGACAAGGCAGCGCATTGTTAAAAAGAAATACAATCAAATTGGCATGGAATTAAAGCCAACAAAAACTAACATGAAAAATCAGAATTTAACAGGTGAGAAATAATTAATCTTGATAAGAATAAAAGTATCAGTAGCTTGCTATACAACGTTTGGGAAACCATTCTTGCCCAAACCCAACCCTTACACACCCATACTAATTCCAACGAAAAGATTTGTTCTTTGTATAAATGAAATTTGTAATTTAGCTTAATTTTTGTTTATTATTGCTAATGCTAACTTACTAGATTCATAAAATACTATCCGCAAACCCATTTTCAAGAAATGCTTATGTCCATCAAGGTATTTCACATTAATAGAAACAAATCAGCTTATACAAAATCGTAACTTGAAATTTCTTTAGTAAATTATTTAAAACCCTTAAATTAATGAAAACCAGTAACAAAACCTTAACAATATTTTACTCCAAAGACCTCTCTTTTTCTACGTCTTTTGTGGGTCTTTTGTGAGTGTGTGTATGTAGGACAACCTGCTCCGAGTATTGTGTGACGGGTTTTTTAAAATCGCAAAAAAACATAGAGAAAAGAAAGAATATTGGCCAAGCTTCCCTTTCCTTTTTTTTATTTTTTATTTTCAATGTTTCAATCAGTTCTTCAATGTAGTCAAGAAGAAAATGCCATGCATATTTTTAAACAAACATTGTTTAGTGGACAGGATTTGTGGGCATTGAAACTAGTCCCGATTATCTTTGTCTAAACATTAATAATTTGTATTGTTTATTTGAGCAACTAGATCTCGATTTCCACCTTCAATTCTCTCTGCTTATGCATGCATGTAAGTATCTTTTTTTTTTTTTTTTTTTTTTTTTTTTTTTTTTTTTTTTTTTTTTTTTTTTTTTTTTTTTTTTTTTTTTTTTTTTTTTTTCTTCCAAACANAACCTGTCCATTAGGTATGTGCTTAATTATTTATCCTATTCATCTAAGAAACTCTTTTGCTATTATTTTTTGATGAGTGATATTTCAGTTGATCTCATATGCAATTGAGGCATAGGTAAAACCTAGTGTTATCTTTGTTTAACTTCTCATTTGTGGTAGTTGTAGCGCATCTTTCATCTGTTATCACTTATCATACGCCAAAATATATTGTAGACTAATGTTTTTGAAAGAGAGGTTATGTTTGATATGGAAGAAGAGTGCATATATGGCACTTATATGTTAGGCTTACGATCCTTCACTTTTGTCTCTATATTTGTTCAAACATGTACCTATGCTTAGGCCTGTTATGGCTCTCTACACTCTTGTCTGATGGTGAGCACTATGTGGTTTTTTTGGTTCATCTAATATGTACTATTTTAGGTTAATTAAAAACCTTTGATCTCTCTCTCTCTCTCTCTCTCTCTCTCTCTCTCTCTCTCTCTCTCTCTCTCTCTTAGTGTGTGTGCATGCCTGTAGGAGACCATCAAATTTATGTTATCAAGTAAGCACTATCGTTTGTTCATAATTTCAAGATCAACTTTCTTTTGATGCTCTAATGTACTCCGGTTTGCGATCAACTTGAGATTTAGTCTTTGGTTAGTAATTTTAACTCTCATATAGTTATTTCCTATTACTGTAGGTAATTTTAACTGTATAGAAAAACTTACACTGAAATATGTTAGAGTTGCTACTATGGATTTTGAGTTTAAAACAACATCCAAAGAAATATAACATGATTGGTGAACATTCTGTTCTTTATGAAGCTACATAAATATGGCTGGATGCTATAAATGACTAGAGGTTCCTCGCAATGCACTCAACTGCAAGATATGCACATCATATTGCAAACGTGTAAGTATAAAATACATATGTTTAATCTACTGATGATCATGGAATGCATTCATTTCTTTCTTCTTGGTTGGCTAGGTAATTAAGACATGAGTGATGTGTATTAGAGATCTCTCCATCTTGTTCCCTAGTGGGGAGATAGTAGCACTTCAATTGAGCTACAGAATGCATTCATTGCATGATATTTTTTTTTTTCCTTCTCATTTGCCATTTTCTCTATTTGTAAATTCTTGAATAGTAGTTATAGATATTATATTTGTTACAAATTTTGCTGAGAGTGATTATTTGGAGGTCTGAGATGAGAGTGATTTCCATGTGCAGTGGTTCCAAAAGCCTTCCCAAATAGGTTTTATTATGGGTGGTGAATTTGAGAAACAAGAGGGTTTGGAACATCATTTCAATTTTGCTTGAAGACCTTTGATGATTTAATCAGTTTCAAAAATTCTATGGAAGAAGAGGGTTATGATGTTGGTGAGGCAAGCATGTGGCATAGGAGAATTGGATCAAAGATGGGATTTGAAGAGTGGACAGCCCTCATGACTACAATCATGTTTGGGAGAAAGGCTTGAAGTTGAAACCAGCCGTGTCAATGTTAACAAGGCTTGGTTTAATTGGGCCATGACACTTACTTATGCCACCGCTTGGGTATTTTCTATTTTAGCTGAGGCTATGAAACTCTTGCTTGATGCTTCTGTACTTCATTTTGTCATGTTGCAAAGTATTGACTATGTACACCATTTTCATTTTATCCAGGCTATTTCTTTGCTTTAAAGTAATTGAATTTAAGTAATATTGTGTAATAGAACATGTATATATTTGGACTAGATGTTGTATTCTATAGTCATGCATTTGGGGTCTGAATTGTACCATGAGTGTGGAAAATGGGAACCTCTATTTAATTTCCTTCTCTATTTCATTTCAGCTATAAGTTTGCACTGAAAAGAATAAATACATAAAAGGTTACTTTTTTCAATATTATACCCTATGGCCAATGCAACTTCAATGAGAGAATAACTTTTTAGCATGAGAGAATTTATATAATCTATATAATATCTAAAAACTGAAATGTAGCATTTATTATTACTATGCTCTTATTGAGCCACATTAGTGTAGTTTAGTCCACTTCGGTCCATTCTGGTAAACTTCAAAGACTAATAATGTAATTTCGCCTTTATGTTTTATTGACAATTATGGCAAAAGTTTTATAACGTCTATTCAACAGAAACTTTCCTTTGATAAAGGGATATGAAAAGTGAGTCTCACAATGAGAAACAAGAAAAGCTTATAATTTTTTATTAACAATTATGGCAAAAGTTCTATCACGTCTGTTGAGCAGAAACTTCACTTTGATAGAGAAATATGACAAGTCAATTAAGGAATAGATGAGAAAATGTGAAGCTTGTATCCAGTGCACTCGACACAATAAGATTTGGACACATGTTTAGTTTTGGACACATGACCAAATTGTATCATATCCAGTACACAAGTCGTATCTGATGAAAAAAACTAATGTAGCTAACAATAGTATCAACATATTATTTGTATACCCATAAGTTGCCACATAGACTGCCGTGCGTTTATAATTTATTTATTTATTTCAAAAGTAAAATGAAAACCTCACTAAGCTAAAATTAGAATCTCATTATGGCCTCTGCCTAAGAGAGGTCATACCATTTGAGTCAGACTTGTTGATCCGTCAATTAGTCTTTAACTTGAAGTCCAGAGTAAAGATCCATGCTAAAAGGAAATGGACAAAATTTGGCTACAAACTTAATTGTAACCAATGACTACAACTTTCACCCAAAAACAAAAAAAAAAATTAACATGACTACTGTAATGGCATGAAATGATCCACGACCCAAAAGATCTAGACAATGGCCCAACAAGCTTACAAAAATAAATTTGTTAGAGAGTGGATTAATATTTAATGTTTAACAAGTCAAATGTGAATCACAATGGGTTAGTTTAGTATAGGAATGACAGGGAAGAACAAGTTGAAAAGAAAAGCGCTCCTTGGTCAAATCCGAGGATGGTATGTTCTTATATATATCTCTGAGACTTATACAAGTGTTCAAGTTCTTGATTACAAAGTTCTTCCTTCCATTTTTTTTTTTTTCAATTCCCTTCTTGTAAAGGAATCCTTCCCTTTTTATACTCCTTTCCCTTCTCCCATCTCAGCCTTTCACTTGTTGATCAAACAACTAGTCTTCTTGATATTTGTCCCATCAAAACCTTCTTGAAGTCCTTATGTGTAGCTGTAAGGCTAAAAGTCACTGCTTAGGTATTACCTTCGCATTAATGCGGTCAATTGGTTAGATGCAGAGCATTCAATGTGGTGGTAGCAACTTTCTTCTCAGATATTTCTCAATTCTTTGTTGACTCACTTCTCTAAAGCTTATCCTCCCAAGCATGGTTGCCTACTACCAAGTACTTGTTGGGTTGTCGAACATCAGACTTCCATTTTGTTTTCCGAGGAAGTTTGGCTCCCTGGACAACATCACCTACTTGTTGTTATAGCCCTCCTCCTCGGCCCAGTAACCCACATGCCCTTATTAATACTTGATTGTCCTAGGGCTCTTTGGCATCCTCGGGCTTGGCCCACTGCCCAAAGCACGCACACACACAAAGAGAGAGAGAGAGAGAGAGAGAGAGAGAGAGAGAGAGAGAGAGAGAGAGAGAGATCAAAGGTTTTTAATTAACCTAAAATAGTACATATTAGATGAACCAAAAAAACCACATAGTGCTCACCATCAGACAAGAGTGTAGAGAGCCATAACAGGCCTAAGCATAGGTACATGTTTGAACAAATATAGAGACAAAAGTGAAGGATCGTAAGCCTAACATATAAGTGCCATATATGCACTCTTCTTCCATATCAAACATAACCTCTCTTTCAAAAACATTAGTCTACAATATATTTTGGCGTATGATAAGTGATAACAGATGAAAGATGCGCTACAACTACCACAAATGAGAAGTTAAACAAAGATAACACTAGGTTTTACCTATGCCTCAATTGCATATGAGATCAACTGAAATATCACTCATCAAAAAATAATAGCAAAAGAGTTTCTTAGATGAATAGGATAAATAATTAAGCACATACCTAATGGACAGGTTCTTCCCTTCCAAACTCCTGGATGTGAGCAATTTTTTGCACTTGTCCCCTGTTTCCTACTGGCACCCTTTTAAATGTTTTCTTTGTGCTTGTTTCTGCATATTCAAATTGCAAATAAATTGTCCAAAACATCAGCAACAAAATTAGGGGGGGAGGGGGAACTAAAGTGGATGGTATGGCCATTTATGTAAAAGCAAGATATGGATAATTAAGAATTTTATAAGATTCTTGTAATTAGTATCTAGTTGAAACTCCAAAAAGAGCTTTGATTCTGAGGCAATCTTGTCCCTTGTCTCTCTCTCTCTCTCTCTCTCTCTTTTTTTCCTCCTTACTATCTTGTTTGCATTATTCTGCAGATTTTTTAACCATACATAGATATTCCTTAAGCCTAATCTCAACCTTGAAATCCTAATACCCAATCATTAATGCACTAAGATGCCTAATACCCCAGATCATTGGAAAAGATCCGCTAATTTCTATTGCTACACCTAACCAAGAAGAAACAAAGTTTAGAACATTAGGGACAACAGAAAAGGAGATACCATTGTATGACACCTAATTCTAAAGGACAATGCAACCTCCATTTTGCCATTGTTAGTATACCCTCCATAATTCAACTCATTTTCTTATACCTGTATGAACAATACCAAGCAAAGACTGTAAGCTATAAAACCTTAGTTTCCAAATATAGACAAAATAATTCATTGTTTTTCTTAACATGGCAACTCCAATAAACCAAGAAAAAATTTGAGACTTTCAGAATCAAACCATATAACCCACTCTTTTGAATATATATCACTTATTTTAATTTGTAATTAAAAAAAAAAATGAAAGGCTTGCTGTAATTATCAATTCCTAACCATTCCCTTAAATCATCTTCATTAAAAAGATTTGTCCATTTCTTATAGATGAATTGCATAATATGCATCTAAAATAAATTCCTAATTAATGCATCTTCTAGACTCACATACATGGCAAGAAAGTAAAAATGAGGGCGGTTGCATTTTAAGACATCACAAGCTTAGAAAATACAAATTTTAACAGAGAAAGAATAAAAAAGGAAAATTCTATAAACTAAATAATGATATGCAAATCTGCACAACTCTTACCCTTTCTTATGATATAGTCAGAGAACCCTAACTACCTATGAAGCATTTCGATAAATGTTTGGTGATAAGATATGCATCAAGTGATTGTCAGCTCACCTATATCATGAAGATGTAAAAATTAGCATACTGAAGTTGTCAAAAGTGATTTTCAACCAACCTAGTAAATCTTGTAGCAAGAGCTTGTTTGCTAAGCCTGAACTCCACTTCATTGTCAATGGCAGCTCTCGTTGATGCTAGCAACTGCATTTCTATATGAAATACCAGACTTAGCCAAATACTGCTCAGCCTTTATCTTCCACACTTACAATATGGTAAAAAAGATAAAGCATTTGTCCTAGCATTATGTTTTTATTAATTATACTATTAGCAAAGAACAAATAACCAAAGAGAGGAAAGGGAACAAGAAAGAATTCATGTGATATTATTATATAAAGGGATCATGATTCACGAACCAAAAATATTGCTGTTACTCAAGCTGTTCAAGGGATGATTTGGGTTTGTTCCACCCATAGAGCCAACCAACACAATATGCTTCACTCTCACAACCTTGGCTGACATATAAATCATATGACTCAGAAAAAAGAAAAAAACTGCAGTAAATAGATTTTTTTTTTTTTTTTTTTTTTGAGAAATAGGACCAAGTCCATTGATATTATTTAAGAAACTGAACAATCTGCTGAAACAAACAAGTCTACATCAGGTGAAACATACTCCATCCAAACTATCAAAGGGAAAGAAAGTCTTGCTCTTTGGGCTAAAGCATGCGCAACTGTATTGCCTTGCCTAACAATATGAGAGAAAGAAAAACTCCTAAGGGAGGTTACATGAATTAAAGCGTCTCTAACTTATAAATGACCAAAGGATAAGGAAAGCATGTCACCATTTTGAAGCACCTTTGTTCCAATTTCTGAGTCACCTTCAAAGTGGCATTGTTAAAGGCCAATTTCCGTCTCAAAGAGTACTGCTCGTCTAGCTGCAACCATCTCCAAGTAGTAAACAAAATTTGACTAAGTGAAAAGGAGGAAAGCAATACTCCACTAGCGTCTATTTGGTTTTTCTATCCAATCCAATCAACTTATGAAGCAAAAATATGCCATGAACAATAGAACGAATAACAAAAAACAAAAACATATTGCCATCCAAAGATCAGCAAATGTACTAATAACCTGTTTAGGATATGCTCCATCTTCAAAATAGAACCTAGGGCTTCGACCTTTGCTTGGATCAAAGTCAGGTTTCATCTTCAGCACAACAGTGCTTATGAGAATTACAAGAGCATTAATACCATAGATTGTAGGAACTATACTGCCAGCATCCCTTATAGCAATCTATTTATGCACTTAAATCAATAAACCAGCTAAGTAAATCATCATATGTGATAAGTGATAACAAATGGAATATGCACAACAACTACTACAAATGAGAAGTTAAACAAAGATAACACTAGGTTTTACCTATGACTCAATTGCATAGGAGATCAACTGAAATGTCGCTCATCAGAAAAAAATAGCAAAAGAGTTTCTTAGATGAATAGGATAAATAATTAAGCACATACCTAATGGACAGGTTCTTCCCTTCCAAACTCCAGGATGTGGAGCAATTTTTTGCATTTGTCCCCTGTTTCCTGCTGGCACCCTTTCAAATGTTTTCTTTATGCTTGTTTTTGCATATTCAAATTGCAAATAAATTGTCCAAAACTTTAGCAACAAAAATAGGGGGGAAAAGAATACTGAAGTAGATGGTATGGCCATCTATGTAAGCAAGATATGGATAATTAAGAATTTTATAAGATTCTTGTAATTAGTATCTAGTTGAAACTCCAAAAAAAGCTTTTGATTCTGAGGCAATCTTGTCACTTGTCTCTTCTTCTTCTTCATTTTTTTTTCCTTCCTCACTATCTTGTTTGCATTATTCTGCAGATTTTTTAACCATATCTAGATATTCCTTAAGCCTAATCTCAACCTTGAAATCCTAATACCCAATCATTAATGCACTAAGATGCCTGATACTCCAAATCATTGGAAAAGATCCGCTAATTTATATTGCTACACCTAACCAACAAGAAACAAAGTTTAGAATACTAGGGACAACAGAAAAGGAGATACCATTGTATGACACCTAATTCTAAAGGACAATGCAACCTTCATTTTGCCCTTGTTAGTATACCCTCCATAATTCAACTCATTTTCTTATACCCGTATGAACAATACCAAGCAAAGATTGTAAGCTATAAAACCTTAGTTTCCAAATATAGACACAATAATTCATTGTTTTTCTTAACAAGGCAACTCCAATAAACCAAGAAAAAATTTGAGACTTTCAATATCAAACCATATAACCCACTCTTTTGAATATATATCGCTTATTTTAATTTTTAGTTAAAAAAAAAATGAAAGGCTTGTTGTAATCATCAATTCCCAACCATTCCCTTAAATCATCTTCATTAAAAAGATTTGTCCATTTCTTATAGATGAATTGCATAATATGCATCTAAAATAATTCCCAATTAATGCAACTTCTAGACTCACATACATGGCAAGAAAGTAAAAATGAGTGTGGTTGCATTTTAAGACATCACAAGCATAGAAAATACAAATCTTAACAGAGAGAATAAAAAAAAGGAAAATTCTATAAACTAAATAATGATCTGTAAATTTGCACAGCTCTTACCCTTTCTTATGATATAGTCAAAGAACCCTAACTGCCTATGAAGCATTTCGATAAATGTTTGGTGATAAGATATGCATCAAGTGATTGTCAACTCACCTATATCATGAAGCCTTAAAAAATTAGCATACTGAAGGTGTCAAAAGTGATTGTCAACCAACCAAGTAAATCTTGTAGCAAGAGCATGTTTGCTAAGCCTAAACTCCACTTCATTGTCAACAACAGTTCTCTTTGATGTTGGCAACTGCATTTCTATATGAAATACCAGAGTTAGCCAAATACTGCTCAGCCTTTATCTTCCACAGCTACAATATGGTAAAAAAGATAAAGCATTTGGCCTAGCATTATGTTTTTATTAATTATACTATTAGCAAAGAACAAATAACCAAAGAAAGGAAATGGAACAAGAAAGAATTCATGAGATATTAATATATAAAGGGATCATGATTCACGAACCAAAAATATTGTTGTTACTCAAGCTGTTCAAGGGACGATTTGGGTTTGTTCCACCCATAGAGCCAACCAACACAATTTGCTTCACTCTCGCAACCTTGGCTGACATATAAATCATATGACTCAGAAAAAAGAAAAAAAAACTGTAGTAAACAGATTTTTTTTTTTTTAAGAAACAGGACCAAGTCCCCTGATATTATTTAAGAAACTAAACAATCTGCTAAAACAAACAAGTCTATATTAGATGGAACATACTCCATCCAAACTATCATAGGAAAAGAAAGCTTTGCTCTCTGGGCTAAAGCATGCGCAACCGTATTGCCTTGCCTAACAATATGAGAGAAAGAAAAACTCTTAAGGGAGGTTACATGAATTAAAGTGTCTCTAACTAAATGACCAAAGGATGAGGAAAGCATGTCACCATTTTGTAGCACCTTTATTCCAATTTCTGAGTCACCTTCAAAGTGTTGTTGAAGGCCAATTTCCGTCGCAAAGAGTACTGCCTGTCTAGCTGCAACCATCTCCAAGCAGTAAACAAGATTTGACTAAGTGAAAAGGAGGAAAGCAATACTCCACCAGCGTCTATTTGGTTTTTCTGTCCAATCCAATCAACTTATGAAGCAAAAATATTCCATGAATAGTAGGACAAATAACAAAAAACAAAAACACATCGCCATCCAAAGATCAGCAAATGTATTAATGACCTGTTTAGGATATGCTCCGTCTTCGAAATAGAACCGAGGGCTTCAACCTTTTCTTGGATCAAAGTCAAGTTTCATCTTCAGCACAGTGCTAATGAGAATTACAAGAGCATCAATACCTTGGATTGTAGGAACTATGCATCCCTTCTAGCAATCTGTTTATGCACTTAAATCAATAGACCAGCTAAGTAAATCATCATATGTGAAGAAATTGTATCTAGAATGACCATTTTTATAAAAAAGAAAAAGAAGGTAATTAGCACTTAATTATTGAAAACTGCAGAGTCCAAAAGTGTTGAACAAGAACCAATTATGAGTAATGAATGAAGGTAGATGCTCAAAGCTCTCATCCGCTTGTTTTAGTTTTTCCGTAGAGAATTAGTAGTTTGAAGTTTATACTGGATCAGACCACCAGCAGACTCCATATATATATGATGAAGGCCTTCTGATGATTCTCTACTTCCCCAAGATAGAGGTTGGGTTAGTTGAAGACTTGTTAATCTGTTTATGCTTTATATACTTGCTAAAGTCACAGATTATGCATGTATATAGTCTGAAGTCTAGAAGTGTAATCATGATACATGAGAGAAATTGAAATTACAAACATTTCTCATTCAAGGAGAAGAAAGAAGAGCAGAATAACAATCGAATTCGAGTTTGTACAAGAATTGAGACTAATAATTAAACTTATACCGTTAAAAATTGATAACGAACCAGATACATCTGCTCCCAACATTTGTTCAGGATATGAGTAATTCAGTAATTCATATTGTGCTTCCAAAATTTCTGTGTATGGAATTGCAAATAAATTTCCCAAAACATTAGTATTAAAAAAAAAAAAAAAAATGAAAAAAGACATTAAATTACATACCAAAAATTCCCAAGCAAATTATCAAAATCTAATGAATGGGACGTGAGCAATCTTATACCAATCCTCGCCATTTTCCTCTTTGCATCTTTGCTCTAATTGGGGACAATCGAGAATTCTCAGCATCTGTAAAGAGGTTAGGCGACGCATTCCTTCGGGTAGTGATGTCAGATTGGGGCTGTCCTCAATTAAAATCATTCGAAGTGATGTGAGGTTACCGATCCATTCCGGTAAAGTCAAGAAACTGGGACATTCGTAAACCTTGAGCGTTTGGAGAGTGGTAACGTGTTGAAGATACGCCGGGAGAGATTCCAGTTTTGAAATTCCTGTGAAAACCAAAGTCTGGAGGCACGTAGATGTAGGGAGATGACATTCTGTGTCGTCACTGAACTGATCAACCAACTCGCAGCGTGCAATTGTCAAACTCTTAAGGGAGGGGAGATATTGCAAAATTCGAGATAGAGATGTTAGCCTGGGGCACTCCCTAATGTCCAATCTCTCAAGAGAAATCAAATTTTGCAGCAGCAACTCTGGCAGAGACTCTATGTCCTGGATGTTTTCCAAAGTCAACCTGTTCAACCAGTGCAATCCGCAGAGAGGAGAGGAGGAGGAGGAGGAGGAGGATGGTAATAAAGAAGCCTCTACCGTATTCATAGTCATCGCCATTGTCTGTTGCGATGGCTTCCAGCTGGCATTTGTCAAATAAAGCTGATAAAGATTTGGAAACAGCGGCATACAAGACAGTTTATTGCAATCCCGTATATGCAATACTAAAAGACAAGGAAAGTAAGGTAGTGATATCTGTTGCTGATATTAATGACTTGATGATGTTGATGTTGTTGCCACATCACCGTTATCAACGATATCCCTCCTCCACCACTCCTTTAGATTAGGACAGCACTCGAGAAAGAGTACAAGTAGGGATGGGAAGATTTTTGTTGATGATGATCCCAATGAAGCAATGGTATCTTGGTCTGATATGTACTCCAGACCATCCATATTCCGAACATATAGTTCTTTGAGAGATGGGAGTTGGCACAAAGGTGGCAAATGTTGACACTTCTTACAACTCTCTACATCTAATTTAACTAGATTTGTTAGCGATGAAAGCCAACTTGAAAATCTTACACCCCTGTATCCCTCCAATCTCAAAAGTTTTAGACTTTGGTGTGGTTGGAGACCATCTAACAAACTTTCATCATCATGATGAGCTTCTATGCCATCATCGTCCGGATTCCATGCTAATTCCAACTCACTGAGATGCTGCTTCTCCTTCAAATTTGCAGCCTTACTCTTCGAGGTAGCATCTATCACCCATGCCAAATTTTTAATCTCTATTCTTCCTCTCAATTCATTTAGCTTGTTCAATTCATCTAATTCACCGTAATGCTTGGAGGAGCCTACAAGGTCCTTACGCACAACAAAGAAGCTTAATGTTTGAAGACAAGTCAATTGTCCTAATCCACATGGCACATGAGTCAAATTCTTACAACCATTTATGTGAAGGTGCTTGAGCTTGACCAACTTTTGAATGTCTTTTGGCAATTCCCTGAGCTCTTGACAATGAATAAGCTTTAATGTTTGCAAATTTACTAGTCTAGTAATAGATCTAGGGAGAAGTTCAATAGAATTATAGGAAAGGTCAAGGTACCTCAAGTGCATCATTTTACCTACAAATTTTGGCACAGTTTCCATTTGTAAGCCATGTAGGTCGAATACACGCAAGTATTTAAAAGTCAAAATAAGTGTTTTAAGAGTTGATTCTTCCATTCTTCCGTCAATGATGGCAAAATGTAACAAAATAGACATACTGTTAAATTTTGCCTCATCAAAACTAGTCAAATAAGGATTACTTGTCAAAATAAATGTGCGTATCTTGTTTGCTTTAACCAACAAGGTTAAATTCTCCTTAAAGAATGAAGAATGGTAAGATGGAAATGATAGATGACGAACTTTTTCATCGACATTTTTGGCATTAGAATCAACTAGTGTACACTCAATCCTTGAGATTGATTGTGCAAGATCATGGATTAAATCATGCATTTTAAAGTACATATTGCTACCTTGATCTTCTACTGCTTCTTGGAAGAAAGACCTCCAATGTAGATCCATGAAATACTCATCAGCAACATCCTCTAATTGTAGATTTTCTTCTGATGATTGGATAAATCCTTGTGCTATCCATAGTTGTATCAATGTAAACTTATCAATCAAATAATTTTTGGGAAATAATGAACAATATGCAAAACAACACTTTAAATGTGATGGAAGATGATTGTAACTCAATTTTAAAACAGGTATAATACCATCTCTTAGCGGAGTTACATTTGTGAGTTCATTATTCTTAATATATAACCATTTAGCTTCGGTTTTTTTGGAGTATAATACTCTTCCTATTATCTTTATAACAAGAGGCACTCCATGACATTTTTCTACAATGTCCCATCCAATTGCTTCAAGGTTAGGATTGTCAAACTCTTGCTTTTTTCCCAGTGTCATTTGCTTAAATAATGACCAAGATTGACTCTTTGATAGGCCTTCTAAAACATATGGTAAGACTGTGCTGGTAATCTCTGCAACTAACTTGGTCCGTGTCGTTATCAGTACCTTACTTCCCTTTGAACCATCCAACAAAAGCATTCTCAAACTACACCATCTTTCTTTATCCTCATTCCACACATCATCCATCACAAGTAAGTACTTCTTTTGGTTAAGAATTTTGCGAAGCTCATTTTGCAATTGATCCATTTCAAGGTTTTGAGGTTTTTGTTTAGTTGCGGATGCAATTATCTTTTCAACAATGGCTTTTTCGTCAAAAACATCAGAAACACACACCCACATCTTTAACTCAAAATAAGCCGTGACCTCCTCATCGTTGTATACATATTGAACAAGTGTGGTTTTCCCTAGCCCTCCCACTCCCACTATGGATATGAACGAAACATTCTCTTCCATATCAAAATCTAACAATAGATCTATAATGGCCTTCTTATCATCCTCTCTCCCAATAACTTCTTCTTCACGTACAAATGAGTGAGTTTGGTCCCTCCCCCTAGTCACAACCCATGTCTCTAAAGGACGATCTACCAACTTCAACTGGAAATTTTTCCTATCATTTGCTATATCATCAAGCCTCTTTCTCATATCCTTTATTTTGCTAGCCATATTAAAACCAAAAACAAGTTGGTTTGAACTTGAAAAGAAAATTCTTACCTTCTTTGGCATTTTATCACTGTCCATCACTCTTTTCCGCAATAGATGAGTGGAGAACTCGCTCAACAAGTCATCAGCATCAAAAACTGCATCTCTGAGCTTCAAGAGCCAGTCCTTGACTTGGTGGTTCTCGACCTGCTGCTCCTCTGCATCATGAAGTACAGCATGAATAGTGGAAACAGTGTGATTCATTTTTTCGAACTCAGCTTTGACACCACATATCGATTCACACTGTTGGATAGTGCACGATCCAATCTGTTGGATAGTGAAGGATCCCAACTGTTTAAAGATTGACTGCACAACGCCATAGAGGATTGCATGGACCATTTCTTCTTGTTGGATGAAAGAAAAAGCTGAAAGACAGACAAGAAAGCTGAAAGCAAGGATGAAATGTGGGAAAACGAAGATTAAAGTTGCTGTGAAAAAATATTTGCCTTCACTAGTTTTGTAAATGGCACCACTGCTCAGTAATGGTTTTTGATTTTGCGTGCAAAAGGCGAATAAAGATTGCCCCACTAGTGTCTACTCCATAATGGTTCTGCGTAAGAAAAAAGAGCAATCTTTCTTTTCTTTTTTATTTTAGGTTTTCTTTAAAAAGTAAATATATAAAGAGTTTTTTTTTTTTTTTTTTGTTGGGGGTGGGGGTTAAAAGGAGATAATACCTAGCTAACTAAATAGCCACAGAGACCAAAGAAGCGGCTACAAGCCTACAATAATACAAACCATTCAAATTTGAAGGGCATAAATGTACTTTTGTTTCTTACCTTTTAACTTTATTTTTATTTTTGTTCATAACTTTTTATTTTACCACTTTTAGTCTTTAAAATGAAAAAAACATTATATTTTAGTCCTTACCGTTATCTTACTAACAGAAATATCCTATGTGGTAGACGGAGCGTACTATTGGCACACTAAATGCTAACGTGACCAATAAAATAATATTTAAAAATGCCACATCAGTATAAAATAATATTTTAAAAAGACACATTAGCATCCATGTCAACCTTTGATTTTTAAAAATTAATTTATCAATTTTAACAAAATGAAAAATGAAAAAAAAAAAAAAACTAAATTAGAACCCAAAATACACATGAATTCAAATCTAGTTTCATCTTAAACATGAACAAGAAAGAACACAAACCCAAAAAATTCAATCACAATAACACAAACCCTTTTTTTTTTTTTTTTTTTTTAAAAAACCTCTCAATCCTTAAGATTTTCCCTCTCACGTCTCTACACTCTCCATAGAAAAACACTCAAATTCCTAGCAAAATACTCATGAAAAATCTACAGAAAAGCCACAAAAAAACCCACTGAAAAAACTGGGAAAAAATCCTAGGCGAATCTCCAAAAATATCTCTATAAACTCATTAAATAACCCAAAAATCAAACCCAAAACCTCAACAAAATATTTTTAAAATTTCTCTACAAATCCGGCAACAAAAGAACAGCAAGCACATCCTAAATGAACGAGGGGTTGATTACTTGCTCACTTCCAAGTGCAGGAGATCGTAACAATATAATTCTCGAAATATCGAGGTCGAACCACAAGGAGTGGAGTAAATTCAAAGACAATGTAATTAAAAAAAAAAATTTTGGTGAAAATGAAGAATAATTTTTGCCCAGTAATTGTAAACAAGAATAATAGTGATAATTGATTTAAGTCAATAATGTAAATACTAGGGCATCGAGGTGTTTTCTTATATCGATATGAAATTCTTTGTGATTTAAGAAATTATATATTTCATAATTAATTGTTCTTATACAATTAAATACTTGAACTGAGACAATTCAAGAACACATGATAACCTAAATTAATAATACAATTAAAAATTTAAAAAAAAAACTCATTCACTTTAAAACTCGATTGCTATTTAAAACTATTAGAAACTATTAAAAGCCTTCACTAGTTTTGTAAATGGCACCACTGCTCAATAATGGCTTTTGATTTTGCGTGCAAAAGGCGAATAAAGATTGCCCTACTACTGTCTACTCCATAATAGTTCTGCCGGAAGAATAAAGTGCAATCTTTATTTTCTTTTTTATTTTATGTTTTCTTTAAAAAGAAAATATATAAAGAGTTTTTTTTTTTTTTTTGGGGGTTAAACGGAGATAATATATAGCAAATTAAATGGCCACAGAGATCAAAGTAGCAACTACAAGCCTACAATAATGCAAACCATTCATATCTGAAGCAAGTAAGGAATCAAATTCTACAGAAGAGAGGGGAGTGGGGACGACAAAATCTTCCTGCATAGAGCATCCCTTTTTTGCCAAAATATCGGCACATTTGTTTGCTTCCCAAAACACATGAGCCACCCTAGCCTAAGGAAGCTTGGTTAGAAGAGTAGTTTTAGTGTTTTACAGATTAAGAGCACTCATAGTGCTGGTATATTTGTTTAAAAATGACGATATTTTGGTCAATTCAGTCTAAAATACACCCAAATCAAGTTTTGTAAATTTGTTTAAAAATACATGATTGCTATAGCGATCATATAAATTTATACTGATACCATTTATTTTGCATTTGATTTTTATTCTTTTTTTACATACCCTAAGAATGAAAAAAGAGTGAATGATAATTCTTATGTATGAAAAAAGATAAACAATTAAAAAAATCAAGAAAATTTTATATTTTAATGAAATTTACTATAAAGTAGATAATTTGAAGTAAAGTATTTTGAAAAGTGAATATGTAAAATTAAATAAAGGTAAGTTCTTATGTTAAAATAGACACAATTTTGGATCACGAGATTTGATTTCTAAGATAGTGAGAGAAGGAATTCATGAAGAATGGCTTAGAATTTTTTTTTTTTTTTTAATTGTGTTTCATATCCTAGAAGTGTTTTTCTAATGGAAGTGAACAAGATGAGTTATGAAAGGGTAACGGAAAGTGAGTGAAATGACACTTTTTATTTTTGATAAGGTAACATTTTGCAAACCACAAGTAAGCACTCTTAAAACGGGCCAAAACACATGCGAGTAAAATGCAGTTAATCACTTATTTACTTCAAATGTTTAGAGGTTTAATGTTTTATATGAACATATTTCTCTCCATTTTATTTCTCTTTATTTCATTCATTTCACAAATGAAAGACTGTGAAATGGACGAAATAGATCCCTTTCAAACGAGGCTGGTTAGCTTCTCAGCAAATGGCAAGGTTGTCCCTAATTCCAGCCTCAACATTTTCATCATAGGATTTGTATCAAATGTATGCGAGAGAGACCGCCTTTGAACCGCTGAAAGTAAATTAAGTTGAAAGGCAGGGACATAAAGCAAATAAAAATAATTTTTGGGCCCCAAACACTTTCCAATAGAACTCTGACGATGCAATATAATATATGATATGGGACCAAAATCTAGTCTAACCAAAAAAAAAAAAAAGGTACCAAAATCTAGCGAACAGTGTCCCAAATCGCTCTAAAATTGTACATATTCAATTATCTGCCGAAAGATGAATAGATTAATCTTCCTTTGGGACGTGGCTTGGCATACTTTAGTGTGGTATTGGTACGACACAAAGGTATTGTAGGGAATTTAAACGAAATTTTCAGATCTATGAGATACAAAAATAGAAAAAAAAAATATACGTTAAAGAAAAATAATCACACAAGATAGTATTTATGTAATTCGACAATTTGCTTATGTCCACGGAGTTGCAGGGATTTCACTATTCTTAGGAAAAAATACAAAATGCGGTAGTACAGTTTTCTCTCTAAAAAACAACATTGTGTGCAACGGACATTGACAAAGTTAATTTGATAACTCCCAATATCTGTCTACCATGAAGAGTCCATTTATCATCTTTCATAGTATCAGGTTTCTTCCCCAAAAGCAACAAATGCAACTTCTTCCTATAGAGGTAGTTCTCAATCTGCATCCTTTAGAATCCAAAGTCTGTGCCATCGAATTTTTCCATTCCAGATCATGCCTTTCCTGTTTCCTCTGCCATTGCTCCCACTTAAACCTAACCCTATGCTCTGATACCAATTGTAGGGAATTTAAACAAAATTCCCAAATCTATGAGATGCAAAAATAGAGAAAGAAATATATGCCAAAGAAAAATAATCACACAAGACAGTATTTATGTGGTTCGGCAATTTGCCTACGTCCACAGAGTTGCAGGGATTTCAATATTCTCAAGGAAAAATACAAGATATGACAGTATAGTTTTCTCTCTAAAAAACAACATAAAACCCTAATATAAAAAACAACAGTTTTATATTCTGCGCATAGTATTCATAATGGGCTACAAAATGAGCGCTACGATTTGGGCCTATTAGTCCAAGCCTCCGCTATTGAACTAAGTCTCAGAAAATCTCTCATTAAAAACCATAACAATATTATTTCGGGTCGGGTCATAATCTGGATCAAACACAACTAGACTCCACAAAACCCAACAAGTGTGGGACCATAACTAGGTTACTCTTTCTGAGTAGTGGTGCTAGCCACTCCAAGATGCTCCTCTTTTCATACCATTCTTTTTTAATTCTCTCTTCTTTTCACAAAGACTCATGTACACTCTTAAGTCTTAAGACTCTTAAAAGGAATCTGTAGTGGAATAATATTGGTCCACTGTAGTTCACTTTAGCTACAAATAATTGGCAATGGCATGCAATTACAGACTTACAGTATAAGGTTCTTTATGCCTGGAACCATAGTACATATCCTTTTGTAAAGTTGGTCCGAAAGAGCATAGATTCCTATCCCACAACCTTGAAGAATATATTGACATTTCAAGATTGAAGTTAGATTAATGTTAAGAACATCCAATTTTTTATTTTTTATTTTATTTTTTCAGCTAAAATATTGTATTTATCCTTAAAGTTTTCATAAATTTCATTTTTTGTCCCTAAACTTTAAAATGTTTATTTTTCATCATTTTTTGTCCCTAAACTTTAAAATGTTTATTTTTCATCTTAAAACTAAAAGAAAAATAAATAAATAAATAAATATATATATATATATATATATTTCACTTTCTTAACTAAAAGAAAAATAAATAAATAAATAAATATATATATATATATATATTTCACTTTCTGACCTTAAATTTTAAAATAAATACTTTTTCATCCCTAAATTATTGAATTTTTTTTAAAAATCCTTTTTTTGTCCTAAAAAGTTAGGAAGCCAACTTTAAAAAGTTCAGAAATGAAAAACAAAATTCATCAAACATTAAAGATGATGCGTGAATCTTAGGTAAAAAAGTGAAATCATTTGCTTTGTTACAAGCAAAAGGCTACTATGTTTTAATATTGTTGGTTTTTAATGTCTTAGATATGTGATACAATGCTTTAGATTGAATTCTCTCTCTCTCTTTTTTTCAAATTTTTTTAGGCGTAAATGCACTTTTGGTCCTTACATTTTGACCCTATTTCTATTTTGGTCCTTATTTTTTTATTTTACCATTTTTAGTTCCTAAAATCAAAAACGCTTTCCATTTTGGTCATTACCGTTACTCACTTAACGGAAACATCCTATATGACAGACAGAGTGCACTGTTGGCACATTAAATGCTGACGTGGCAAATAAAATAATATTAAAAATGCCACATCAGCATCTTATTTTTAAAAAAATTAATTATTCAATTTTAACAAATTAAAAAAGAAAACAACAGAATTAAAATTCAATACATAAATTTAGATCTAGTTTCATCTTCAACAAGAACACACAAACCTAGATTTAAATATAAGAAACACACACCCAAAATTTCTAGGATTTTCTTGCCCTTTCTTGTAAACCAAACACAAACACGGAAACACACCCAAACTCGGAAATCGACCTTTCTTGTCGACCAAACACCAAAAAAAAAAAAAAAACACACACACACACACACATGCACACATACACACAAACCCAAACTCCAACAAGAATTCAGTTTCGAAGAGAAGCTTCCAGATCTGTTCAATCAAATAACAATCACTTGCAGCTTTTTCAAATTTCTAAGCTTTGACTAGCTCAGTGACTCACTTCAACATCTGCTGTGCCACGTGGATCCATGGCTCGAGGATTTGAAGCGTGGTGTACATCGTCTGATTCTAATCATACAGACTCCTTTTCAAGTAGTGAAGCTCGCTTGGCTTGCAAACGACGTTGTATTCTAAGTTCGACTCTCCCAAGTGTAGTGTACGGGCACATCCTCATCTCGCACTCGATGGAATACAATATCTTTTTAGCGATGTCTTCGAACCTTGTGGTGGCAGTGGCAGATCAAACCTTGTGGTGGCAGATCGGACCATGGCAAGCAATGATAACGCCTTAAAATGTATATTTGTTATATATTTATGTGGTCGTTATCTACTTATTACTATGCTTAATTTGTATAATTAAGCCATGATTTGTATTAGTCCCTATTATTTATCCTTACATAATTTCTTGAATAAGATATCATTTATTGCATGTAATTTTCTACTTTTAGGAAATCATGTGAAAAAGATGAGTTTACAGGAGTTTGTGAGAGAATTGAGGCCAAAACTAGAATTAAAGAGGAGCTAAATGACCATACTTAAATGTCTAAAGAGGTGCAGCTGGAGTGGGTCATCTACCATGTTAGGAAGCTTCAAATAAGGAAAGAAATCAAAGAGGTAGAATCTGAAAAGGAAAAATCAGATTTGAGCACGGATCAGTATTTTGAGCATATCTCTCTTCTCAAAATTCCAATTGACACAAGGCCAGATGGGTTGGAACCGTGACTTAAATATCTACAACTTTTCAGTTTTGAGTTTTTCGAAATTCATAAAGTTTGAAGGCCGAAATTAACTCACAAATTACTGCTGTAAATCTGGACGAAAATTAAAATAGTAAAAGTTTTATTTTCTTTAGACACTTTGACGTTAGGGTTTTGAAGGGAGGCAGAGCAGAACGAATTTTGGAGAAAAAACCTTGTATTTTCCTTTTTCTAACCGCATTATTAATTTAAATTATTATGCGTTCTTGAATTGTCTCAATTCAACCGAATCATAAGTATTTAATTTTATAAGAATAATCAATTATGAAATATATAATTTCTTTGATCACAAAGAATTCCATATCGATATAGGAAAACACTCCGATACCTAGTACTTATATTATTGACTAAAATCAGTTATCACTGTTATTCTTGTTTACAATTACCAAGCAAAATTATTCTTTATCTTCACCAAAGTTTTTTTTCTTAATTATATTGTCTTTGAATTTACCCCGCCCTTTGTGGTTCGACCTCGGTACTCTGAAAATTTTATTGCTACGATCTCCTACACTTGGGAGTGAGCAAGCAAGCAACCCCTCGTTCATTTAGGCTATGCTTACTGTTCTGTTGTTGCTGGATTTGTAGAGAAATTTTAAAAATATTTTGTTGAGGTTTGGGTTTGATTTTTTGGGTTATTTGATGAGTTTACAGAGATATTTTTGGAGATTCATCTAGGATTTTTTCTGGTTTTTTCAGTGGGTTTTTTTTTTTTTTTTTTTTTTTTGTGGCTTTTTTGTAGATTTTGCATGAGCATTTGGCTAGGAATTTGAGTGTTTTTCTATAGAGAGGGTAGAGACGTGAGAGGGAAAATCTTAAGGACTGAGAGTTTTTTTTTTCCTTTTTTCAGTGGAGTTATTAGGGATGTTTTTGCTGGTTTTGGTGGTGTTTGGTTGGATATTTTTGCTAGTAATTTGTGTTTGGTTCTAAGTATAAGAAAATGCAAGAAAAGTTTATGTTAGTATCATGTTATTGTAGGTAAATTTTTTTTTTTTGGTTTGTGTTATTGTGATTGAATTTTTTGGTTTGTGTTCTTTCTTATTCATGTTTAAGATGAAACTAGATCTAAAGTCATGTGTATTTTGGGTTCTAATTTTTTTTTTTTTTTTCATTTTGTTAAAATTGATAAATTAATTTTTAAAAATCAAAGGTTGATGTGGATGCTAATGTGTCTTTTTTAATTATTATTTTATGCTGACATGGCATTTTTAAATATTATTTTATTGGCCACATCAGCATTTAGTGTGCCAACAGTACACTCTGTCTACCACGTAGGATATTTCCATTAGTAAGATGATAGTAGGGACCAAAATAGAAATAGGGTCAAAATGTAAGGACCAAAAGTGCATTTATGCCAAGGAGGTAGTTGAATCCTCTCTCTTAAGTTTCAACTTGGTTAGTGATATAAAGCAGCAATATTTTTGTTGAATGGTAATTGTGAGCAAGAAGGAGGCAAAATTATCATTTTAGTCCCTTTATTTGGGGTCATGGTTAATTTGATTATTACATTTTGCTAACAATAAATTTGGTCCCTCTTATTATCAATTTGCAACTAACTTAGTCCTACAGTTTACTCACTAGTAGAAAGCGCCTAAATGACAAGGGTGTGCATTGCCGGCACACTTGAAAAAATTTTGTGGCTACTAAATTAACAATTAAAAAATATATTGACATTAAAAAATGCCACGTCAAGGTTCTCTCTCTACTAATCGCTCTCTCTATTCTTCTTCTTCATTACTTATGATGGGTTTTTAATCAATTTTTATTAACCAACGACATTTGTGGAAGAGGAACAATCAACGGGTAGGAATGTTTGTAGAAGGTTTTAACATTGGAGTGAGGTTTTAACCATGGTTTCAAACTCGAATCAGGCCGTATGGTCTAACCTAATTAACTGGAAACCAAATCGTACGGTTCGACCCCGTTTGGTTGAAGGGGTGGAAAAGTGAGAAGATAGAAAATGGGAAAGAGATGAAAAGGTGGGAGAATAGAAGAAATTTAATTTTCTCTCATATGTGTTTGGTTAGGATGATAGAAAAATGGAGAGATGGAAAACTCATTTGTTTGGTTGGGAAGAAAACTGAAAGAATAAAATGTATAGTTTGTGTAAATTTACTTTTATGCCCGTGTTTTATAATATATATGTATATATATATATTGTGGGGCCCAAGAATTCGACAGCCCTAGCCCATTTTGTACCAAGCCCAAGGCCCATGCCGAAGAGGAGGAAATGTTTGAGGACGAATGAGGGAGGTCCGAAGAGCCAAGAAGCATCGCCGAGGACGATCCAGTCCCCGGCCAACCGAGATCGCAGAAGGGAAGGGCGGCACGCCATCAAAGGCAACCTCCTAGAACATCCCAAAGAAAAGGTCAAGTACAATGGGTCAGTCATGGGAGCATGGTGAAGGAGCAACTCAAGGAGGAATTGTCACCTCCGCATTAAATGCCTGTAACTAACGTTCTGGCCGCATTAATGAGGAAATGACTCCTGAACAATGCTACCTCAGTTCCCGCATTAACGTTGGATCTGTGTCACTTCATAAAGATATTAATAAGGGCGTGCCTCGTGTACCGAAACGTTAGGAACGCAACTTGAATAATTAAAAGACGCCTCGCAATCAGAAGTGGTGAAAAATAGGCGCGATGGGGCTACTATCACATGTGGGGGTGAAAGGCCAGGGAGCCCATATCTATGCCTATGTTGGGCCAAGGGCCAAATCCGAGGAAGAACCCTTCCTTGGCAAGGCAAGGCCGAGGATAAGGGGAATGGTCTGCCATTAAGAGCGACACCTCGATGATGAAAGCGATGCTGACTATAAGCACAGATCGAGAACCCCTCCTTGGCAGGGCAAGGCCGAGGACAAGGGGAATGGTCTGCCATTAAGAGCGACACCTCGATGATGAAAGCGATGCTGACTATAAGCATAGATCAAGAACTCCTCCAGGCGAGACCTTATCTCATGAAGAAAAGCACTATCAAAGGTGTAAACGTAAAAGCCCATACCTTAGAGGCTTGGGAAACGATGCCATGAGCAGGGCACTGGATCAATAAGGGAAACACCTTTTGCCATGACCTATGGTGCCGAGGCTGTTATCACTTTAGAGGCAAACTTCCTAACGATGAAGACGAGTTCCTTCACTCCAAGCAGTAACGATGAAGTACTAGACAGAACCAAGGTCTTGTGTGGTCCTCGAACTCAAACCTATGGGGAAACTAGTTACTTCAAGAAGAATCTAAGTGCTAGACAGAACCAAGGTCTTGCATGGTCCTCGGACTCAAACCTGTGGGGAAACTAGTTACTTCAAGAAGAATCTAAGTGCTAGACAGAACCAAGGTCTTGCATGGTCCTCGGACTTAAGCTTGTGGGGAAACTAGTTACTTCAAGAAGAATCTAAGTGCTAGACAGAACCAAGGTCTTGCATGGTCCTCGGACTCTAACCTATGGAGAAACTAGTTACTCCAAGAAGAATCTAAGTGCTAAACAGAACCAAGGTCTTGCATGGTCCTCGGACTCAAACCTATGGAGAAATTAGTTACTTCAAGAAAAATTCAAGTACTAGACAGAACCAAGGTCTTGCATGGTCCTCGGACTCAAATCTCTAGGGAAACTAGTTACTTCGAAAGGAATATCCAAGTACTAGACAGAACCAAGGTCTTGCATGGTCCTCGAACTCAAACCTATGGGGAAACTAGTTACTTCAAAAAGAATCTCTAAGTACTAGACGGAACCAAGGTCTTGCATGGTCCTCAGACTCAAACCTATGGGGGAAACTAGCTACTTTAAACACTTATCTAAGTGGCGAACAGGACCCAGAATGGAGCCTGACTCCTTGGATCACCTGCCCTGCCCGTCCATAAGCACCACTTAAGGCATTTCAAGGTATGTCTAAGTCATTTTGCTTAAGGATGGAACACACGACTGAGGATATTCAAGCATTAGTAAAAGCCTGAAAACATAATAAATAACTGGGCATTATCATTAAAAGAAACGAGCACATTCCATTATCAAAGGGGTCACTTATATTACAAAAGTTTAAGTATACTAAAAAAAAAAGAAAAAAAAAAAAAAGAAACAACAATCGAAGCAATACGAATAGATAGAAACAGCCTATTCCTTCAACTTTGTGGCCACTTTGTCCTTAGAGGGTTGTTGAGAGGCTGTATCAGAGGCTGGAGGATCCTGGCTCGGGAGAATGGCTTCAGATGGCACAGCAGGGGAGACCAAGTTTGACACCATTTCAGCAGAGGAGCTTGAGGGTTGGCTGGGGGCTTCACCACCTCCTAGGGTGCTTTCTAGTTGCTAGTTATCTCTCTCTCTAACATCCCAGAGTGCTCAGCCTCCTCGGCAGACTAGTCAGGGGGAGCAGGAACATTTTCGACCCCCTTTTGGCCTGCCTCAGCCGCTTCAAAGGCAATATCAGCTTCAGGGCTAGCAGAAGAGGACTTTCGGATGGCAGGAGGGAAGTATACATTCTCCACCTTCCACAAATCGAATGAAGCCTCAACCCCAGCTTGCTTAAGGGCTTCATTCCAAGTCTGGGAGCAGTAGAGCCTACATACCCCAAGTACTTGAGCCTTGAGAGTAGCCTCGGTCTCAGCCACTCCGGAGGTAAAAGCTTCCTCTTCTTCNCGGATGGCAGGAGGGTAGTATACATTCTCTACCTTCCAAAGGTCAAATGAAGCCTCAACCTCAGCTTGTTTGAGGGCTTCATTCCAAACCTGGGAATAGTAGAGCCTGCATACCCTAGGTACTTGAGACTTAAGAAGGGCCTAGGTCTTAGCCACTCTCAAGTCAAAGCCGCCTCCTTGGCCTTCTCTTTAGAGGTCTCGGCCTCTATTCTGACGAATTTAGCCTCCTCTTTAGCCCTCAAGGCTTCATCCTTGGCCCACTCAGCGACATGTTTAGCCCCCTCTGCCTCAGCCAGTTTCTTCTTCAGATAAGTGTTCTGTTCCTTGGCAATTTGCAGCTGACCCTCAGCTTCCAGCAAGTGCCTTGTCTGGTCCTCAACCTGTTTTTGAGCGCCAGCTAGGCCGGATACCTTACTATCTCTAGCCTTCGTCATCTCCTTCAGATCCTCCCTTGCCTTCTAGAGATCAGCCTCGGAGTTCTTAATAGTCCATGTGGCATCCAGGCACTTATCATGCTCGAGGTCCAGGGCCTTGCTTTGGTTATTGGCCTCATCTTCCAACTTATAGGTAACCTAGATAGCTTGCCAATTGAAACAAGTACACGATAAGTTGGAAACCGAAGAATAAAAATCAACGAAGTCATAAGTGTTAGGAGTCTTACCATGCCTAAGTACCTCTTAATGCTAAGGAAGACCTCTTGCCTCCTTAAATTCCCCAACTCAGCCATATCGGCGGGGAGTAGCAGGGATCTCTCCAGCGCATTAGCTACGTAAGCACCTTCACCCTTTCAGAAGTCCCTAAGGGAGGCGTCATCCACCAGGGGAGCCCCGTGAAGCATCGGCGCAGGGAGCCAAGCCTGGGGCTCAGGCCGAGTATCAGCTTCCTTATCAAGGCCTCTGTGCCCCATCTTCTGCTGTTTTAAAGCTTGCTGAGTTTCATCCCCTTCCTGGGAGGAACGAGATGTATCAACTTTTATGTGTCTTTTGCCTTTGGGATCCTTCTTATGTTTGGGATCAATAGGCTCATGCCTTAGAGGCAGGTTTAGGTAAGGAGGAGGACTTGGAAGCTTGGACTAGGTGGAAGATGACCTGGTCTGAACAGGCTGAAGCTTGGGCAGCGGAGGAGGGAGCTTGGTTTGTGGCCTCCCTGGCGCTCCTTCCCCAGTTAACCCTCAATTAGCTCGAGCAGGTTTGTTTGGGGTTTTCTCTTAAAACCCATCTCGGCCTGAGAATTAGTCCCTACTGGTAGGAAATCTGCCTCGGACGGATTGACTTGGTTGAAAACACCATATTCATTCTCGGACAGGCCCAAATTAGCGACTTCCTCTTCTCTTTCTTCTCCTTCTATCTCGGCCTCGGCAGCCTGGTGGGATGAAGAAGGGCCTGACAGCAGAACACCTTCTGGGATGGGGGATCCTTTGGGAAGCAAGAACCCGTGTTCTGTTACGGTAATCTTGTGAAGCTGAGGATCTTTGGCTCTGATCACGTACTTCGAAGCTGCAAACGATTTCTGTATGGGATCATACTCGATAATCTTGTGAGTGGCTCTGATCTGGTTGTTAGCTTCGTTCACAAAAACCTCCGCCTTAAGGATGGTTTGCAAATCCTCCCGATTGACCAAGTGGAAGTTTCGTTCAAAGGCGTGTGGATCTACAAAAAGAAAGCACATTCATATTAACAACCGAACCATGCAAACTGTGAAAACACAAAAGATCAACCCTCTCTTACTCTAAATACCCCACCTGGTACCCCCTCCTCTATCGGGCATGAAGGCCGTCGTGCCACTCTCCGGACATGATGAGAAAGTCCTTATTCAACCTCTTGCTGGACTCAGGGAGGCACTGAATAAGCCGAACCTTATCGTCCCTCGTCTTCATATAATAGGACTTACCCTTTAGGTGTTGAAGGTTGTAGCATCAGTTTACATCGTGGTGGGTTAACCTCAACCCCATTTTTTCATTTAAAGTGTCCACACAACCCAGGATCCTAAACACGTTGGTGGCGTACTGGGTAGGAGCTAATCGGAAATGCCTAAGGTAGTCCCTCATCACCGACCCCATAGGGATTCTCATACCACCTTCTAGGAAGGCGTTTATGGGAATCACTACTTCCCCCTCTTGCCTCCTAAAATGCCAATCCCCTTCTTCACAGTACCTCAAATGTACATTACTGGGGATCCTATAATCAACGATGAATTTCTCCATTGCCTCTTCAGACTCAACCAACTTTTTAAACCTACCCATCCTTAAGAACGGCTAAAAGACTCAGGGAAGGACGAAAGAAAGAGATAAATAAGGGGAAAAGAAACTTAGAAGAAAGAAAGCGTGAATTAGGGAGAGAAGAAAAACTTACAGAAATGAGAAAAAACTCCTCGGACAGGCTTTTTATGCTGGAAAGAGACGTAAGTTTGGTTACGGATTTGGTTGAACTCAGGATAGGTGCGCAAGAGCTATTGAGTGAAAAAGTAAAGAAGCAAATTGGTTCAAATGGGTATTTATACCCCAAATTAAAAAGGGTCGTGTGAGTTTCCCGCCCAAAAAGTTAAGAGAATCCCCACCGTTAGATTGCCATCACACTGTTGAACGTGGGGAGCACAGAGCCGCCAGAATTTAATGAGGGCGCGCTCCGTATACCGAAGCACCAGGAACGTGCCTTGGACAGGTGAAGAGACTCTGGTGCTGACGGAGGACAAGACTTGACAAGTCATGACAATGACCCGAGGATATCAAAATCCTCATCTCCGTTTGAGGATCTGAACAGTAGGATTTTGAGGGGCTATTGTGGGGCTCGAGACTTTGACCACCTAGGCCCATTTTATATCAAGCCCAAAGCTCGCGCCGAGGAGGAAGTAATGTCCGAGGACGAACGATGGAAGTCTAAAGATCCAAGAAACTTCGCTGAGGACAATTCTGTCCTCGGCCAATCGAAATCACAGAAGGGAGGGTCGGCACGCCATCAAAGGCAGCCTCTCAGAGCATCCTAAGAAAAAGGACAACTACAATGGGTCAGCCATGCGCGCATGGTGGAGAAGCAATTCAAGGATAAACTGTCACTTCCGCATTAAATGCCCACAACTAACATCCTGACCGCATTAATGAGAAAATGACTCCTGAACAGTGCTGTCTTAGTCGCTGCAACTCACAGAAGGTTTGGTTAAGTGGTTGATGGGACAAGCACTCAAGTAGTGACCTGTATGATCAACAAATGTAGGGCCAAGATTAATGGAAAGGGGATATATAATGTAAGAGATCCTCCAGGAAAAGGGGATCGAGAGAAATCAGAAATAGAAAACATAGTAGGCATTTATATGTTCTTCAAAGCCCTTGTAACCAAGCACCGAAGAAGTAATAAGAACTACAAGCTCCTCAGATGAGGGCTGAGGACAAAATTTCATACTTTAGCCCATGTTCTTGTTATTCAAATCAACCCGTAACCAGGCCTAGTTGTTGTATCCCTCACTAAAATCTAGCTCTTTGGCCCACTCTTAACAAATTTATTGTATTGGGCTAGTTGAGCTTGAGTTTGCTCATCCAATAGCAGAAGTGCTCAAACTTAGTCTTTACAAAAACTATTAATATAATTTCCCATCCATATCCCTTAAATTTAAGAAATTATTAACCTATACCTCTCCTTCTCTTTAACTTCGGTTACTTTATTTATTTATTTATTTTGAGGGAATTATGTATGGTTAGTTGGTTACTTTAAAGAAAAGAAGCAAAATCTCCTATTAAAATCAAGTACATTTTTTCATCAAAAAATAAAAAATAAATCAAACATTTTTTTTTTTTTTATAAAAATCTCAAGCAAAAAGAATCAAATTTAAAAACACAAAGTGATAAATTTCAAACTAAATAGTTTTTTTTTAAATTTTTTTTTTTAAAGTTTCTTTCATGCACACCTTTTACTAACTCACGTTCAAATAATTTACACAACCTTAACTCACAACATTCAAAAAGATTGAAAAAAACTGAATTTTTTTACAAAATATCCATTTGTAAAAAATTGACAGAGAAAAAAAAAGGCAACAAAAGATTAGAAAATTCTACAAGGGATGCTCAAGAAAGCATTTGCAAATTAGTTGAAGGCATGTTAATATTCAACACTCACAGTAAAAAGACAAAGAACATAGGTTCTCTTCTCTTTTTTTTTTTTTCTTTTTTTTTTTTTTTTTTTTTAACTTAAATTTTTTAGCTAACCAAACACAAAAACAAACAAGTTAGTCTGAGTCTTTATAATTATCTATACTACTGTTTAAGGGCTTTCTCGGTTTGGATTAGATTTTGGCAGTTCAAAAATACTCTTTCATTCTAAGTTTAAGCAGAGACAAAACTTGAAAATAACATTGTAAGAATATATCTCTAATTCCCACCTAAAACATTTCATGTTGCATTGAATTCTTGATTTTTTTATCTTTTGTCATTTGATAATGCAAGTTAGTTAGGAGTGATGTAGATAATTCTGAGTATATTTCAGTAACCATTAAATTTGATATCAAAAGGCAAAACATTTTAGGTGGGTTTGTGGAAGATATGCAAGGACATTATATGAAACTCACACATTGTAGGAGAGAGGTTTCATGAGAATCTCTTATAAGATAATTTTTCTCTTTTATCATATATCCATTACATATAACCTTACAAAATTTATTAGCACAAAATAAATAAATAATTAACAAAACAATATAAAAGCTTTTGAACATAACAAGTTAATTGCAAATGTTATTTTTTAAAGTAAATATCAATAATTTGTATATATTATAATTTGAGATTATTTTATTTTTTAATTGCAAAAATACCTTTAAATGTGATTAGTGTTATTGTGAAATAATTTTTTTTTACCACTTCTCTAAATAATTTTATAATTAAAAAATATAATAATATCAAATTATAATAGACGTAAATCTATCTAGATTTACTTAGAAAAACGTGTGCTCTATAAAATGACAACAATGAGAGGTGTTTACTGCAAAAGAGCGCACGTGACTGTGGCCTGTCGAATGAGAAACCAAACCAAATCCCCGCCAAACCTAGGAAACGTGTAAATTCTATAAATCTAAATACATTCGAAAATAAAAGGCCATTTCTTCAATTCCAAATTCCAATGCCACTTACTTGAAACAGTGAGAAAACCCTGAAAATATGAAGGAGGCAGAGAGTAACAGAGAAATCCAAGTCCGTACAATAACCGGCGAATCAACCACCGTTTCGATTTCGAGTCATAGTACCATTGAAGAACTCAAGAAGCTCCTCCTCAACCAATCTTTCCTTCCTGCCTCTAACTCCCCCAATTTCCATCTTTTCTTCAAGGCAAGTCTCTCTCTCTCTCTCTCTCTCTCTTTCTATTTGTGTTCAGAGTTTCAACCTTTTTTTTTTCACCATGATTCTTGGTTGCCCAGAAAACCCAATAAACTAGAGACACAAAATTTTAGTGTTTTTTGGTGTCTTATGTTTCACTTTGAGTACAACTCGTTGTTTTTCGATAACCCATCAATCTAATATACCCTTTTATTGAACCAACTGATTTTACTCGTAATTTTTTGCTTTAAACTTAGTCACAGTCACTATGTGTGTTTGTGTGTGTTTTATATAAATGGTTGTAATTGCGAATTTCTTATTATGGCATTGTATGTAATTCTTGTGCCAGGGTGTTAAATTGAGATTGCAGAGTTTGATAAGCACTCACTGCATTGAGCCTGGTGACTTTCTAGTACTTGTTCCGTTTACTAGGAAGGAACCAAGTCAGACCCGGAAATCCGAACAATCTAAAACTTCTTTGAACAATGGTCTTAATAATGACTCAATCTCGAAGTTTGCTGATTTGGCGTGGTCCGATATGATGCAAGATTTGTCATATTTACGCGAAACATCGAATGATGAAACTGCTACTAATGACAAGGTGGGCAGATTTAGTCTTGGAGATAGGACAGAAACAATGGCAGCGAGTTTTAGTACTGGAGATAGGAAAGATACAATGGATGAAATTTCAAATTTTCGTTCTTTTGGGGAAAAACGCGGAAGGGGTTTTGATTTTGATAAAGGGATAGGGCTCCCCTATGACTTAATATTGAGTTCGTTGCAGTTCTCTGGTGAGGGTGTTCTTGATGAGCATAACTGTGATGTATTTGTTAAGGTTTTGGAGTCGGTGAATTGTTTATCGGACCCACGTTTTGGATTCTGCTTGTTGTCAAGAAAAGCAAAATTTTGGGCTGGTGACATGGGAGTGGGAGCTAACAATAGTAGTTCATGCTTATGTCCTGCATGGTTGAAGATAATCATGAAGGCATTTGCTTTCTTGAACATTTTTTCTGCATTTCTTCATTTTCAGCAGAAGGGTATGACCACTGCTTATTTGGAAGAAGCGCTAAATCAGCTAGCAAAATCTGGAATTAAACTTGGTATGAAGGACATAGAGCATCTTTCTGTTCTTAGTCCTAAGGTATTACATTGAATTTCTAGAAGGACTTAGAATCAGATGTCATTGAATTCCAAGATTATTTTATTTTTTAATTTTCTTGCTTTAAGCATGAATATTTTTTCTCAGGGAGTGCGTTTTTCCGATAATGAGATGGAGAAATCAAGTTTTGGTGATACCCTTGTTATCATTAATTGTTCAACAGAAAGGAAAGATCAAGTTGATAATCCTAAAACTGGTAATCTTGAAGATATGCATTTTTGTCTCTTTCATTTGGAATTTTATTATAAATTTATTGGCTTCGAACTGAATAATTTTTTTTGCCTTGGCCTCAAATTTCTGTTCAATAGCTTGCAAACGGATATATGTACCAAAGATTGTCAGTGCATTGAAGAAACGTGAAAGTTCTTTTAAAACTAACCTGTCAGAGGCTGTTCAGGTTTTAGTGGTACATTTTAACTTGTAACACTTCAGATATTTCATATGGTTACCCTTCCATTACTGTAGCAATCTTGATTTGATGTGCATACATGATTTGGATTTCAACTATACAGAGAGGCAGACATCCTGCGTAGATTTTTACTCATGTTTTCCAGGCTCCCAGTTCTTTTTAATTGTCAACTTGTATGAATTTGATACAAATTTTGTCCCTATTTCCTGATTTCTTTGCTTTTTTGAATCTAACCTTTGTCTATTGTATTCTCAGTTTGATTTAGAGTCCTATTTCTGACATGTTTTCTGATTGCATTCAATAGTCATTGATAAAGTCAGAGTGCAGTTTGTTGCATACTGATAATTAATCAGTAATATTTTTGATGGAAGTCTGGAACAAAAGCATACCCGTGTCATTTTCATTCTCATCCTATCTTCTGATTTTTTTGGTATAGAAGTTCTTTTGGTTGTTCAGGGTTATGACACATAAACAGATCCATATCTTCAATGCATATTTAATATTCCCAAGTAGTTTCTTACGACCTGAACCTTAAATCTTTCTTCATGAATGAACGCGTCTATGAAAATATGTTCTATATGACAGTATAACCTTTTTGCCACCATTTGTGCTTAGTAAATGGGTTACTCTTAACACTGCCACTATGATTATGGTAGTCATTAGTAAAATACACTTTAATGGTTAAGCAATTATTGTAGTGCTTCATAGCGACAACTTTGGCCTATTGAATAATCTGAGATTTTTTATGCAGTGTAAAAAGAAAACTGAGATGGCCGAGGCATTTTCCTTGGAGGACTTAATCTTATCAGTGAAGGACTGTAGTACTGCTGTGAGTGGAAATGAAGCAAAACGGGCAAGGAGAAGCGGGGCGGCTTCAAGTTCTGATTCAGACCATCTAAAATGTCATGTAGGTCTTCATTTAGATACACACACACACAGAGATATATATTTATATATATATATATATCATATTTTTGTAGATATAATATACAATTACAGGCCCCACAGGAAAGGATAAAGGACAGAGGAAAATAAATGGTGAAATTGATTCTATTTGATTGAGTTTTTACTTTAAAACTTGACCGGTTTTTTTGTGCTGTAATACTTCATTGACTTGTGTTTATATAATTATGGAATGCTATTGATCCAATATTTTTGTCTCAATCCATTTAAAATTGCTTTGTGATAATAACTGATTTATTTTTTAGTGTTGTTGTGAGTAAATAGTTTTTTTCATAATGAGAAAAAGAGGGGGCTATAATTAGTACAGAAGGTTCTGTGGCTCCTCATACAATAAAATTGAGAATCAGTTCTAAGATTTTCTTTCAATTTAGAACTTTATACTGCAATATTTGTATTTTGAAGTTATTTATCCCGAAAAAGAAAAAAAGCATTTTGAAGTTGAGGAATTAGTATGTTCAACTTAAGATATCTGCCCGATTGTAACAGCTTCTTTGCTCAGCAGGAAACAAGTTCATTGCTACCAGTGGAAATGGTTGAACATCTTAGGAAGGGAATTGGATCTACAGGACAGGTTTTATATATAATTATTTTGGGTTAGAGAGAAGAGTGTGTTAACATGGACTTCACCCAGGCTTCTTAGGGCCTGGCATCCTAACATGTAAACATATATAAACACGGTTTTTTAATAAATAATTTAAAACATATAGTTTATTATTTTTTCTTATTTTCATCTTTCAAAAATTTGTTAGTGAGGCAGGCTCTGTTCTGCAGGCATGTCTAACTCTTCTTAGTAGAAGGGCTCTGCATAGGGCTACACTAAAATCTTGTCTAAATGCAGATGGTGCATGTTGAAGATATTGGTGCCAGGAAAGCCACTTACATGGAAATCCCAAATCAACTCTCAGAAAACTTGAGATCTGCACTTAAATCTATGGGAATTGCTAAATTGTATAGTCACCAGGTACTGATGCTTCCTATACTTCGCTCCTTTTGATAGCAATATTTTGTTAATGTTTTTCCTTTACTTTATTTTATTTTATTTTTTTATAATATCCATAGGCAGAGTCTATTCAAGCCTCCCTTGCTGGGAAGAATGTTGTTGTGGCAACAATGACATCCAGTGGGAAATCTCTTTGCTATAATCTGCCAGTTCTTGAAGTCTTGTCGCAGAATTTGTTATCATGTGCTCTGTATTTATTTCCAACAAAGGTTTGTTGCAACATGTAAATGTCTAACTTCTACATGCTTTGGAATAACTCATCATGGTTTTTGATATTTGGTAGTAATTATATGATGAAAATATGTCATGTGTGCAGGCCTTAGCTCAAGATCAACTTAGAGCTTTGTTAGATATGACAAAAGGAATTGATGCTAGCTTAAATATTGGTATATATGACGGTGACACTTCTCAGAAGGAGAGGACATGGCTGCGTGATAATGCTAGACTGGTAATTTAGTAAGTTCTGGTTGGCTCATACAGGGCAGTTTTCTTTGGCTGGCTGGGACTCACCTAAATTTCTAGGACTCTTGTCTGCTTGCATGCAGTTGATCACAAATCCAGACATGTTACACATATCAATCTTGCCACACCATGAAAGATTTAGGCGGATTTTATCAAATCTTAGGTATTTTATGTGGGCTACAACTTCTCTTTCTATCACCAAGTGACTAATCTTTTCTCTTCCTCCTTTTTAACCAATGTATTTATTTAAGACGTGTTAAGTGGTTATTTTGAGAATTTTGTGCATTTTGTTTTGATGTACTTCTTGCCTTTTTTATTCCCCCTGCTACGCACATTCTTTGTTATCATGGAGATTCATTTTATATTCCTATTAATTAGGTTTGTGATCATTGATGAAGCCCATTCTTATAAGGGTGCATTTGGATGTCACACTGCTCTTATAATAAGGAGACTTCGTCGACTCTGTTCACATGGTAATTTTTTCAGTACAGTCTACAAATGTTTAAGAATGTCATTTGCATTTTTAAATTTTCTGTTGCTATGGAGATATCAGTCAGTGGTTTGCTTCCTTGTGCAGTATATGGAAGTGATCCTTCTTTTGTATTTTGTACTGCAACTTCTGCAAATCCGCTTGAGCATTGTATGGTAAAGATTTCTTGAATGTAAATACGTACTTTGCATTTTTTTTATGTTAGGAAAACTTAGATTTTCCTGGTGTTATTTATTTTCAAAAACGGCCATTATTTACCTTTTCTAGGTTTGTTTCCCCCACCTGCCCCCACAAGAATCTTAGACTGATAGGAATTATGTTAGTCACCACATCTGTAATATTTTTAGAAATATACACTTGCTTGGATTTTGTAGTGGCAAGTCTTGCCCTAGATTTACAATTTATAAGTTGTAGACATGCACATATTAACCAAATTTTTATTGAGAGAAAGAACCAATGGCAAGGGGGGAGGGGCTGTTTCTTTGACTTGCTGAGTTGGCCTGAACACTGGATATGAACAGCTTATCAGCATTATGCACTTGTGCATAGCCAGCTAGCTTCTTGATGGATTTTTCTGTTCAGGTGTACTTCACTTCAGTTGCTATACAAATTTTTTGTTTGAACTTTTCTTTCCTCAGCATATGTTGTGGACTTCTGGAGTCCCTAAAATGTTTCTCTTTGAAACTTTGAGAGATTGAAGTTTACCTATGTGAGGATGATATATTTCTGATATGAAAAGTTATGATTTAATTTATTTTTTTTCTGAGTGTTGGGTTTCATAAATAATTTTTGGGTATTTTGAAAAATTATCTTGGACATAAAATGAAATTATGGATTTGACAAATGATTTTCTGATAATTCAGGAGCTTGCAAATCTACCAACCTTGGAGCTAATTCAGAGTGATGGAAGTCCCTCTGCTAGAAAGCTTTTCATCCTTTGGAATCCTGTTGTGTCCCCAAAAATTGTATGTGATTTGCTACAATACATGCTCTACTTAGAAGAACTATGTAGTCAAGACATATCTATTTACTTTCTAGTGCTACTTAAGTACAGATTTTGAAGGAAACACAGAGTAGTATGGATACTGGTGGATCTACAAATGTAAATTCTAATCTCAGACATTCCAGGTAACAATCACCCAAGGGCATTTTGCTAGGTTTTCATTGCATAGCATAGCATATGTGAAATTTTGCTTCTTATTCGTCCTTTTTTATTTATTTATTTATTTTTTTAAATTATTATTTTTATTTCCCTTATCTGTGAGGCTTTGCTTTGAGTTATTTATGCTGCCTATGTTGCTTATCATTAACATTGAGAACTTCACATCACAGAATCACATGCCTCATGTGAGAATATAAAAGCCAAAAATTTGAATCTTTTCCTTCTTTTTATGGACTAACGTTCTCTTGAGGACTCTTTTATTTTTATTTATTTTAATAAGTAATGTTCTTTGTATGTACTGGTAAGAAAGAGTGAATTGAACCAAGTTGAGGGAATAAAAAAGGTAGAGGGAAAAAAAAAAAACATTAGTAGAAGTAGTAAAAAAATGATATGTTTATTAAGGAAGTAATAGAGTATGACCTTAGATGGAAAAGAATGGAGGAAAAGAACAAATGTTCTTTGTATGTACTGGTAAGAAAGAGTGAATTGAACCAAGTTGAGGGAATGAAAAAGGTAGAGGGGAAAAAAAAACATTAGTAGAAGTAGTAAAAAAATGATATGTTTATTAAGGAAGTAACAGAGTATGGCCTTAGATGGAAAAGAATGGAGGAAAAGAACACATGTGGCTGCCTCTAACTAATTTGTTGAGGAAAACATATCTGATCCCAAAATTTTGGGACTAAGACTTTTTTTGTTGTTGTTGTTGTAATGTTCTTCTTGAGGACTCTTCATAATTGTTTCTATCTTAATTAATACATTGTTAAAGCATTTTAGCCAAGGTTGCAAAAATTTGTAAATACGGTACATTTATCTGTACCCTATAATGAACATTTGTGTGGAATCAATATTTCAGTGCCTAATGTTTATTTACTTTTGCAGTCCACTTTTTACCGTTTCGTGCCTCTTTGCGGAAATGGTTCAGCATGGACTTCGTTGCATTGCTTTTTGTAAATCGCGTAAACTTTGTGAAATTGTTCTAAGCTATACGTATGTCACATCATTATCATGTTTCAGTACATCAATGTTATGACATTATTTATGGCATTTTTGGGACATGTTTTCGTTGTTTTGTCTGGTTTAGATTTTGAGATTAGAGTTTAATGTCTGTTTAGCTTTTTGGAGTAAGAAAATGATACTATTAAATTGATAAAATTGTGACAGGCGTGAGATTCTTCAGGATACAGGACCCCATTTGGTTGACTCCATATGCGTTTATCGTGCCGGCTACATTGCTGAGGTCAATACTGTTCTTTGATGCTTTTTGTTGTCTGACATTGGCCCCTCTACATCATGGTACATAATTAAATTACTTTCATATAAGTTGAAATATGAGGAGAGAAGAGAGATAGATATGAATTGAAGAAAGTCCATTAAATATACGGGTGTCTCCCGTTGATGAAAAGATGAGGGAGAATTTCTTGAGATGGTTTGTTTATATCCAAGGTAGAGCAATAAATGCATCATTGAGGAATTTTGATTTGTTAATGTTGAGGGAATGAAAATAGATAGAGGAAGACTTAATATAACATTAGTAGAAGTAATTAAAAAAGACATGTTAATTAAGAAAGTGACAGAAAGTATGATTTTGGATAGCATAGAATGATAGAAAATAATACATGTGAATGACCTTGACTAATCTATGAGGATCCATGGCCAACCCCATAGTTTTGAGACTAAGGTTTTGTTGTTTGTTGATGATGATGCTCAATGTGTAAGACAAGTCTTTGTATGGATAGCACTTTTGATGCCCAAATTTCATATGTAGCATAAAAGTGCAGATTAGTAGAGTTTGGTAAGTCTTCACTTTTGCTTCTAAGGAGATACTTAATGGGCAATCTAGTGGAAATTTAAAAAACAAATTCAATCAAGTAAACTTGAAGATTTTGAATAAGTAGGATTTTGGAGATATAAGGGTACTAAATAGAATTTATTACTAGTTTTTATATTTATTAATTTAGTTATTTCTAATTTATATATTATAGTGATTGTTGATTTTAGTGTTGTGTGTACTTATATGTAGTATGCCCGCCCACCCGTGTGTTGAGAAAAGATCAATATTAGAGGTTACTTTCATTTTCTATTAACTTTGTCAAAGTAGATCAATTATTTTTTGGTTATCTAGAGGTGGAAGAGAATTTATTTTCTGTGGAGATTGAGGTAAAAGATGCGGTAGTTTGTTTCTGTGAAAATATTTACAAGAGAAATGAAGTTGGGGCTTGTCTTTCTCTTTTTTGCTGTGAGATCTGTGAATTAGTTACAAAGAAATGAAGATTGGTGCCTTGTCTTCTCTCTTATTCTTCTGATTAGAGGGAAGGATTTGAGAGAACATTAATGAGGAAGGAGGTGGGGAGTGCAATTACGGTGGAAGGCTGTGATTCCACATTCTATAACAAATATTTTGGAATTTTTAGGTAATTTCTATTTTAGATTTCTATTTTTAATTTATTTTTATTATTATTATTTTTCTCCGTGGTTTTACCCTTGTATAAATCCTGTGTATAGGGGTGGCGCCCCACTCCCNATACTGTTCTTTGATGCTTTTTGTTGTCTGACATTGGCCCCTCTACATCATGGTACATAATTAAATTACTTTCATATAAGTTGAAATATGAGGAGAGAAGAGAGATAGATATGAATTGAAGAAAGTCCATTAAATATACGGGTGTCTCCCGTTGATGAAAAGATGAGGGAGAATTTCTTGAGATGGTTTGTTTATATCCAAGGTAGAGCAATAAATGCATCATTGAGGAATTTTGATTTGTTAATGTTGAGGGAATGAAAATAGATAGAGGAAGACTTAATATAACATTAGTAGAAGTAATTAAAAAAGACATGTTAATTAAGAAAGTGACAGAAAGTATGATTTTGGATAGCATAGAATGATAGAAAATAATACATGTGAATGACCTTGACTAATCTATGAGGATCCATGGCCAACCCCATAGTTTTGAGACTAAGGTTTTGTTGTTTGTTGATGATGATGCTCAATGTGTAAGACAAGTCTTTGTATGGATAGCACTTTTGATGCCCAAATTTCATATGTAGCATAAAAGTGCAGATTAGTAGAGTTTGGTAAGTCTTCACTTTTGCTTCTAAGGAGATACTTAATGGGCAATCTAGTGGAAATTTAAAAAACAAATTCAATCAAGTAAACTTGAAGATTTTGAATAAGTAGGATTTTGGAGATATAAGGGTACTAAATAGAATTTATTACTAGTTTTTATATTTATTAATTTAGTTATTTCTAATTTATATATTATAGTGATTGTTGATTTTAGTGTTGTGTGTACTTATATGTAGTATGCCCGCCCACCCGCCCACCCACACGCACACACACACACACACACACATATATATATATATAGAGAGAGAGAGAGAGATAAATCTTTCATATCTTCCCCTCCTGCAATGAGGACAAGCCTAAGGATGTAACTTTGGACAGGTTTGCTACTTTCTATGGAGGCGACCATCACATGCATGCCTTAGAAATTTCTTGGAGTCAGGCATCACATGCATGATTTAGAACTTTCTATGGTGGCAGGAATCACATGCATGAGTTGCAACTTAGAATGTAATAGCTAGTAAAGACCCCCCCCCTTTTTTTCCCTACTTTCTTAATGAAACTTATTATTATTTTAAAAAAATTAAGGTTATGTTTGGTAACAGTTTTTGTTTTCTATTTTCAAAAACTTGTTTTTGGGAATATAAAGAAAAAACAATTTTCTTGTATTTTTGAAATTAAAAACATGTTTAGTTAGTTGAAATTAAAAAGATAGTTTTTTGAAGAAAAAAAAGAAAATACTAAAATATGTTGTTACTAGGATTTGAGCTATAATGTTAACTCATTAAATGAGATAGATTTATTAAATTAAATGCGTGTTTTCATTGACTTTTGAAAATTAGAAATTGAAAACAGCCTTTTGCATGTTTTCAGTTTTTTTCACAAATAGAGTTTTGAGAACAGTTTTTGTTTTTTGTCCAATTTGGGTTATCAAACAAGTTTTTTAGTCTAAAAAATAGAAAATTGTTTTTGAAAACAGAAAATAAGGGAAAAAAACAGTTACCAAACATACCCAAACTTGCTGAGCATAGCATATTTGAATTTAATCAACATATGGTTTGTTGAGCTTGACATTGGCTAAGTGATGAAACAGGATAGGAGGAGAATAGAGAGAGATTTTTTTGATGGGAAGCTTTGTGGTATTGCTGCAACGAATGCCCTTGAGTTGGGCATTGATGTTGGGCATATTGATGTGACTCTGCATTTAGGCTTTCCTGGTAGTATTGCTAGGTAGGATTCCAAGTTATCTTTGTTTCCAGTGATTTAACTATTTGCTTGAGTGGATTTGATCAGTGAAATTTCCCCCCTTTTATATGCATATCTTTAGCTTGTGGCAACAAGCTGGCAGGGCTGGGAGGAGAGAAAAACCATCTCTTGCTGTTTATGTTGCATTTGGAGGGCCTCTTGATCAATATTTTATGAATCATCCTAAGAAACTCTTTGGGAGCCCAATTGAGTGCTGTCATATTGATTCTCAAAATCAGCAGGTTTTAAGTTTTCTGTCTTTATTATATTTTACTTATTTATCAATCCTTTCAGGTCTGACAAATTGACAAAACTTAATGTTTTTTTTTTTGTTGCCTTATTCATCGAAGGTTCTTGAACAGCATCTGGTCTGCGCTGCTCATGAACACTCATTATGTTTGCTTTATGATGAGAAATATTTTGGCTCTGGTTTAAGCAGTGCCATAAATTCTCTGAAAACTACAGGATACTTGAGTTGTGATCAATCTTGTGATTCTTCTACTAAAATTTGGAACTATATTGGGCATGAGGTAAGATATCGGTAACATGGTTTATGTTTACTCTCTGAAATATAAATAATACTAAATAATAATCTTCTTGTGTCTCCCTCATCATTCTCCTCTGGTTGGAGAAAACTCGACCTCGAGTTCTAAAGTGTTGAAGGATTAGGATGCTGACAAGTAACACTTGCTTCAAATCTAGAATCACCTTAGGGAGCACAGGGAAAAGAAAAACCTTGAATTCCACCACATCAAACTCATTTGGAATAACAAAATCAATGTGTGGAATCAGTATAATCTCGTCTTGAACCTTATGAACCATAGGAAGCACTGTAGTTTTAAACTCTTCGACTTCACCAAGATGTAGATCTTCAAGGACTGTGGAGGGTTGATCAGAAACACATTCAACAACTTCAACTTTCACATCACGTGCACCCTCTAATGTAATATTCTCTTTAGGCGCCATCTCTTCACCTTGCTGCTCTTCAATAGATTTATTTCCCTGCACGCATGTTAAAGTAACACTTGTTGAGGCATGTACGTTTGTGTCAACATTAGACTTTGGTGTTGCTGGAGGATTCTCAACGACTAAGATATCATCATCAATGTTGTCTCCTATTGGGGCAGCAAGAAGTTCATTGTGATCTAGTGTCCTTGGTTTCCCAATTGAATCGGATTGAGTCTTCTTGTGTTGAGCAATCCTGTCTTGAATGTCTGTCATGAGCTTTACAGTTAATTCTGTTACTTCCCTGGTAGATATTTCCTTGGTAAATTGTTCAAAAGTGCGTTGAGGACATGAAATGGGATGAGAATGAGGATTCATCGTATTTGCTTCAGCTTGAAAAGCACCACACTGAGATTGGGGTAGATACTTAGCTCGATAGTATGGTGACAAATACTCATCACAAAGTTTTTCTTTCATATCTTCCCACACACTGATGGCAGATTCATAATCCACATAGCGAAAATATTCAAGCTTCTTCCAAAACCTTTGTGCGTGACCTCTTAACTTCAACTTGGCATACCTAACCTTTTTATTATCTGCCCAATTTTGCTTGCTCAAAGAATTGCTCCATCCCATTTATCCAGTTGACAAAATCTCGTGAATAAGTATCATCACCATCAAAATAAGGTGTGTCAGATATCACCATGATGCTCTAAAAGTGTTTCAACAAATAGCTGCTGTGATTTTCTCCTTGTCAGTGGCCAACTTGCTGCACTACAGTCACAGGTTTGGCTCCTCACGTGAGTGGGTCTGTTTGCACAATATAGATATATGGAAAAGCAACTTAAGGGCCCAACACGTCCACTGGGCTGTCACAGTAACAACACTTTATTTCATTTCCTTGAGATTTTTTTTTTTTTTTTGAAAATTACAAAGTCAAACACGATAAACTTAGAAAATAGAACTCGAAACTGACTAACAAAACTCAAAAGAAATTAAACTGGAAACAGAGGTTGTTTCTGCGATGAGGGTCTTTGGCCAGCGCTGGAGATCCAACGCCTAGCGGCGGCGCGAAGAGGCACGGAAAGCGGCGGCACGACATGGAGGATTAGTGGTGGCTTGTCTCAGGTCTTGCGTCGGCGGTGGCTGACGTTCTCAGCGGCGGTGGTCAAGGGCGAAGATGGTGTCGGCGGCGGTGGTTGATGGGTCTGTAGTTGATGGCTGATGGGCTACGGCGGCGGAGGGTTGATTTGTGGGTCTCGGCTGGTGGCTGATTTTTTTTTTTTTTTTTAATGGGAAACACAACTGTATGACAACTTTCTTGCACCAAGTAGAAAAATGACACAGACAACTCTCTGGTGGAGAAAAACACGATGGTGAGGGATATTTTTTTTTTTTTTGGGGTGAGATTTTCTGGCTCTTTCCTGCGGTGATGCTTCAACGGATCGGTGTTTGCTCTGATACCAAATATGACGCAGGACAATCAGAACAAAACTGAAATAACGGAAAAATAAAAGATATGACCTAGGAGTCAGCACCTAAACCTTACTTGGAGTCAGCACCAAGCGGGGAAACTACTAGGAGTCAGCACCTAGGGTAGACCTGGAGTCAGCACCAGACCAAAGAAAGACCAAACGACCATTTTTTTCATTCATCAAAATATCAATCATCTCCTCAAGGAGTACAATAAGTTGGTTATAAAGGATTGCTAAACCCTAGTTCTAATTGGCTAGGAAACCCTAATTGCCTTATTACAAAAATAACCTTACTTCTAAATTAAAATACTAAAAGCCCAATAACTAAAAGCCCAATAAACTAATAGGACCTAAAACATAAAAATACAATGGGCTTGCAAACATAAATAATACTAAATAATAATCTTCTTGTGTCTCCCTCATCACACATGCTCTTTTAAACGTTGTGCCTTTGTAAGTCTTGTATGTTCAAATTATTATTATTATTTTTAATTTTCCATTGCAGTTGAAGTTAGTGTATCTTATTGCATTCTTTGTAATTACGCTTATTAATTTGCCAAATGGCTGGAGCATTGATATTACGAATTCAAGCATGTCCTTATTTGTTGTCTCTGAGGCCACTGTTTGCATCTGACTATATTATGATGCTTTGATGTGTAGACATATAATATGCAACACATCTGACTTGGCTCCAGAGTGTCCAAACCCTCATGATAGTCGATATTATCCAGAAAGAATTCTATTATACGATCAGCATCCAGGAGGGATTGGTGTATCAGTGCAGGTGAGTGACATGGAATTGGAAAATCCAATAATGAATTGTGACATTTTCATTTATGCTAAAGGGAAGCGAGGTTTGTTGAATAAATAACTAAGTAGGATGAGTATTCATTCCTTCCAAAGTCTCGAACCTTTGATTGATATATGTTTCCTGATTTAAGGAAACTTCAAAGTTAAATTGAAACTGGCTAATAGAACAGCTTTGGCATATAGGACCTTTGGATAAATCTCCATTACAATATGCTCAAGATATATCAAGTATATCTTAAAATGTATACTGGTTAACTCCCCCTCCTCCCCTCTTTTGTCCCATTGCTGCAATGGTAATTGATGATCCTCTAATTTCTTTGGACAGAATGGACTGGTTGTTTCTTATTTTACTGTCTGCTAATTTCCAGCAAAAGACATGTTTTACTCGTTGATGTGAATACATTTGAACATGTAATAGGTTCAACCCCTTTTCACGGAGTTGTTAACTGCTGCTCTGGAACTTCTTACCTCTTGCTACTGCTTTGGAGATTCTGGTTGCCCTAATTGTGTCCAAGTCAGCCTCAAGTTCTTTTGTCTGTAGTTTGTCCCTCTTTCTCAATTTAAGATTTAACTTTTAAAGTTTTGGTATTTTGCAGAGTTTTGCTTGTCATGAATACAATGAGGTTTTACACAAGGATGCAGCCATTATGATCATTAAGGTTTTGACTTGAATCTCATGGATCCAGATCTCTTCAGGCTAGTTATAATCATGTTGTGGCATTGATTGGATTTCTTGTGTTTTCAGGGCGTTCTAGATGCGGAGAAATTGTATTTTGGGGATCTGCCGACTCTTCTAGAGTGGAGGACCATTGCCAAAATGTTTGATGCATGTATAGGAAACCAATTCAACTTCTCCTTTTCTTTTCTGGGTAAAGCATTTAGACAAAAAGTGATCAATTTAATGAGCCATTCGCCTTATCCGTGTCTCCATTGGTTTATGCTGATATTGATGTTATGGTTATGATTTGTTAGGCTGCATCTGGTAAGTGCCTTTTGGCTTCCCTCCCCATCTCTCACTTTTTCTATGTATTACCTTTTCAATAAGTGGAACACATTAACTATACATTCTGAGGGTTGGGCAAAAAGGGTCGATTCAATCTTGTTGTGGCAATCACTTGATCTTAAAACTAATATCCTGTTGTGCCAATCTTTTATTCTTAAAACCAACATTCTTTAGACCCAAGAGTCAAATTTGAAAGCATAATTTTTTCTTTATCGCCCAAACTGTAGGTAGCTAATATACAAGATTGAAGGGCTATAGAGGGTTCGGTTAATCTATGCCCTTAAGACTAAGGATATACATTAACTATTCATTTTTGGAAAGTTTTTATGGAGAATTGAAAAATTTGTCAAAATAGTTAGTCACTTTTCTTTTTTCTATAAAAAGTTTTCTAAAATGGTATACTAATGTATGTCTGGCGTACGTTAGCAAAAAAAAAAAAAAAAAAANTACTCTCTGTACCTCTTTGTGAATAACTTGCATGATTACTCCATGAATATGCTTTTGTATCAGCAAATTCTATAGGAACCATAAGGGTTTAACTTTTCAAATTTATTGTTTGCCATGCATGATGTTTGTAGAAATTTCCCTCACATTCAGTTAGTATCCGGGCAATAGAAAACGAGAGATACGAGGTAATAGACCAGCGTAGTGACGAACTCCTTGAAGAGATCGAGGAAAGCAAGGCTTTCTTTCAGGTTGGCATTCCTTGTTATAAATATATTAAGTGCTTTGCATGTTAATCTGACTTTTGTATTATAATTATCTCCAAATTAAATAAAAAATTGATTTTGAAATGAAACTATTTTTCTTATTAGTGCTGATTGCTCTATATTTTGTCATCTTTTATTTAATTCAGGTATATGAAGGTGCTGTTTATATGCGCCAAGGGAAGACCTATCTGGTTAAAAAATTAGATTTGTCAAGTAAAACTGCTGTGTGTGAAGAAGCTGATTTGAAGTATTACACAAGAACTAGAGATTACACAGATGTTCATGTCAATGGTGGTAATATTGTATGTCAGGCTCAACTGTTTGATCTCATGTTCTATATATGACTTCTTATAACTTAATCAAGTTCCTGGACACGCAAGATGCATTTGTATCTTGTTGAATTGAGTTCTCTGGAATACTGTAGATAGGATTCAGACGTGTTTGTGCTTCATTTATGTTGCTAATGTTGTAATGTTTTGAATGACAGAACTATATATATAATGGGGAAACTTGAGGCATATTAATTTTAAAAAGGCATTGATTCTCCAAAAAAAAAAAAAAAAAAAAAAATAATAATAATAATAATAAGGCATCTGCCATAATTGATCTAACAAGATTGAGACTAATAGTGCCAAAGGTGAATGGCCCTAAGAAGTGTATCCTGCCTGAAGAGATGATAGAAGGTTTACCTGACGTCCCATTTTCATTAGATTAGATCCACTCCTGAGATTTTAAATTGAATCCACACTATTCATATTAACCACGTTCCCATGTAGGTCTAAGTGAGATGAAACTATGCTTCCTGAGCAATCTTTATTATGCAATTAGTTTGAATGCCTAGAGAACCGCCAATATGTTAGGAATAACTCTCCTGGTTGGAGCAGCTTCTACTTGGAGTAAGATACTGAGGTCCAATCTCCATAAATGGTGTTCATTGGCATAGGCATGCAAGAAAAATGTAGGGATGCAAGAAATGAGTTCTGTCCAAATCTTTTTGTTGTGATCTTATTTTGCATAACTGTTGCAACCCTACCCTAGAGCACAGATATTTTGTAAACGTATTGGACATGATAGTATGTCAGGTAATCTTGATTTGTGTTTCATATGCTGTATTCTAAAATAATGGTCGGTTATATTATTATGCCTAGGTCACAGCTTGATATGTATGACCAACACCTGTGTATTCTTGTCTTTATCCCTTTGTTTTGCCCATTAGTGGGGTTGGTGGAACAGAACAGAGATTGCATAGGGTTCTTGGATTACCTATTTTTTACAAGATGTAGCCAAAGAGATTTAATTAGCAAAAAATGTGTATGTCCTGGTGTTTGTATCTATGAATGGTTACAAACTTCTTTATATTTGCATAGCATTTGCTAGTAATGCTCCCTCAATATTGTGTTTTCAAAATACTATAATTTTGGTATACTAAACACTCACAGCTGCATGTCATGCTGTTTTATTAGGCTTATCCAGTGAAGGTTGCCAAAATTCAACTTCCAAGAACAACTGCCAAAGCAAATACTTGCAAAGTAACAACTAATTGGTTTGGTTTCTATAGAATCTGGAGAGGAAGCAATCAAATCTTTGATACTGTTGAACTTTCACTTCCTAGTTATTCATATAATTCGCAGGTGGGCTTCAATAAATATTGATATTGGATTATAAAATGAAAAAAGATCGATGTTAAATATTTACTTATGTGGCATCATTGTTGGGATCATGCAGCTATATAGACATAAATATGTACTTAGAACTCGGTATAAATATGTATATGTATGTATGTTTCTTTTTCTTATGAACTCAGTATAAATATTATTTTGCCCCAACATCTAAACAGGCAGTTTGGATTCCAGTTCCACAATTAATAAAAGCTGCAGTCAACAAGCGAAACTTTGATTTTCGTGGAGGCCTGCATGCTGCTTCACATGCTCTTTTAAACGTTGTGCCTTTGTAAGTCTTGTATGTTCAAATTATTATTATTATTTTTAATTTTCCATTGCAGTTGAAGTTAGTGTATCTTATTGCATTCTTTGTAATTACGCTTATTAATTTGCCAAATGGCTGGAGCATTGATATTACGAATTCAAGCATGTCCTTATTTGTTGTCTCTGAGGCCACTGTTTGCATCTGACTATATTATGATGCTTTGATGTGTAGACAAATAATATGCAACACATCTGACTTTATATATAGACATGAGAGGATCCTAGGCTGGCTTGTCTCAGAACAAAACTGAAATAACGGAAAAATAAAAGATATGATCTAGGAGTCAGCACCAAGCGGAGAAACCACTAGGAGTCAGCACCTAGGGTAGACCTGGAGTCAGCACCAGACCAAAGAAAGACCAAACGGCCATTTTTTTCATTCATCAAAATATCAACCATCTCCTCAAGGAGTACAATAAGTTGGTTATAAAGGATTGCTAAACTCTAGTTCTAATTGGCTAGGAAACCCTAATTGCCTTATTACAAAAATAACCTTACTTCTAAATTAAAATACTAAAAGCCCAATAACTAAAAGCCCAATAAACTAATAGAACCTAAAACATAAAAATACAATGGGCTTGCAAATATAAATAATACTAAATAATAATCTTCTTGTGTCTCCCTCATCATTCTCCTCTGGTTGGAGAAAACTCGACCTCGAGTTCTAAAGTGTTGAAGGATTAGGATGCTGACAAGTAACACTTGCTTCAAATCTAGAATCACCTTAGGGAGCACAGGGAAAAGAAAAACCTTGAATTCCACCACATCAAACTCATTTGGAATAACAAAATCAATGTGTGGAATCAGTATAATCTCGTCTTGAACCTTATGAACCATAGGAAGCACTGTAGTTTTAAACTCTTCGACTTCACCAAGATGTAGATCTTCAAGGACTGTGGAGGGTTGATCAGAAACACATTCAACAACTTCAACTTTCACATCACGTGCACCCTCTAATGTAATATTCTCTTTAGGCGCCATCTCTTCACCTTGCTGCTCTTCAATAGATTTATTTCCCTGCACGCATGTTAAAGTAACACTTGTTGAGGCATGTACGTTTGTGTCAACATTAGACTTTGGTGTTGCTGGAGGATTCTCAACGACTAAGATATCATCATCAATGTTGTCTCCTATTGGGGCAGCAAGAAGTTCATTGTGATCTAGTGTCCTTGGTTTCCCAATTGAATCGGATTGAGTCTTCTTGTGTTGAGCAATCCTGTCTTGAATGTCTGTCATGAGCTTTACAGTTAATTCTGTTACTTCCCTGGTAGATATTTCCTTGGTAAATTGTTCAAAAGTGCGTTGAGCTTGAAAAAAAAAAAAAAAAAAAAAAAACTTAAAATAAGCTTGGTGATTTTTTTTTTTTTTGGGTAGGGTAACGATTATCGCACACTTTGTTATGCAAGTAAAATTTTGTTTTCAAAACATGATTTCAAATGGAGTAATAGTGTGTGTAATAATTTTTCCTTCAGGTTATTTGGTTCATGCACAAGGTTTTTTGTTATTTTATTTATTATTTGTTTAAAGGCTAATAAGTCAATGAAAATAAACTTGTTTTCTAGTTTAGACAATGAGGTTGATTAATCTCTTTCTAGCTTGGTTTGAGCCATAGCTAAACTGGAAGAGAAATGTTATGTACACATTTTCATTTGTGGGTTTAAATTAGAATCAACAACTTATCATCTATGATTTTTTAATTGTTAGTTGAAAATAATTGGAAATGTTATGTTGATTGAGTGTGCTAAAGGCAACCCTTAAAGGTTTTTTTTTTTTTTTTTTGGGTGAGAATCGAAGCAACCCTTTAAGGTTGAATTCACGGTACAGTTGAATCAGTTTGTTTAAGCAGTCGAGGCAATTTTAATAGAAGTTCAATTTTTATTATTAATTTTTGCTACTTTTAGGCTTCTAGCTTCCCAATATATGTAGGACCCGTTATATTCTCGCCTTCAAAAGGTTGCCTTAACGTACTCCAACTGGAAAATGAATCAGAATCAACTACCTCCATTCATGTACGATGGAGGCCGACCGATGTGAAGTGGAACCAACCGTGGTGAATGTTTTGTTACCAATGTGGCCGGTTAAAAGAATCATTCTTCTATAAAGAAAGAGAAATGCTAGTGTCACATAAAATGACAAAACTTGTATCACAACTTGCTTACGTTTACGTGGCAAGTTGTGAATAGTACATGTGTGATGGTGGACTTATGTGGGGACACTCTCAAAGATTATTTCGAATTACTTTTGTTTATCTCATAAAAACTAAGGTTTTCAAAAAAAGTAAAACTTATTACATACTATTTTGCACACATCTATACACAGGTGCATTTTAAGTTTACAATTGAAATCATGAATTGAAGGCACAATTTTAAACTTGAAATTGTGTTGAAATTTGTTTTCAACTCATGATTTCAGTTCAAACTTATATGTGTGTACAAATGTGTGTGCAAAATAATGTGCGAAATTAACAGTCATTTTCAAAATACTAAAATTTTGGTATACTAAAGGGCTGCCAACATTCAACTTCCAAATACAATCGCCAAAGCAAATATTTTCTATTTTGCATCAACTGGTGTGAGTTCTCTAAGTATGGTTCGGTTTTTATGGAATTTGGAAAGGAAGAAACCGAATCTTTGATACTTTTGAACTTTCACCTCCTAGTTATTCATAATTTCATACAGCATTCAGGTGTGCTTCAAATATTAAAGATTGATCTAGTTAAGGCCTTATGAATTTTAATTATTCCAATTTAGCATCATTGTTGAGATCGTGCAGCTATATATGCATAAATATGTACTTACATGTATGTATTTGTATGTATGTTTCTTTTTCTTCTAAACTCGGTATATTCTTTTTTCGTCCTAATGCATAGACTAGCTAATAAGTTCATTAATAAAATGAAAGCCTTTGGTTTTTATTGACTTCTTTTAGGTTAGTCGAGAGATGAAAAAGTGGAAGGATAGAAAATAGGGAGGAGATGGAAATGCGAGGAGATTGAAGAGATTTTAGTTCTCTCCATGTGTTAGGTTTGAGGAGTGGAAAAGTGAAGAGATGATTTTTTTTTTTAGTTGAGGAGAAAAGTGAGAATGTGAGAGGATGAAAAATGTAGTTTACATACATTTCCTATTATGCCCATTTTACATAAGGACAAAACTTAGGTATAGTACCTTAGGTGCTGTTCCTTAGGTTCTCCTTTTAGGATTCAGCCATGTGGCTATTTAACTAAAAAATACATACTCATTCCATGAGAAAAAAAATCCACATGATAGAATCTTAAAAGAGGAATCTAAGAAACAATACCTAAGTATTGTACCTAAGTCTTGCTCTTTACATAATATATAAAAAATGATTTTTATACTCATTAAGTAATAAAAATATTACTTAAGCATTTCTAAAAAGAATATTACTTATAATCAATTAAAATGAATAAAATAAAATTTTATAACAATTTACCCATCATAAATATTATATTATATTACTTTTACCTATTATTATATATTTTTTGTGAAATGTTGTGGAATTTTTACCAAGGGGTAGAAATGTAAAAGTATGGGTTGAAGCAACATTCTACAAAAACAAAATCAACTCAGTGCAAACATTTTGGTGGATTTAGGGAGAAAACAGCTTGGCCCCATTAGTTTATCCTCCTATAATCTTTCCAACCAAACACACAAAAAAAAAAAAAAAATCATTTTTTTTCCTTGCTTTTCTCTCCTCCTTTTCCATACCCTAAAATCACCCCCAACCAAACAAGGCCTTAATATTGTCACATAAGCTTTTGAAAGTCTACATATTTATTGCCATAGTTGTTGGTATCATATGATTCATATTGTATTTTGTACAAAAAGTTTCATATTGTAATAACGTATCAGAAGTGCTCATAAATTGTATGATATAGTAGTGTGTATCATATCATACTGTACGTAGACATGTATTTGAAAATGAGTTTATTTTTTGGTCAAAATATGTGTTTTTAGTTAAATCCAACAAATTGTTAGACTTGATTTTAACATAAAATTATTAAATTACTTAATTGAGCCCAATGAAATAATATGTCCACAAGTATTTTTTTTTTCTACAAAATTTGGACTACGCACTTGACACTTCACTTTCATATTTGCAAAATTTTTTCTATACTATGAAAAAGGTATTAAATGGCAATATAATTATTTATTATTTATTATTGTTATAAGTCTAAGAAGATAGAATGCCACGAAGAAATATGCAAAGTAAAAATATTAAAATAAAAGAATAAGAAGAGATAGTAAATGTTGATGATGAAGAAGAAAGTTTCAATGAAGAAATATATTTGCAAGATGGTAAACACAAGGATAACATTAACTTAGATGGATTTGATGAGACAAGATGATGAAACAAATTATTATTTTGAGTCAATTTTCATGTATTAATGTTTTATCACTTTTAAGTTTAATTAATTTGAATGTGAATGTTATAAAAACATGTTAATTTGATTTATTTAGTTATTTTGTTAAATATTATTATGTGATGATTAAATTAGTTATTTGTTAATAAATTTTAAATTTATAATGAATACGTCATACATACATACATATATATATATATATATATTATTAAGTATTTGTGTTTTTTATGATAAAACAACACATACAATCCACGATAAAAAAAAAAAAAATTAAATTTACGTTTTAACAACTATACTTATAACATCATTATTGTAATATGTATTATTTTAAATTTTATTTGCAGGTTTACAAATACTCAATTCATTTGATTTGAAAGAGGAGGAAAATAAAAAAGTGCCAACCAAATATAAACCAGGAGTGTTGGTTAGGTACACATGAAGTCCTGAACCTATCAAATCAAAGTTGATGGAAAAAGTTGACAGCTACTATTCCATTACCATGAATCAAATCCTTAATCAATCACTTCGGAATTTACAACAATATCCTATCCACTGTTCCCCACTCTCTCCTTTTTATACTTATAAATACTTCCCAAGTTCCAACACTGGATTCGCAAACCATTGATCAGCTCTCAATCTCTCTCTGTTTTCGAAGGAGAAACTGCCTGAGAGAGCGTGGAAATGGGGTGGGCCATAGCTGTACAAGGCGGCGCCGGGGACATCCCTGTCACACTAGCCGCAGAGCGACGCGAGCCATGTGAAGCAGCGATGCGACACTGCCTAAAGATCGGCGTCGATGCTCTCAAAGCCCAAAAGTCTCCCCTCGACGTTGTCGAACTTGTAGTACGTAAACCAAATCTCTCTCTCTCTCTCTCTCTCTCTCTCTCTCTCTCTATATATATATATACTATCTTTCTTCGTATAATTCTAATACATCGTTGTAAACTTGTACATGTGTTGTCTTGTTTTATCTACTTTTTTTTTTTTTTTATAATTTTATAATTTTAATTTTTTTATAGTTATATGTTGATTCATATGGTTCTGTTGTTGATGAATTAATATTTAATATTTTGCGTAGTCTTATAGGTTTTGTTGGAAATTAACTTATAGATGTTTCTTAGTCCTAATTGGCTGGCCACAAGTTATAAAATTAAATTTTATATAAGGCCTAATTAATCCCTAATGGTCCTTTATTATCACCTTTGAGAAATTGCCTCCAAAATGCTCAGTGGAGACTGTGGATCATCAAATTCTCTCAGCACATTGAGGCTGAGAATAATTCTACTACAGGCTACAGCTTAGCAAAATGAGAATAATGAAAATATTCTATGATCACTTTTAGTATTAGATAATAGAAGAAAATGTGCAGCTTAGGTGGGGGGCGAATAAGGCCCCCTTCTGGGGGGGTCCGAGCCGTTGAAGCCAGAATCGCTAGTAATTGCTGGCCAGCCATACGGCAGTGAATTCATTCCCGGGCCTTGTAATGTTCTTTGGAAGATCTATCTCTTGTTTGGTACTTCATGATAGTAACGTTTTTTATTAACACTTTCATCTCACATTTAAAGCAAATAAGTTAGCAACAATTAAATTTAACCAATTGGTATTGTTAAAGTGTATTTGTACTTGGAAAAAGTGAGCTTTTAAAAAATTGTTCATAAGCAAAATAAACTAAAAGCTAAATGGAAAAGCTGTGACAAATGGACAGCGTTGGAAGCAGTGAATCGCTGGCTAAATTATGGTCCTTAGTATTTTCTTTTTAGTTGAAGGATCTTAAACTTTGTTCTTGATTTAATTCACTTTCTGAGGCTACCATTGATGATTTTGCCATATACAGGTTCGTGAACTAGAGAACAATCCTCACTTTAATGCGGGTAGGGGATCTGTCTTAACTCAAGAAGGCACAGTTGAAATGGAAGCTTCTATTATGGATGGCAACACTAAAAGATGTGGAGCTGTTTCTGGGCTTACTACTGTAGTTAATCCCATATCCTTGGCACGACTTGTCATGGAGAAAACTCCTCATATATATCTTGCCTTTGATGGAGCAGAAAGATTTGCAAGGGAACAAGTGAGTGAAAATCTTACTATGCACTTTTGCTAGCCTTGAGCTTATTTATATTGAATGCTTAATTTTTTGTTTCCAATTGGAAGTCAAATCACATGATTTTTCTTATTCAGATATATTTATGCCATCCATGTCACTTTTATGATTTTTATTATCCGGAAAATTAATAATTTTTTGATGGCAAAAGGATAGCACTTTCAAAAATTTAGAGTCTTCAATTGTAATGTGGACAAGGTTTGCTGCCAAGAGTTCAGCATCTCTATTCTGTTCTTGGTCACAATATTAGAATTGCAACAATGATGTAATGTGGACGGGGTTTAATTGAGTCTCTTGTTTCCAGTCATTCTATTTTGTTGCTGTGCACTCATTACAATGGACATCCTTCAATCTTTTCAAAACTAGAATTTAATTAATGAAAAAAAAAAAAATTTTGTGGTTTTTTTGTCTTGACTGGAACAGAGCAAGTGATATATAGGAATTATTTTTGGTTCATTGATGCCTTCACTCTGCTCACTCTCTAGTTGTAATAATGATGATGATGATTAAGTGTTGTTGTTACTTATGCATACATACATGTATGTATTCTAGGTGTTATGATCATTATTATTTTAACTGAATTTACCTAGATGTGTGATTTATCTTCATCAAATTTTCTTGTGACTGTTAATTCTTAAATTGTCTGGAATATTGAAACTGTAGATTCAAGCCATTATAACTCCAGAAAGTATATTTTTGTTGTTGTTAGAATCATTGTTATTTGAACTGCCTTTACCTATATGTGTGGGTTATTTTCCTCAACTTTTCTCTTAACTTTGACTTATTAAATTGTCCAGGGTGTTGAAACTGTAGATTCAAGCCATTTTATAACTCAAGCAAACATTGAGAGGCTAAAGCAGGTACAAGAAGCCAATAGAGTTCAGGTATTTTCTTTTCTCTCTTTTTTTGTGAAACTAGATGATAACAATGCTGAATTTGTTCTTTGAGTTGATCTTGGCTTGTGAAATTGTGTTTCCTCATTACTTACAAGGTGCATTTCACTACCATTTTGGTTTCCCAACTGCTGGCAATTCCTTTGTCTTGGCTACAACCTAAAGCTCTTTAGAAATTTTCAGTACATTGGGCAAGCTAACAAATTATTTGAAGTGGGGGGTTGCTCAACTTTCTAATGTTTGTATGTGTAAAAACTGTTTTTTCAATCATCAGTGTGCTGTGAAAGTTTTATTGACTTTCAGCTGGTAACTTCTTCTGTAAATCTGCAGATTGATTATACAAAACCAATTCAAAAAGATGAGAAGAAAGAAACACCAACAGCTGATGGTGATAGCCAAATTGGGACAGTTGGATGTGTGGCTGTTGATAGTCATGGGAATTTAGCTTCTGCAACTTCTACTGGTGGATTTGTGAACAAGATGGTTGGTCGGATTGGGGACACGCCTATCATCGGGGCAGGGACATATGCAAACAATCTCTGTGCGGTTTCGGCTACAGGAAAAGGCGAAGCAGTAATGCGTGCCACTGTTGCAAGAGATGTGGCTGCTCTTATGGAATTCAAAGGTCTTTCTCTAAAGGAGGCTGCAGCTTATGTTATAGAGGAGTCTGTTCCGAGAGGCAATGCTGGCTTGGTAGCTGTCTCAGCCAAAGGAGAAGTTACAATGGCTTTGAATACCACAGGCATGTATCGAGCTTGTGCTACTGAAGATGGATATTCAGAGATTGGAATATGGCCTTCTGTGCAAAACTGAGTGCTTTTGGTGAGTTTTCAGTTACTTGAGTCCAGCAGGAAATTGCTTCAGATGACTCACACTTAGTATTTGGCAAATGACTAGTATATCTTATTGTATTGTCCAAAATAAAAAGGCAAATTATTGTTATGTGGTCGGACCAACAAGTAGGATGAACTTTTCTATAGAATTAACATCATCGAACCACATTTACCAACTTTACTATGCTTGTACCACTAGTGTATATGTGGATCTCGAATTGTACAATCAAGATGTTCTCTGTCTGAGTAACTATTGTGAAGTAATCTAAGAAATTTTCTTCGTACTATTTGATCTTGAATTGCACAATTAAAAAATCGTTCACAGATGAACCCAAGGGGCCTTTTCAATCAAATAGTTAAAAAATATAAACCCATCAGTTTAAATTTAGCTTCTCTTTGACATTTAGCAGGTCTTAAGATCAATTTTTCCTACGGTGACAAATGCATAGTGAAGATATTATTTTTTGTACAAAGTTTGGATCCGAACTGGTTTGGAGCTATCTTTTTCAACTGTCACATAATAGATTGAAGAAAGATATTCCAAGTTGGTAACATTTGCTTATGAAATCTCTCTCTTCTATTCAAAGGTGGAGCTGAGGGCTCAATGGGGGCGATTGCTCCTTGACCCCCACCAAAACTCACCCCTTTATATGCCTTTTTAATTTTTTTCCCTTACAATTTGTGTGTGTGTGTGTGTGTGTGTATATATATATATAAAGGAATTCTGTTTGGTTCATTGATGGATAATGGATATAGAGAATTTTTGTGGAATGATAAGATTGGAAATGTGTAGCACATTATCAGCTAGTGGTCAACGACATCAAAAAAGTAGATTACAAGAAATGCGCAATGAACTCAACTTCTTGTTTATATAATAGCTCTCCTTCCCATCCAGTTGTATGCATTCCCATTTCATAATATATTTTAAGATGGTTTGCTTTCTGTCAATTGAATCCTATCCTTCCAAAATAAACCATGGTACAGAAAGTAATGAGAAAAAAGACGATAGGGCTGATTCAGAAACCCATATCAAATACAAAGAGATCATTGCAACCCTCCCAAGAAGTAATAGACGTAATTGGATAGTTGATCTCTACCAGTATGAAGGTTTTTGGTTCCCTTTATGATCTTTGGAAGGACTCTTGTTAGCTCAAGACTATTTCAAGCCTCAGCCCAACGATGTGATTCTGAGTGGCCTTCTCAAAATTTGGCACAACTTAACTTAAGGCTCTGAGTTTTGCCATCCCAACAAGATCTTCTTTTGATGAGTCTACAAGCCCTTTACTCTCTATTAGGGTAATATTTTATATATAATTGGCTAATCTTTTGTCAAAATGCATTTTACTTGTAAATTGGATATATCTAAGTTGGGTTTGATACATAACAAGTGGTTGTATTAAAGATATGAAGATTAATCCAAAAAACAAGTGAAGAAAAGTTGTTTTATTGGAGCTCGACAGATGACATCTATTGAGATTTACTAGGCAAGCTCAACACCAGCTCTATCTATTGAGTTTTATGAATTCAGAATTTCCAGATCTGAATTTCAGCCCATGTTGATATATTTGTTTAAGGTTTCTTTTCTCATATCTCTTGATATATATATATATATAAGAATTATTTTAAAAGCTATCATATACGGAAACAGAGACCAAGAGCTTTATTTCCTCTGTGAGAAGCTACTGCGTTTGTACGCTATAGAGTTTTGTAACCAAGTACTTCCTAATCTTCACTGTTGATGAAGTGAAGAACTTTGCAGCTAAAGTTGTTGGAGTTAGTCACGTATTGGGATTCGTGCAAAAGGTTAGTCACAGATTGGAGATTTGTGCATTAAGGGAAAGAAGGCTACTACAAGATCAAATCTAATTGGGTATTAGAGCAAGGTTCAACTGTAGGTTGTTATTTCAGGATAAGTTAGGGTAGTGGTAAAATTCCTTATACTTGTAACCGCTTGATTATTGATTAGTGGATTATTGGGAGTGGTGACCTTAAATTCACTTGGTGAGGGGTTTTTGTCTTGCGAGAGGTTTTCCCCATTTGTCAACAAATCACCATGTAAACTTAATTTACGCTGCATTTAGTTTAATTGGTGATTTGTTGGTGCCTCCACGATTTGCATGCAATTGAACTTAATTGATCAACTTAGGTAATTGAATTAATTAATCAGGGTCAAGTTATCGTAACCCAACACCCCCAAATTAAATTTCAATCTAAATGTTACACTTATGGTTACACATATTTCTTACACTTCCTTACCAAAACCTATAATAAATTCTGGTTGTCAAATTATTTACTTATGTAGGGATCCAAAGGATATGATTCTGTCTCTATGGCATTTTTCTCAAATCATGGAAGATCATGATTTGAAGGATCCATTTGAGTTGTTTTGCAAAGGAGTATCTATGGGTGGACCATATTGTAATAATGTATTAGGGTGTTGGAGAACAAGTTTAGAATCATCTAAAAGGATATTGTTTACAAAGTACAAAGATCTAAAGACTGAGACTATATACTATGTAAAGAAAATGGCTGAATTCATCAGTTACCCTTTCCTCCTTAAAGGAAGAAGTTAATGGTGTGATGGAAAGTATTATAAACCTGTGTAGGTTTGAGAATTTGTCTAGTCTGGAGGTCGATCAAACTGGACCAAGGCAAGGTTTAATTGGCATGGTGGGTGAAAATAATGCTCTTTTTTTTTTTAAGGAAAGGTAAAGCATGGGACTAGAAGGATTATCTTACACTTGAAATGGCAACACAACTCGATCAAATAACCAAACAATAGCTAAATAGTTTTGGTTTGACTTGGCATGTCTCATCTATTGCATGAGGGGGGAATCAGCACTCTCTTCATGCCTTGTATATTTCATTCTCAAAATTGTTGAGTATGGAAACTAAATAAAGTGTGGCATTAGCAGTAGTACAATCGTTTGAGAGTTACGGGGAATCTACACTTTTTTTTTTTTTTTTTTTTTTCACTTGAAAAATGAGTTGTCTAAGCCTTTAAAATGGCACCGAAGTTAAAAAATAAAGATCAAAAATCTATTATCAATAAAATTTTACTCAATTTTAACTTTCTCTTGTCTGGTGGATTGCACCGTTTTTCATTATATACATACAAGGAAGCTGTGGGGGAGTAACACAACTGACATCTTGACATGCATGGGCCGTGGACCATAGGCGGATAGGCCCACGGAGGAAATGGCGAATAGGGAAAGAGACGGTTTGGCCCAAAATGAATGAAAAGGAGGTTGAACCTGTACATGTGACAGGGCCATCATAGGAAGCCCCTTTCCCGTAGCCCAATGCCTGATAGACGAAATCATCAACCTCGGTGCTCATTAACCAAAAAAATTGCCGAGGCGACGTTGAGGAACATTCGCAAGAGTCACTACCGAGGAACCATAGGATAGGAGGTAGGCTTATATTTAACAATAGTCACTTTTGCATTAATTAGATGTTTCCATCTAAAATAAGATGCATTTATTATTAAATGATCTGCAGTGTCCCACACTTAATAACCCCTTAACCACCACATACCATTGGTGCGATGGTCATTCCACAAGTATAAGTGCTTGTGGGGTGTGAGGGGTAAGGGCTGGGGTTTAAGTCTCTAGAAGGGAGGTTCGCACATACATATATACTTAGATTAGACTAGAGTAAAATTTTTATCTTGAATAAAAAAAATAACCCCTCAATCTTTCCAATCGGAGAGAAAAAACGCCTGATAAGACAAGTATCTTTTGAATGCCCTGGTCGTTATCCACTATTGAAGGAGGGGGAAACTAGTATAAATAGAACCCCTTGGGGTTCAAAAAATTAGGAGAGAAAGTATTGTGGGAATTGTAAGATAGATTCTTGTATTTGTCCATAGTAATATTTATTCTCAGAGGTATAACATTTGTATTAGTCTTAATCCAACTCTCTGTATTTATCAATCCTTAGTGTCTTTTTTTCCTTATATAACTCTCCCATTATAAACTCTTCAACTGTATTTATTAAATTAATTGTGATGACCGAGGATTCGCGAGTTTACACACCACTAAATATTTGACCCACATAGAAGCCTTTGTGGATTTAAGGGTTTTTATCTAGCTAGAACAATATGAAGCTTACAATTCGATCCTACATCAATTAATATTAGAGCCTTTTATTTTTCTCTTCTAATTGCTAACAAACAGGGCTGTAGCATTTTGGTGACTAAGATTATGAAGAATCGAGTTCCTTAAAAGAAACTAATTACTTCAATCCTACACTACAAAAAACTGGAATTGTAGTGGCGTTTGTAAAAAACGCCACTATAGGTACCCTATAGTGGCGTTTCTTATAAACGCTGCTATAGGCACATATATAGCAGCGTTTTCAACGATCTATAATAGCGTTTTAAAAATGAGTCTATAGCAGTGTTTCCAATGGCCTATAGTGGTGTTTTTAAAATGCCACTATAGGCACTTTTAATTTATTTTTCGATTGGGTAGGTCCTATAGTCGCGTTTGGCAAACGCCACTATAGGCCCTTGTAACAGTAGGACCTATAGGGGCGTTTACTAGCACAAAAAAAGAAAAAAAAAATCTAGTGCAAAAAAAAAAAAAATTAAAATAGGGGATCTAAGGGGCGTTTACTAGCACAAAAAAAGAAAAAAAAAATCTAGTGCAAAAAAAAAAAAAATTAAAATAGGGGATCTATAGCGGTGTTTGGAATAGGACCTATAGTGGCGTTTGGTAAATGCCACTATAGGTCCAAAAAGTGAATGCCCTACAACATTCCCAAAAAAAAAAAACCAACCGTACGAGCTCAATCTTAAACAAATACAGCAGAATATGCCATAGAATATTCTAGGAATATTCTGTGGCATATTCTACAATATTCCTTAAAAAAAAAAAACACAAAAATTAAAGCTGAATGAGATTCAACTGTAAAAAAGCTATGGAATATGCTTAGAATATTTTATTTTATGGCATATTTCAAAATATTTGAATATAATATAAATAAATATATTTATTTATTTATATGTATATATTATTATATATTTATATTTAAACGATAGATGCTATTTTTATAATATTTTACAAAAAAATCATAGATGGTTAGTTGTTATTGGTTCAAATTTGAACCTAACACTAAGATTACTTTTTTACCTTAACAATAACAACCAATATTGACCTATCACTTAAAAATTGTTGTGAAAATGTTGTTGAAATATCATTTCTCTTTATATATATATATATATATATTTATGTGTGAGAGATGCTATGTCCTCAATATTTTCCCAATAAATCATAAGTGGTTAGTTGTTATTGGTTTGAATTTGAATCTAACACTAAGATTACTTTTTTTGCCTTAACAATAACAACCAATAACAGCTTATCACTAAAAATTTGTTGTAAAAATATTGTAAAAAAATCATTATCAAAAACCTTTTTAGCAGAAATAGAAGAAACAGTATCAGAATCTGTATTTTCATCAGAAACAATTTCTTTTTTATTTCTTGAAATAGTGCAAGCAGCATGAGTACTTGTAGAAGTACCTTCAGTTTTAACTTTTAAATCAGCAAGCATTTTTTCAACAGTGTCCAGAGTTTTGGATCGAGAAGTTTTAAACTTGAATTTGTTATCAAAAGTGGGTAAATTAATCAAAGGCTTCTCAGTTTTAATAGAAATAGGTTTTTCAATAGAAGCAGACATTTCAACAGTTTTTTCAACAATTTTTTCTTCAATACAGTCAAGCTGCTGACCAATAATATGCAAAGACTCATTAGTAAAATTGTTTTGTTCAATAAGACTAACAATAGGAGTTTTATCATTAGCAATTTTGAAAGGAGTAGCTTTAACATCAGTTTTGTCAGTAGTTATCAAAATAGTGTCAAGAGGTGGATGACTAGACCTGACAATGGTTTTGTCATCTTTGACAAAATTTGATTTCCTTATCACATTCAAATGATTTTTTGAAACTTCATCTTTTGAAACACAATAATTTTCAAGGAAATCAAAAAACAAAATATGTTTTTTTAATTGAAGCATTTTTTTCTTTCCATTTTCTTTTAACACGGTCTTTTTCAGACTGAGCAAAATTATTTTGGAAATATTTCCTTTTAGGTCTATTTTTTGAAAGCATGAACTCATTGAACAAAGAAACCATATCAATTTCAAAATCTCTATTTAAAACAGTCAAAACTCTCAATCAGTTAACATTATTTTCAATAGGAGGAGAATCAGAATCAGATGGACAAAGAGATCCAGTATCTTCATCATTTTCATTGGCAGGTTTGCCATATGGAGAGGAAGATTCAGATTTAGTAGAATAGTAGACAGAGCTGATTTGGGATTTATCACTTGAAACACCTTCTAATTTTAAATCAGAGGGTTTTTCAAAATTCTTTTGCAAAAAATCATTGAGATCTTGATCTCGTTTTGAAATACTTTCAGATCCAGCAAAGGAATGTCTTCCTTCGTTGATCTTCAAGGGTGGTTGAATATTTTGAAAACTTATTTTAACAGTACCATTAAGATATTGTTGAATGTTTGTGAGATCTAGCTCATCAAAAACAGGTTTAGAAATAGGGGATTCTTGTTCCAACAACCATTTAGTGGGAAGCTTGACATCTTGCCATTGAATCATTTTTGGAACTTGAACTTTAGCATCAGGAGTAGAACATTGAATTAACATAGTTTTACCAGAAGGTTCTCTATGATTTAAACAACCAGGATTTAACTGAGTACCCAACAATCTGTAATAAATGCGGTAGATCAAAGCAAAAGATTTACTACCTTCATCCGTGATATATCCAGAAGAAGCAATATTCAGAGTCAAAGCTTTAATAATATTAGGATCATCTAAAGCAAGAGTAAGATCAGGATAATAGTTAAAATAAGTAGGACCATCATACAAAGAAGCAGTAATCATACCAAGAATGCTGTCTTTAAAGTGCTTAAATCTAGCATCACGCAAACACATGAGAATAGAAGCATTGATACCCTTTCGGGTGAGTGGTTTAATAGCAACTTGAACCATACCAATATGCAAATAACTTTGTTTTTTAGCAATGAAATCATTACTATTTCTTTTGGAAAACAAGCAACATTTTTCATGAATTTTCGAAATAGAAAATATTTGTTCAACAATTCTCACTTTGTAAAGGGATGAAAAGTGGTTTCAGCTCAACTAGTTTTGTAAATGGTTTTAGTATCAACTTTGGGAATGTTCCATTTTCGGAAATCTAGAAGCTCATTATCTTCAACAGTGTGATCTTCTTCATTTACAATATCAGGAGGACAACCAGTCCTAGAGTTGATAGAGGAGTTGGATCTCCACAACTTATCATACTATCCTAGTTTTAACACTCAGTTATCATGTTTTTTCTCACAACCGTTGCATTTCGTAACACATACCCTAAGCAACCCTATACCACACACATGCCCTACATGCCCTCTCTTGGCTCAAACGGGCCTTACAGTCAGGTTCTAGGAATTCACTTTACGTCTAGGGTGGCGCCAACGACGGTAAGAAGGAGACACAACAACGGAGCACCAAAGGTTCGGACAAGCACAGACAAGATACAGAGACACAACAACACTACCACCGGCCAGAAAAGAGTGGCTCTGATACCATAAAGGGGAAAGGGGACGCACAGCTAAAGGGAAGAGATGGAGACAGAAGCACAATAATATTTATGTTGAAAGTAATGTAAAAAATAAGAGAAAGCAATAATAAGGCGGTAGAACTAGCCAAGCAGTATATAGCAAAATAATTCAAAGTAAATGAAAGCAATTTAGAACCGTCCGGTATGGCGGTAATCCGTCCAAGGTGGCGGTAGCAACAAGTAGTATAATGAACATAAAATTAACTGAAAATACTTCTTTATTGAAAGTAGAGTTAAACACTTACAGTAGTAGTAGTGAATACAAGATCTCAGAACAGATTAACAGTTACAAAGCTTGAGCTAGTCCTAGTTACAAGGTTTGTAGGAACAAGGTAGTAATAGGAACAAGGTAAACAAGGTAGTAGTAGATAACAAGAAATTCTCTCAAAGAAGGCTTCTAAGGAAGAAAACTCTCTCTAGAAGAAGTTCTATCAAGAAAATTCTGATTCTAACTTAAGGGACAACCCCCTTAAATAGGCAAAATTCGGAGTGAACAGTGTCATGAATAGTGACAGGTGAACAGTAAAAAGTGAACAGTAATCTTGTGAACAGTAATCCTTGGACAGTAATCCGTGAATAGTAATTTGTGAACAGTAATTTTTCCCACTTTTTGTCATGAAATCTTCAGCAAAATTGACCTAGTCAATAGAGGAGCTTCTGACTTGGAGATGACAAAAAGCAAAAAGAATCAGTAGTGGTGCATGTAGGAGTAGGAACTATTAGAATATTAGTAGTACATGCATATTGTCCTTTTGTCCAACCAAAGTGGGAGTCATCAAAATAAAGAACACCAATTTTGTCAGACGCATGGCCATGTACAGGAATATCATAGTAGGAGCATGGGCTTGAAAGTAAGGAATATGGTACGCATGGGGCTTTATCGCAGGCACATGAAAAAACGCAGTGATTTCTTAGCAGGAGCATTTGAATATTGTAACATTTTTAGCCATTGTGCAGTCCAAACAAATAGAGAAATCAATCATCTTGTGAGGAATCCTCAACATATTCATGCTCATGGTAGATAGCATACTGGTTACAAAATCCACAGTATAGAAGTGGCTCGAAAACAGGATTTTTCGCAAGGAACTTTCTTGAAATAACATCAAGAATTTGATTATTGAAATAACTTCTCCAGCATGTTGCAAGAGCAATAGGATTTTCGAATGAAAGGAAAGAATTTCCTTCATACCATTGCCCTTGATGAGTGAAACCATTAATGAGAACGAGATGTTTTGAGGGTTGGACTTCCATCCAATCATCTCGAACCCAGTTTGGTAAAGTACTCCAACATCTGATGGAAACAAAAGGGCTAGCAAGTTTTTAACAGCTTCTTGAATTATTTGTGGGAACTGGCTAATTTGATTATGGCTTGTTAACTTGATGAGCCTGATAAAACCAAATTCAGACATCTGGGATAGCCAACTAGGATCTCTGTCATCATTATCATCTTCTGTTCCATCCCCATAATTAACAAGAAGTCCTGGAAATGGATGCATTTGCTCATACACTCTGAGACTATTTCCAAAGTGTTCTTTCCATTCTAGCTGGATAAGGACATTATCATTATCATCATCAGAATCAGGAATAGTGGCAGTAACAAGTTTTTCGAAATATTTCAACCATAGGTCAAACGACCCAAACATTACCTTGCTTTCCAGAATACGAGATTGAATATCTGTTGGCAAGTTGGCAACAGCACTTCTTAATAGAGATTGGGTTTTAATACTCAATCTAGCATAATCAGTGCCCATTAAAGTCATTTTATCCTTTGAATGGATATCTCTTTGCCAAAGAGTTGACTATTGTAGGCTTCAAGGCGAATCCTAAGAGCCTTATTTTCTGAAACAGGAGTATTTTCTGTAATAAGGCCAGTTTCTGAAATAGGGTTGGCATGGTATCTTACACAAGCCGCATTTTGGACAGCAAGGTTAACAAGGTGAATTTCGAGGGCTTGAAGGGTTCTTTTAAACAGGTTACGATGGTTTCCGATAAAGGAGGCTTGAAGGTTATCAAGAATAAATTTAATAGGCTCGGGAAGTCCTGAATAGATTCCATTGTGGAATTGTAATCTTTTAGATAAAACTTCCTACAAAGCAATTATTATATCACACTGGAATATATCATCGTTGCCGGGACAAATCCTTGAAGGGATGTTGATCTGCTAGATTTTACCCCAGAAGATGCGCCTTCATGCATTTTAAAAGGTTGTCCCACTGGGAGCCTTTTGTTTTGGGAATAGTCCTGTACAGGAGCTTTTTCCTTGTTTTTCCTTTCTGCTGAGGGAGCCATAATAATCCACTTACTAGTGGTATAAATATAATATTACTATTATCCACTTATTAGTGGTATTTATCCACGCATCATTGCCTGATTCCTGCAAAGAATCATTTAAATATTAGGGTGATTGGCACTACAACATTATCTTGAAATTTTTGTGAAGTCCAAATTCATTCGCGGTTCGTGAACAGATGTATTAGTAGGAAAATCAGAGGATAGGTCTAGAGTATTATTAATATCAATTTCAAGCTTTGAAGCAATTCAATTTTATTTTTTGTCCAAAAGGATCAGTAGTAATTCCATCATGTTCAACAAGAAAAGGATACATAGCATTTATAAAAGGCAGACCAGAATTACTTTATCAGTCATATTTTTGACAAGAACAGAAGGCATTTTGAAACAGGCATTGTTATGACAAATATGAGCATTATTCAATTCATATTTAATCTTCATTTGAGAACCATTAGCAGAAACCATTCTTTCAGTTGATTTTTCAAAATATTTTGGAGGAATTAATCCTTCTTGAATACAATTCTTATCTGCACCAGAATCAATCATAGCAATAACAGTGAAACAATAGTCATTAGAAATCACAATTTTAACTTTTGTGAACCATTTAGGGGGAAATATGTTATTAACAAAAGCAAGTTGAGAATCATCAATATTACCTTTATCAGAAAGAAGAGCCTGTTGACTGGATTCATCTCCATCTATATGCTCATCTTGTTCATTATCAGATTTATTTTGATCAATATTTTGATCAATTTTTAACATTAACAGTTCTTGATTAAGATTATGGCTATCACTTTTCATATTTTGAAAGTCATTTTTTAATTCACTTATCTCTTGTTTAACAATATTAATTTCATGTTGGAGATCGTTAATAGTTAAGTCTTTGGATTTCTTTTTATTAAATCTTTCCAAATTTTCTTCAAAACTTATGGTTGATTTAAGTTTTTTACTAGTTTCTTCTTTTAACAAGTTTTTCTTAAACTTATCCAAATATTCTTTTTGTAAATTAGGATTTTCAATTTGACTTATCAATTTAATCAACAAATTTTCATTTTCTTCACCCATAGTGAGAGTGTTAACAGAGCTAATAACATTACAACATGAATCTCTACAACCAAGTTTAATATTAGGAGAATCAGAAGATTCATCAGCAGATTGATAGCAAGAATTAGTTGAAGAAGAAAAATCATCTTCCAAGGAATCAGACGAATTGTTTGATTCAAGGATTCTGAATAATTCTTCTTGATCATTATTTCCAATGTTTAACATGTTAAACTTGTTTTTCAACTTACCAAGTTTTTGTTTACATTCTTTATTAAAATGACTAGGTTTTCCACAGTTGAAACATTTACCTTTTCCAGATTTTTGGTTAATATATTTTTTTGAAACATTTTTCTTTTTAGCATAAAAATCATTAAAATTAGTTTTGTATTTTTTGTGACTTTTATCATGTTTTTTGCCCTTTTGCCGAGAAGGAGCAATCGGGGGCAAACCATATTGTTCACAAAAATAGACCATTTTATATTTAGCTTTCCTTTTATTTTTTAATTGGTATTTTAACAGTTTTTTATCATTGCACATATTAATACCAAGTTTTTTAATAGTGCTTAAAATATCACCATAGGTTAAATTATCATAATCAATAGAATCATTTTTACCAATTAATTCTTGTTTTACCTTATGAGCAAAGATAGGAGGCAGACCGTCAATA
>NW_027069468.1:737834-822963 GCF_002906115.3 Quercus suber | reverse complement strand
TTTCTTTTTTGAAAACAAGCAACATTTTTCATGAATTTTCGAAATAGAAAATATTTGTTCAACATTCTCAATTTGTAAAGGGATGAAAAGGTGTTTCAGCCCAACTAGTTTTGTAAATGTTTTAGTATCAACTTTGGGAATGTTCCATTTTTGGAAATCTAGAAGCTCATTATCTTCAACAGTGTGATCTTCTTCATTTACAATATCAGGAGGACAACCAGTCCTGAGTGATAGAGGAGTTGGATCTCCACAACTTATCCATACTATCCTAGTTTTAACACTCAGTTATCATGTTTTTTCTCACAACCGTTGCATTTCGTAACACATACCTAAGCAACCCTATACCACACACATGCCCTACAGCCCTCTCTTGGCTCAAACGGGCCTTACAGTCAGGTATGGATTCACTTTACGTCTAGGGTGGCGCCAACGACGGTAAGAAGGGGACACAACAACGAGCACCAAAGGTTCGGACAAGCACAGACAAGATACAAAGACACAACAACACTACCAGCGCCAGAAAAGAATGGCTCTGATACCATAAAGGGGAAAGGGGACGCACAGCTAAGGGAAGAGATGGAGACGAAGCACAATAATATTATGTTGAAAGTAATGTAAGCAAAATAAGAGAAAGCAATAATAAGGCGGTAGAACCAGCCAAGCAGTATATAGCAAAATAATTCAAAGTAAATGAAAGCAATTTAGAACCGTCCGGTATGGCGGTAATCCTGGTATACATACTTATCATTTCTCTTTTTATATATATATATATATATATAAATTAAAAAAAAAAAAAACATTAAAACCCCACCTACCCCCACTCTCCCATATCTCTTCCTTATCTCCACGCCAAAGCGTTCAGTCTTAAGTTAATTTCTTTTTTGGTTTTTTTGTTGTCTGAGACTTGCAAGTCTCAGACTTCCTTTCACTTTATTTTTATTTTTATTTCTCCCTTGTCTCCACTCCTCCATTTTTCTTCTTTTCTTTTTCTTTCACTCTTCTTTCACTTCACACATGAACTGATACTTTTCTCTTCCTCTCCATTTTAATTTTATTTCTTCTGTTTTATTTGTGGTGGTGTTAATGTTTATGGGTTTTGGATCTGCAGATGGTGTTGCAGCTTATTGATTTTGTTCAAATTTGTAGATGGTGTTTGAAGCCATTGGTTGTATAGTTGCAGGTAAGCATTTTTTATTTATTTATAAAATTTATGATTGTTTTATTCTATTTATTTTTTGGTAATAATTTTGGTCTATTCCTTGTTTGTTGTCAACTTTGCTTTGTGGGTCTATGAAATTTTTGATCAATTTGATGATTTTTTTTTTTGCAGGTTGGTCTGTGGCGGTTGAATGTGTTGGGGTGGAGTTGCTATTTTTTTTTAAAAAATTTTGGATGTGAGCATTTTGTGTTTGATTTTGAATTTTTTTAAGGTGGGTTTGCGTTTTCATTTTGAATTTGCTGGGAAAGCTATAGAATTTGTATTTGGAGTTGCTATTTTTTTCTAAAAAAAAATTTTTGGATGTGAGGATGTTGTGTTTGATTTTGAATTTTTTTTGGGGTGAGTTTGTGTTTCATTTTGAATTTGCTGGGATAGCTAGTGTTTGTATTTTGTATCTTCTAATAAAGACTTTTTCATGTCAAAAAAAAAAAAATTTCTTTTGATTAATCCAATTTATTTTGGTGGTTTTTTAGCTATAGTGGCGTTTGTAGGGGCTATAGCGGCGTTTCACAAATGCCTATAGTGGCGTTTGTGAAACGCCACTATAGGTCCAATTTTTTCGTTCTTTCTTGGAATAATGCGCAAGTGAGATTTTACTGCTTGCATTCTTGATTTGGAAGAGATTATTTTGAATATTGGAACACAGATGTGTAAGAAATCTAGAATAGCAGTAGAAAATAATCGTAGCTCCAACCATTGTTGTTCAACTGATGTTTAAAGAAAGGCCCAATGCAAAGTTATTAATTTATGGTAACTGCTTTTAGCTACATCGATATCGATCTAGCATATTAAGTGTTCAATTTTGTGCTAATGCAAGTGTGATTATGTAGGAAGAGTTAATACATAATTAGACCCTGCCCTCTGGAACAAGTCAACTTGAATCCATAAAGTTGAGATACTGACAAAATGTGGGAGGTTTCTTATTAGGCCGAAAGCACCTTTGTTAATTTTACTAACAAAATTTGAAACTTTTTCATTAGATTGTTATGACTTGTAAATTTTGGGATTTAAATTGTTAGGTTCATAGTATATAGATTAGCAAACAATATATGAATAAAAAGTTAATTTTTGTGTGTTTTTAGAGTGAATTTCTAGTCCAAGACTCGTGTCCTAAATATCTCAAGAATAAAAAAGTTACTATAATCTTAAACACATAGTTTGACACTTTTCATTTGGTCAAGACAATTTTGACATCAATCGAGAATTGTAGATCTTGGTTCTCAATCAGGCTCAATAACTCGTCCAAAGACTAGAATCAATTACCTCCAATATTCATGAAAGATGGAGGCTGACTGATGTGAAGTGGAACTGACCTTGGTGGAGGTTGATGAGCGTTTTGTTGAAGTAATCTTTTCCTCTATTTGTCTTTTTCTTACCTCCAAACTGTTAGGCATAAATAACCAAAGATTATTGCAGACTTACTTTTGTTTATACCTTATCTCCTAGAAGGATTTTTCTATGTATTTTATTTTTCGTTTACTGTTATGGTGGTGGGGGATGTGGAAATATTGTGGTAAACTCACAGCATGTGAAACCGAGATCCACATGAGTGGTGTATTTGGCTCTTTGCAACCACCATTCTACATCAGAGAAACTTGGGAATGCTATCATATATGTATGGCATATGAAACCGGGTTGAGTGATTTCTATGTATTGTCAAGCGAGAACTTGCATAGCTGATTTTGCATGTGTTAAAAGAAGGTAAAAAATAAGTAATTTAACGGTAAAAATTTTATAATATTAATTTAATAATAAATTATTAAGTAATGTAACCTAATAACGCATACATACCGACCTCCACGAAAACACACGTGCTCTCCATTTATTGTGGTGTGTGTCTCATATGCTGCATATATGTTAAGAATGGTCGGTTGATATATATATATATATATATATATATATAAGCTCCTGTGTATTTGTTTATACCTTATCTCCTAGAAGGATTTTTCTATGTATTTTATTTTTCGTTTACTGTTATGGTGGTGGGGGATGTGGAAATATTGTGGTAAACTCACAGCATGTGAAACCGAGATCCACATGAGTGGTGTATTTGGCTCTTTGCAACCACCATTCTACATCAGAGAAACTTGGGAATGCTATCATATATGTATGGCATATGAAACCGGGTTGAGTGATTTCTATGTATTGTCAAGCGAGAACTTGCATAGCTGATTTTGCATGTGTTAAAAGAAGGTAAAAAATAAGTAATTTAACGGTAAAAATTTTATAATATTAATTTAATAATAAATTATTAAGTAATGTAACCTAATAACGCATACATACCGACCTCCACGAAAACACACGTGCTCTCCATTTATTGTGGTGTGTGTCTCATATGCTGCATATATGTTAAGAATGGTCGGTTGATATATATATATATATATATATAAGCTCCTGTGTATTCTTGTCCTTATCTCTTTGTTTTTTCCATTAGTAGGGTTGGTGGAGCAGAAGAGAGATTGCATAGGATTCTTTGGTTACCTTTTTATTATTATTATTATTATTATTATTATTATTATTTAATAAGAATCATATAACCAAAGAGATTCAATAAGCAAAACATGCATGTGTATGTCCTTGTGTCTGTATTTATAAATAGATTACATACTTCTTTAGATTTGCATAGCATTTGCCAGTAATTCTCCCTCAATATTGAGTTTTCAAAATACTTGGTATAAAACCAAATATTTGAAGCGTAACATCTAATTGATTTGGTTTCTATAGAATCTGGAGAGGAAGAAACTCAATCTTTGTTACTGTTGAACTTTCACTTCTAGTTCCTGGTTATTCAAAATTTCATATAGCTCCCAGATGTGCTTCAAATATTAAAGATTGACACATAAAAAAAAAAAAAAAAGGATTGATTTTGTCAAGGGCTTTATAAATTTTAATTATTCTATTAATTTAGCGTCATTGTTGGGATCATCCAGCTATATATGCATAAATATATACTTACATGTATGTACTTGTACATATATTTCACTTTCTTTTGAACTTGGTATAATATTGTTTCGTTCTAATACATTGACTAGCTAATAGGTTCTTTAATAAAAAGAAAGCTTTTGGTTTTTATGGACTTGTATTAGTGTCTGTTTGGTTGGGAGATGAAATAGTGGAAGTAGATGAAAAAGTGAGAAAATAGAAGAGATTTTTTTTTTTTAAAATTTTATTTTATTTTATTTTATTTTATTAATATCATATATTAATAGTGCAATAGAAAATAGAAGAGATTTTTTTTTTTTAAAATTTTATTTTATTTTATTTTATTTTATTAATATCATATATTAATAGTGCAATATTATAAATGGAATAGTGTAAGTAATATTTTTATTAATATTATAAATTAATAAAAATATTACTTATTATCAATTAAAATTAATAAAATAACATTTTATAACAATTTACACATCATAAATATTACTATATTATATCACTCTTACTTATTATTGTATTATATGAGAATTTTTTTTTTATATTAAAAAAACACCATGGACAAGTAAAGACCGAAAAAAGAAAGAAGGAGAAAAACAAAATAAGTAAGATTTGAATGGGTAAAAACTTTAGATAGAGAGAGCTGGGGAATGTAGTAGAAAAAGAGTCCAAATTTTCTGTCCTATTTTTTCTGTTCCACTCTATACTTCACTAATAAAAACTTGCCTGTGCGGCTGATGGAGGGTAGTTGCTGTGTTAAAGAGGGGTAAAAACGTAAATGTCCCGGCTGAAGCAGCATTCCACAAAATCAATCAAGTATCTTTTGTTCCAAATTGGGGAGAAGACATTTTGGCACGCTGAGAGAAAATATCTGATTCTGCGCTCACCAACTTTTCACCTGCAATCATTCCATCCAAATACTCAAAAAAATTCATTTTCTCTTTCTTTAAAATAACCGGTCTTAATATTGCCGCATAAGCTTTTGAAAGTCCATGTATCCATCACAATCATTGCTCTAATGACAGAAGCGCTACATCTACAGCATCTGAAAAGTTCATATTTTTGTCAAATCATTATTCTCATGACAAAGTGCTAGGTTTAGAATATTTTTCACAAAAAATTAATTGTGGTAAATAGTTATCGTTACTAATTTAAATTTATTATTAAAATTACACTTTTATTTATCAATAATAGTCGATAATAACTTGTCACTTAAAATTTGTTGTAAAAATCATAATATTTCTCTATTCTAATAAGTATTACTACATCCGTCCCACTTTTTTTTGTCCTGTTTGAAAAGTCAAACTTTTTAATGAAACATTATTTATTATCTTGTCTACTTTTTAAAAATGTATAAGTTTTCAAAATTATACTTAAAAAATTTTATCAAAAAATTGAATTAGTAAATTAATATGGGTATAATAGGAACGTTAGTAAATTAATGATTTTTATTTTTAGAAACAGGACAATATTTTGGGACATCTCAAAATAGAATAAGAGACAAAAAAAATGAGACAGAGAGAGTATTAATTTTGTTTGTACTTTGTAGAGTGAGTTACAAGTAAGATTTAAGTAAATGTCGTTCATTTGAGAGAGTGGAGGAGGAACTTATTTGTTTGTTGAAACATCTCTTGACTAGGTACATCTGAATCTGAAGATAACAAAACGAAGTTCACAGAACCAGGTACTTGAGAAATTATACAGTCTTTTGGTAGACCACGTTATTTGTCTATTATTTTAACAATTTTAAATAAGTGAAAATTTTTTAGTAGAATGTAGACCATATCACTTGTCCCACGAAGATGTTATAATTTCTTCAGGTACTTTGACACCTACCATGGAGCATTTTCTTAATCACCTTTGGAATTTACAACAATACCCCTTGTCCCCCCACTCTCTCCTTCTCTCTATATGTACATACTTCCAACGCTGGCCTCGCAAACCAGTTCCACTCAGCTCTCTCTGTCTCTCTGTCTCTCTCCGTTTTGCAAAGGAGAAAGCCTGCCTAAGAGAGAGAATAATGGGGTGGGCAATAGCTCTACACGGCGGCGCCGGGGATATCCCAGTTTCACTAGCGGCAGAGCGACGCAAGCCACGTGAAGCAGCGTTGCGCCACTGCCTAAAGGTCGGCGTGAATGCTCTCAAAGCCCAAAAGTCTCCCCTCGACGTTGTCGAACTTGTGGTACGTAAACCACTGACCCAACCCAACATGCCCAAATGTCTCTAGTCCTCTCTATATATTATTAAATATCATATAATTATAATATATATGATATTTTGTACATAGAGAAATGGTCGAATCAAGTAATTTTTTTTTTGTGTCGTGTGATGATTGCCTTTTATGTGTGTGTTATTTTCTCTACGTGAATTCGTGTATATTCTTAACAGCTCTTAGTGAAGGTGCTGTTCAATAAAAAAAATTGAATTAATATTTAATTAATGTTATGCATAGTCTTATACCTTTTGTTGGAAATTAACTCATAGATGTTTCTTAGTCCTAATTGGCTAGCCACAAAGTTAAAAAAACTGCCTCTGCTCAGTGGAACTTTTTCTTTTCAAAATAAACAAATTCTGAGCACATTTTCGCTGAGAATAATTCTATTACAACTTCCAGCAATGAGAATGACAGAAATGTTCAATGAGCACTTTTAGTATTAGATACAGTTGAAATAGTGAATCTCTGGCTAAATATGGTCCTTGGTATTATGTTTCTCGTTGAAGGATTTTAAACTTTGTTCTTGATTTAATTCACATTCTGATGCTACCATTGATGATTTGCCATGTATAGGTTCGTGAACTAGAAAACAATCCACATTATAATGCGGGTAGGGGATCTGTCTTAACTAGAGAAGGCACAATTGAAATGGAAGCTTCTATTATGGATGGCAACACTAAAAGATGTGGAGCAGTTTCTGGGCTTACTACTGTAGTTAATCCCATATCCCTGGCACGACTTGTCATGGAGAAAACTCCTCATATATATCTTGCTTTTGATGGAGCAGAAAGGTTTGCAAGGGAACAAGTGAGTGAAAATTTTACTGTGTACTTTTGCTGGCCTTGAACTTATTTCTGTTGCATCCTTAATTTTCTGTTTCCAATTGAAGTCAATCGCATGATTTTCCTTATTCATAAAAAAGTAATAATTTTTTGATGGCAAAAGGATAGCAGTTCCAAAAATTTAGAATCTTCAATTGTAATGTTGACAAGGTTTGCTGCCTAGAGGTCAGCATTCTCTGTTTCTGTTCTTGGTCACAATATTAGAATTGCTACACTAGCATGCTACTGAATCAATACTTAATTTTAATGTTCCTTTTTCACTTTCTCCTTTTTCTTTGTCAGAACAATTTGGTGAGATAGGCATTTAACTGAGTCTCTTGTTTCCAGTCATTCTGAAAACCCAATTTTGTAGCTGTGCAGTCATTATAATGGACATCCTTCAATCTTTTCAGAACTTGAATTTAAGGAATGGGTAAAGAAAAGGTTAACATAATCCAACATTTTTGTGAACTCAACAGCTAGGTTCAATTTGGTTTGTCACTTCACAAATTTAATGGGTGATTAAGTAAGATGAGTAATTTTGAATTTTGGCTAACTCTGATATTAAATTGATCTATATTTGGAAAAAACCTCTGTTGCATCCCCTACCACTCGTCTCTTGTGCTACTTTATGTGTTAGCCATTTTTAGGCTTGAGATGTATCCCAAATGATTTATTGAGCTGTTTGGAAAATTCTTTGGATCTTTTGTGATATTTGTTTATAATGGTCACATCCTAAACTATTGTAGGCACAATATTTTCCTCAAATTGAGAAGTTGTAATCAACTGCAGACTTTTTAAAATCTATGCCTCTTATGTCATGTGACTATTATTTAAGCACGTTGAGCTGAGGAAAAAGAAATCAACATTGTGATTAGTGTCTAGCACATATTTTCAGCAACCATGTCGATGCCTCAGAACATGGTTAATTAATTATTTCCTGAATGTAGCCTTATATATCTCATTAAGTTCATTCTGTGAAATAATTGCTACCAAAGGCCAACCTTCAAAACATGGTTATATAGATAATACATTTCGAATTTCAGGAAAATAAAACTGGTATTGCTTTTGGTTTTTTGTCAAGATTGGAACAGAGCAAGTGGTATATAGGAATTATGTTTGGTTCATTGATGCTCTCACTCTGATCACCCCCTAGTTGTAATAATAATGATGATGATGAAGTGTTGTTGTTACTTATACATACATACATGTATATATTCTAGTTGTTATAATCACTATTATTTTAATTGCATTTACCTAGATGTGTGATTTGTCTTCATCAAATTTCTTGTGACTTTCTTAAATTGTCCAGGATATTGAAACTGTAGATTCAAGCCATTATAACTGCAGAAACTGTATTGTTGGTGTTATAATCATTGTTATTTGAATTGCGTTTACCTATATGTATAGGTTATCTTCATCAAATTTTCTTTTAACTGTGACTTCTTAAATTGTCCAGGGTATTGAAACTGTAGATTCAAGCCATTTTATAACTCAAGAAAATATTGAGAGGCTAAAGCAGGCAAAGGAAGCGAATAGAGTTCAGGTACTTTCTTCTCTCTTTTTTTTTTTTTTGGGAGAGTAGATAACTATGCTGAATTTGCTCTTTGAGTTGATATTGGCTTGTGAAATTGTGTTTCCTCTTTTACTTGCATGGTGCATATCACTACCATTTTGGTTTCCCAACTGCTAGCAATTTATTTTTCTTGGCTACAACCTAAAGCTCTTTAGAAATTTTCAGTACATTGAGCAAGCTAACAAATCATTTGACATGAGTCGTTGCTCAAGTTTCTAATGTTTGCGTGTCTAAAACCTGTTTTCCAACCATTAGTGTGCTGTGATAGTTTTTTTTTTTTTTTTTGACTTTAAGCTGGTAACTTCTTCTGTAAATCGGCAGATTGATTATACACCACCGATTCAAAAAGATGAGAAGAAAGAGACACCAACAGCTAATGGTGATAGCCAACTTGGGACAGTTGGATGTGTGGCTGTTGATAGTCATGGTAATCTAGCTTCTGCAACTTCTACTGGTGGATTAGTGAACAAGATGGTTGGTCGGATTGGGGACACGCCCATCATAGGGGCAGGGACATATGCCAACAATCTCTGTGCAGTTTCAGCTACAGGAAAAGGTGAAGCAATAATGCGTGGCACTGTTGCAAGAGATGTGGCTGCTCTTATGGAATTCAAAGGTCTTTCTCTCAAGGAGGCTGCAGCTTATGTTGTAGAGGAGTGTGTTCCAAGAGGCAATGTTGGCTTGGTTGCTGTCTCAGCCAAAGGAGAAGTCACGATGGCTTATAATACAACAGGCATGTTTCGAGCTTGTGCTACTGAAGATGGGCATTCAGAGATTGCAATATGGCCTTCTGTGCAAAACTGAGTGCTTTAGGTGACTCACTGTGAGTCACTCACACTCTTTAGGATTTGGCAAATGACTAGTATTTATATCTTGCTGTATTATCCAAAATAAAGGCAAATGTTTGTTATTATGTGGTCGGACCAACAAGTAGGATTAACTTTTCAATAAATTAACATCACTGCACCACATTTACCACTTTACAATGCTTGTACCACTAGTGCATATATGGGTCTCGAATTGAACAATCAAGATTTTCTGTGTCTGAGTGACTATTTTCTAGAAAACTCTCTCACTCTCACAATATCACTTTCAATTTTGAAATTTATTTCTCTCTCTACCCCTCATTTTTTCTTCTTCCTCCTCTTCTTTCACCGAAAAGCTCCATAAACAAACCTCCAAACTTCACTTCGACACAAACCCATATCAATCCAAGTCCATTTTCAACATCTGTAGACAAATTCGAGGCAAACCCCACCGTTGAACCAACTATCACAGACCTGATTCGGGTCCTTTACATTAAGGTCCGAATCTTCACTCTCTCTCTCAAGGCAGTAGCGAGTACTCCACCCGAGCCTCCATAGCAGTGGTGACAATAGTGTTGGCTTGAGTTTTGGGTTGATTGGGATTTTTTGAATGGGTATTTTGTTAGGTTGATTTTGGGTTGGATTTGTGATGAATTTTCAGATTTGTTTGAGTTGGTTTGTTTGGTTTGTTTTGGGTTGATTTCTTCTTCATTTTCTTCCTACTTATTTTCGTGGATTGAATAAAGTCAAGGGAAGAGAGAGAGAGAGAGAGAGAGAGAGAGAGTTTGACAAGAGTGTGAGAGGAGATAGAAAAAAAATAAAATAGAAAGCTACAGAAACGGTGTAAGTGTATATTTACTACTAAGGTCCATTTAAATACAGTTAAAAATTAAAAACTGAAAACACTGTAATAAAATAATTTTTAAATGTGTGAATAGTATCGTGTGACTCATTTTTAATGAAAAAATTTAATTAAAAAGTTGTTAAAAATTGAAATTGTGAGTCCATAAACAGTGCAAGGGTGCACTGTTCATGAACAAAAAGTCAACAACTGTGGCTACTGCTACTGTTTATTGAACAGTAGCTGCGTTACTCTCTCACACGCTTGAAAAAAAAAAAAAAAAAGGCAAAACGCGAAAGCTAAAACGCAGACGCAGCTATAATCTGAATCCAAACGCTCACTAAATATACTTAGTTACTGTAGCAATTTTGGTATGTATACAATGTTATAGACGCACTGATATAGGTAATTCTTGAAAAAAATGTGTAAAATTGACAATTTTTTCTATATTACAATGACTGATGCGAGTGCTCTAAGTATATTACTTATAAATTTTTTTCAATCTCAAAGTCAAATCTTGCCTTTGGCATTGCTCTTATAAAAGTTAATATCATTGATAATTAGGAGTCCAAATCTTCTGTTCAATTTTTCTTGCTTCACTCTATATTCCACAAATAAAAACTTGCCACATATTTACCTAATTAATTAAATACTACCATTATTGACTTATTAATATTTAATACTACCATTATTAATTAATAGTAGTATTTAATTAATTAGGTGAATATGTGGCAAGTTTTTATTGATGGAGTATAGAGTGGAGCAGAAAAAGTAGGACAGAAAATTTGGACTCGAATAATTAGTGTGTCATTGGACTATTTACTCCTACGTACTTTAACCATTAATTTTTATTGAGATTTCCTGCTATATAGAAATTAGAATACATCTTCTTGGCCATCTTTTCCTTGTATATGATCATTTGACTCCTTTGTCGTGCAAGCCATGCAGCTTCCATTTTTTGTTTTCCACTCAAATACTCTACTCCATTTTCTAATGAGTAAACCTTCAGTCCGGATGAGGCGTAAATGGGCTAATTTATGCCACCAATTAAACACTGCCACGTCAGTTCTTTATTGAAAAGAGTAATACATACTAGCACACACACAATTCCATCTCAATTAAAGTGAAAATCCTCTCCATACGATTCAGACTTGAAGCAACTCCTCCAATGCCTAAACCCAGAGATGACCTCTTCCTCTCCTCTGATCACCAGAGCCTTGCCATTGGCACCACCGCACACCTTGTCTCTGGAGTTGGCCCTGCCGCACCAGGTCTAAGGTGTGTTCTTTTATGATTTGCTATTTCCCCAAACTTTGGATTTTGTGATTCGATGGGTTTGTGATAATTTTTTGGATATCAATCTGTTTATATTGGCATGTGTTTTGTTGATTTTGATGTTTTTTTGGTATTTTCATGGGTTTTGATTAGATTCTTAAGTGGTAGGTTCAAACCCTAAAATCAATCTTTTTTTTTTTTTCTCATATATGCAAAACAAATTGCTTCTTAAATACCAGAAATTGAATGTTTGTTTCAAAATTTTTTTCATGTGAACCTAGGGAGCCATTGAATTTGGTGAGATAGGTTGTGCAGCCTTGCAAATTATATGAACCTTTTATTTTGTTTCTCTCAATTATGGCAATTTCAAGGTGCGGTGGCGCCAACTCCAGAGACGAGGTGTGCGGTGGCGCTAATTGTGGGGCTCCAGTGCTTAGAGGAGAGGAAGAAGTTGTCTTTGGGTTTAGGCGTTGGAGTTGTTCTTTAGGTCTGAATATCATATAGGGAGGATTTTGAGTTTAATTGAGATGGGATTGTCTGTGCTAGTGTGTATTACTCTTTCAATACAGGATTGACGTGGCAGTGTTTAATTGGTAGAGCAAATTAGCCCATTTACGCCACATCCAGACTGAAGGTTTACTCTTTTCTAATTGGCTTGACAGTTACATCTTCCCCCCCCCCCCCCCCCCCCCTTTTTTTGGGTACAAAGGATAGGTTCTATACGTGCAAACACACATATATCTCATGATAAGTGGTTTCCATAATTTTTTTTAAAGTTTAAATTTTAAGGTAATAAAATTACTTTTTAGGGAAAGTTATTTATTTTTGAATACAATAAATAATAAAATAAAATAAATCGTTAACAAATACTTTCTCGTGGCATGGTGGTCAATAGAAGGTTTGTGGAATGATGGAAATGGAAATGGAAATGGAAATGGAAATGCCTAGCACATAATCAGCAACCATATTGATACCTTAGAAAATGGTAAATTTATATTTGGAAAATTCATAGTTTTCAAATTTATACCACTATATATCTGTAAAATTTACCCTTAATATTTCCCGAATGTAAATATTCTTTATTTATTTTGTTATTTTTTTAATAAAGAAGAGAGAGATAAAAGTGAGAGAATTTTTTAATAAAGAAGAGGGAGACAACAAAATGAAATGAAATTTTTTAAGTATCACTTGTAGCTACAGTGAATTGCTAGAGATAACAGTTTCCTATAGCTAGTTGATAAAAAATTATAGATTTAGCATTTGGGATGTACTATGGATTTTGGTTTTTTGAGAACTAAAATAGTTTTTTTTGCAAAAATAGTCTCTCCAATGTGAATACTCTTATGTATCTCATAAATTGGTATTTTGGTCTGGTTATGAGGTTCCATCTGCGAAATAAATGCTCACAAAGGACAAGCTTCAAAACGTATAACATGATATATATGAATTAATTATGTGTGGTTCATTGATAGATTTACCTCAATAAAACAAAGAGTCGTGTTAATGAGTGCCTTTAGGGTAATGGTTAATAATCTATTTTAGAAAAAATTTGACACTACTTTTATGATAAATGGAAAAATTGTAAAAACATTAATTACTTTTTTTTTTTTTTTTTCATAAAATTTTTATTTAAATAGATTGTTAATTATTACCTTAAGCGCATCAATTAGCATTTTCTTAAAAACAAATACTTTCTCATGGCATAGTGGGTAACAGAAGTTTCGTGGAATAATGGAATGATAAATATGCAAATGCGTTACGCATTATCAGCGAGTAGTTGGTGTAGCAACTAGCAACATTATTAAAATGAAAGCCTCTTGAAAACGTGGGGACAAGGCTTCATTATTGAAGCTGGTTTCGCTTTCTTCTGTCAATGGAATCCTATCCTTCCAAAATGAACCATGGTACAGAAAGTAATGAGAAAAGAGTCGATGGGGCTGATCCAGAAACCCATAACAAATACAAAGAGATCATTGCAACCCTCCCAAGAAGTAATAGACGTAATTGGATAGTTGATCTCTACCAGTATGAAGGTTTTTGGTTCCCTTTACGACCTTTGGAAGGACTCTTGTTAGTTCAAGACTATTTCAAGCCTCAGCCCAACGATGTGATTCTGAGTAGCCTTCCAAAATCTGGCACAACTTGGCTTAAGGCTCTGACTTTTGCCATTTTGACACGATCCTCTTTTGGTGAGTCTACAAACCCCTTACTCTCTAGATCGTCACATGACTGCGTACCATTTTTAGAGCTGGAAATTGGGTCAAACCCCCAAAATTTCAGTTCAAATATTTCACTTGTGGCTACACACATTCCTTACACTTCCTTACCAAAATCTATTATAAGTTCTGGCTGTAGAATTATTTACATATTTAGGGATCCAAAGGATGTGATTGTGTCTTTATGGCATTTTTCTCAAAAATTGAGTCCTGAAGGTGTACAAACCTCCACCATGGAAGATCTTGATTTGAAAGAGGCATTTAAGTTGTTTTGTGAAGGGGTATCTATTGCTGGACCATATTGGAATCATGTATTAGGGTACTGGAGGGCAAGTTTAGAATCACCCGAAAGGATATTGTTTATAAAGTATGAAAATCTAAAGAACGAGACCATATACTATGTAAAGAAAATGGCTGAGTTCATAGGTCACCCATTCTCTTTAGAGGAAGAAGTTAATGGTGTGGTGCAAAATATTATAAACTTATGTAGTTTTAAGAATTTGTCTAGTTTGGAGGTCAATCAAAGTGGACCTATGCAGTTTTTATCGGGCATAGTGGGTGAAAATAATGCTTTTTTTAGGAAAGGTAAAGTTGGAGACTGGAAGAATTATCTTACACCTGAAATGGCAACACGACTTGATCAAATAACCGAGCAAAAGCTAAGTAGTTCTGGCTTGACTTTGCATGTCTCAGTTAATGCATGAGGGGGGACTCTATACTCTTTTCATGTCTGGCATATTTCAGTTTCAAAATTGTTGAGTATGGAAACTAAATAAAGTACGACATTAGCCCAAGGTGGTACAATCGTTTGCGAGTTACGGAGGTCATTGGTTTGAATCTACCAGTGCTTGTTTCAGGATTTCAAACATCATGACTAATGGTTTTCAGTGCAAGAACCACCAGTAAGTTACTTGATAAGGTTTGGTTGCTCCCTGTTTTTTCGATGAATTGGCTGATTCCTGTTAGTTTGTTATGTAAAGTGTCCATGTATTTTCTAGTGTATTGTTGAAATTGTAAGCTTGTACATAAAGTGGAATCGCAGTCCTACTTTCTCTCTCTTTCTTTTTCCGATGTGTTTGCAACCCTACCTCTCAAAAGACCGCGACCACAGGATATAGTCAATAAAAAATACATTGCAAACTTGGGATCTTTTTGTGCGAATTTCAGCTAGCGACCCATGAAAAAACACGTTTGGTTGTTTATAATTAAGCTAAAGTATTAAAGGGAAGCACGAAGTCGTTATTTTTTCCAATTCCCTTTTATATTTTTACATTATTTTTCTCAATTCTTTCCAATTAGACGTAGATATGATAATAAGGTTATTCATGAAGAGTTTGAGAAACTGATTATACAAATAGGCGTGCGCATGTGCTACTTAGAAACTTAATGTCAGACTGTGATACTTCCTCACAATGACACTCTTGTAACTTGAACCTATAACCTTAGCTTTGATACCATTTGTCAGACCTTAAGCTGTGTCATTACACCTCAAAACCAATTGGTGATGAGAAAGACATGTTCAAATTTTTTATAATATTTGATATTGTGTCTGTGGGCCTGTTTGTTAAAACATTTGTAGGGAGTTGAATTTTTGTCTCCACATTAATTTTGTGTGTGTGTCTGTTTGTTCTTAACACACATATCAAATTCTACTTATTATTTGATTTAGAGACCCATCTTTTATGCACAATTTTAAATACAAAAAAACTTGAAATTTAACATTTGATGGATGACATAGATAATGATCTCAAATTATCTTGAAATGTTGCATCCATGTAGAGTATAGGGGTGTCCAAGCAGACTCGGAACCCAGGTCCGAAAAACCGACCGAACCGACGCCAGTGACGGTCGGCAGCGGGTCTTTGCCTAGAAAACCCGAGACCGGCGGGTCGGTTGATGGGTTTGAGCATGAAAACCCAATTTTCAACTGACCCGACCGGAAAACCTGTTCTTTGTCAATTTTACACTAAGATCGGCCTGATCTCGTTGAGATCTACCGAGATCTCTTCGAGATCCGGTCAGATCTAGCAAAAACCAAAGATTTCGGTGAACTCCGGCGACGATTTCTGCAAAATTCGGTGACTATTTACACAGTCCGAAACCGACCGATACCCAACTGGCGAACCGCTGACATCCGACCACTTGAATCGCTGCCGTCGGCAAGTTGGCGGCGGGTCCAGGTTTAGGAGACCCGATCAGGTCGGGTCGGTTCAGGGTTGGGCACAAACCCGACCCGGACGACCCCGTGGACAGGCCTAGTAGAGTATAAGAAGGAGATTTAATCTAACACTAATTTTTTTTTTTTTTTAAATTTTAAAAATTGCATATAATAAAGATATATTAAGTAGTGTAACGTAATTTAGAATTATACTTATAGGGATAAGGGGCCCAAGAACATATGTTGAGCCTTGGGCCTTGTCCAAGGACACTTTGCGGTTTGATGAAAGATAAATAGTAATAAGTATGTAAGACTCAGGACCCCATGAGCGAGCTACGAGTGAGAATGCTGGGGAAGGTAAGCTGAGGAGGAGTATCTCCTCGGCTATGCGAAATAGAGGTTAGAAAGAGTGTCCTGTCATCCAGGGTGACCTTCTGGGAAATTCTAGTGATAACGATATACGTTATGAGCGTACAGGACAACTAGGAGGTGGGAAATATCTAAGGAAAAGCTGCTACCATTGCATTGACTGCTTTGCAGCTAACTCTCTGACCGCATTAATGAGGAAGTGATACTTGAACAGTAGTTTTCAACCTTACAGTTACTCTCTAGAAACTTCAAGAAGGTGCTGATGCGACAAGAATCAACACCAACAATTTAATCTACACGTGGAGGGCAGAGATGAAGAAAAATGGATAGTTTAAAATAGGAAGAAGGCAATGAGAGTAGGAGATGGAGAAATTGAGAGGAAAACATTGTAGCAATTAAAAATTGAACTTGTAATCAAACTTGAGAAGAAATATATAAGAACTGATCTTCTCGGATTGTGCCGAAAACGATTTTCTTTAGATTAAACCAGTCTATCTTCATTTTCTTGTCATTTGGATTCACTTTGCTTGTTGTCTAACTCATTAAAGCCCAGTTTTCCAACCCACTTTCTACAAATTTATTGTATTGGGCTCTTTGGGCCTAAGTTCATCCATCCTTTGGGCTTGTAAGCCAAATTGTGTTCTTATAATACTAATTATAACTTGAATCCAATCTTACACTAAAAATTATAGGGTTTAACTTGGACTACCCTTAAACCATAGGGTTTAAAATGAAAATATTCCCAATCCTTAATTTCATGCAGCTAGTGAGTTCTTGCTCTGTGCTGGAAGGAACAAAAAGCTAGTTTGGTGATTAATGCTAGATGGACTAAGCCTGGTGGCAGGCGGTTCAAATTCAATTTGGATGGCTCATTGTTGGGTAATCCTGGAAGAGCTAGCGCAGGGGGCCTAATTCGTGATTCGAATGAACTCTGGGTTAAAGGCTTCACCGGCCCGTAATATTGAGATATCTGCCACTGTGGATGCAAAATTATGGGCTCTAAGGGATTGGCTACCCTTGTGCATTTCTCTTAAATTTTGGTTGTGGAGATTGAAATTGATGCTAAAGTTCTTGATTGGGTTTCTAGTGAGTACAATTGTAATTTACATAATTCCTTTTTTAGTATGGACTATAGGATTCTCATTAGTCAAATTTCTCAAATAAAGATGAATCACTACTACCATGAAACTAACAAGTACACGGATGCCTTAGTTAGGAAATAATTGACACTTTGTCAAAACCTTATTATTTTTTGTAGTTCTTGTGGACATTTGCATGCATTTATTTTATGAAAATATGGGCTTGTACCATAAGAGGTTGAGAAAAACCTTTATTTTCTCTTGGTAGTTTAATGAAAGTCGAATTTCTACCCAAAAATAAAAATAAAAATAAAAATAAAAATTCTCTGACTTGTAATTTGTAAATGTGTCTCACGATTCATGGTTTTATTTCTGAAATGACTTAAAGCTGTTCTACCGACAATGACTAGTGCTCTCTCTCTCTCTCTCTGTTTTCTTCTTGCCTTTTCCTTTGGTGATCCGTAGTAGTTGTTCTTCATGCCGGTTGCTGAACATGTGTGTATTTATGAAACGACAGCTAAATTCCCAAGAATGAGAGGTCTCCACTCTTGGGTCCACTTGTCCAGTGAAGTGATTAGTGAGGCCTTAAATGCACCATATGATGATCTCAACCAGCCATCCAAAAACCCATCCAATTCCAGACATACCATCTCCAATATCTTTCCAGCTAGTTTTGCTTTTAACAGTACTTCTACCAATGGAATCCTGTCCTTCCAAAATAAACTTTGGTCCAAAAAGTAATCAGAAAGAAGACTATAGGTTTGATATAAGAACCCACTTACTTGGTTTAAGGCCCTATGTTTTACTATTATGGCACGATCCCGTTTTGGTGTGTCTTCAAACTCCTTAAAGACCTTGGGAATCAGTAGAAAGATGGCCAAAATGGCCAAATACCACTTATTTTTAAATTTTTTAGCAAAAAAACACTATTTCAGAAATAAATAGAAAATTACCACTTGTTTTAGAACTCGAGTTTCAGAAACTCGAGTTCCTCATCAATTCTGCCACCGTGGCACTGCTGAGCTAGAATTTGTGCGATTAAAAGAATTATGTGGTACTCGAGCTTGGTAAACTCGAATTCCATGCAACACAATACTCGAGTATGCCAGGCTCGAGTACGTTTTATAAATAAAATGCAGATAAAAAAAAATTTACACGGTACTCGAGTTTACCAAACTCAAGTACTGTGTAAATTTTGTTTTTTTTTTTTGTTTTTTTGTTTTGTTTTTTTTTTGTTTTTGTTTGGGGATAATCAACAAATAAACATAAAAATAAAAATAAGTGGCTTTTTTATGTTTTATTTATTTAAACGAAAGCATTGTAAAATATAGAGATTTTAATTTCAAAATATGAATTTAATTTCTACATTAATTAAAATTGTTCATTGTTTTCTCATAAAAATTGTTCACTGTTTTTTGTATAAACTATTTCTACGATTTTGCATAAAATTATTTTCTGTTCAGCATTATTTAAGAAATTGTTTACTCTCTTTTCTGCATAAATTATTTTCTGCTTACTGTTTAAAAAATTGTTCACTGTTTTCTCATAAAACACCTAGTGAAATCGTGTTTTCTAAATTTAAACACCAAATCTGAATGCTTTTTCATGTTTGAATTTCACAATAATCGAATATATTTTTCTGTATTGATAAAATCTGTTTCTACATTAATAAAATTTGCTCTCTGCACATCATATTTACTGTATATTCAAATCTACTTACTGCATTCATAAAATCTGTTTTTTGCATTAATTAAAATTGTTCACTGTTTTTTCATAAAAATTGTTCACTGTTTTCTGCATAAACTATTTCTAGCATTCTGCATAAAATTATTTTTTGTTCAGCATTATTTAAAAAATTGTTCACTCTCTTTTATGCGTATATTATTTTCTGTTCACTATTTAAAAAATTGTTCACTGTTTTCTCATAAAACATCTAGTCAAATTGTGTTTTCTAAATTTAAAAGCCAAATTTGAATGCTTTTTCATGTTTAAATTTCACAATAATCAAATTTATTTTTTTGCATTGATAAAATCTGTTTCTACGTTAATAAAATTTGCTCTCTACACATCATGTTTACTATATATTCAAAGCTGCTTATTGTATTCATAAAATCTGTTTTTTTGCATTAATTAAAATTGTTCACTGTTTTCTCATAAAAATTGTTCACTATTTTCTGCATAAATAGTTTTTAGCATTGGTGCAGTTATTGCACTTAAATGGTTTTTGTGTATATATATATATATATATATATATATATATTTTTTGGAGTTGATCTCATTTTTAGCAAAACTTCCAAAGTGAATTTTAGGCTAGGACATTTTGTTTTGCATCAAACATATCAACACTAGGGGCATTGGCCCATTGGTTTTGGAATGCAAGCATGTCATCAATTTTTTGTGCAAGCATGTCTAAACTAGGTCTCTGCTTATTCATTTGAATATGAGGGTAATATTTACTATTGACTATTGGGGTTTGTGCACTTTCTCTAACTATGTAGGTAGCCTATAAACTGATGGTTATGCATGAAGGATGTTAGGAAGGGAAGCTTCAGTCTATTGAAAGACTAAGGGAAACCAATCAGGAGAAAGATATTGTTCATCAAGTCAGACAGGTGATTATAAGTAGAAATCTTGCCTTGAATCATTTATGCTCCTTAGAGAAGTTTTGAGGGTCCCGTGGTTTAGTTTTTTGACAGTTATGTGGAAATATGACATTGTTTTCTCTACAAGTTTCTAGAAATTATCGTGTAGCTTTCTGTTTTTGTTGTTGCACTTGATGTGATTAATCAATGCTTACCTTTGGAACCCTGATGAGTGTTGTTGCATTGTTATACTTCATCTCTATATTTTGTATATATATCAATTTATAGTAAATTCATTATTTATTATTAATTTTTTTTTTGGTTGGTTGTAATTTCAACACTCTTTTTGCTATAACATACTACTATTTAATCAATTAAATCATTTGGTTTCCTTACATGTTTTGTGTTGATTTCTTACTTTATGTAGTTACTTCTTTTCATTTATAACATGATTTAATAATAGTCACAAGGGCAACCATATTCAAGTCCTTATTCATGTGATCAATGCTGCTTTGTTGTTGCTTTCCTACTTCTTAATGTTGCATATTGAAAAAAAAAATTGAGAATGTTGAGTGAACTTCCATTAAATATATATATATATATATATAAGAAAAAGAAGGAAGAAAAATTAAACAAAAGGGAGATCCAGAAGTGGATGAACCTTATAAATGTTGGCTAATTTTGTTTTAATTAGATTTTTTTTTTGGGTTAGGGAGCTGTATTAGCGATTGGGTTCTAGATGGGTTATTAAAATGAGTACTAGATTTTTTTTTTTTTTTTGGTTGGGGAGCTGTATTAGCAATTGGGTTCTAGATGGATTATTAAAATGAGTACTAGGTGTTCAATGAAATCCTGCAAAGAACTTGGGATAGAAAATTTTATGTTTGGGTTATTCTAAAACAAAATTAAAAGGAATTGGATTGGGTTACTCTCCACAAATTTGCTTCCAAGGAAGGATAATCACACCATTCTCTTTAGCTGGATTTTTTTTTTTCAATTGCTAGAAATATTTTTCTCTCCATCGTAGTGGATGTTACAATTTTAGTTGTTTAGAATAGGCTTAAAAGAAAATCTATTTGTAAGACAACACATTTTTATGGATAGCATACTGAGTGTTATATACATTTTAAATTTGAAATTCATACCAAGTGTTATTTTTTTAAAATTTATAAATTCAATTGCATTAGCTACATACTTATTTAATTAAATTTATTTAAGTACGACTTTTGAAACAAAATGTTTCTCCAAATATTTACCTAAAATTATTTGAATATATTTGCTTTCTCAGATTCTAATTATTTCTATGTACAAAAATTTATTTGTGGACTCTTACAAAATTTACATTATTTTTATTTCTATTTTGTTGAAAATAGATGTATTTTTTTTCCAAGAACCCGAAAATACATGTACTTATGTAATTCCCGTGCATTTGCATGGGTTTAAAAGCTAGTTTCCTTAATATGCCAATATACACGTATGAGAGTCTTGGAAGTGTCGGCCACATCATGGTCAGCAGACCTACAAAACTAAGTATAGATACCACCGCAATAGAGTTCATTTAAGCATGAAATTTAAACATGAAAAACAAATTCAATTATTGTGAAATTTAAACATGAAAAAATATTCAGATTTGGCTTTTAAATTTAGAAAACACGATTTCACTAGGTGTTTTATGAGAAAACAGTGAACAATTTTTTAAATAGTGAACAGAGAATAATTTATACAGAAAAAAGAGTGAACAATTTTTGAAATAATGTTGAACAGAAAATATTTTTATGTAGAATACTAGAAATAGTTTATGCAAAAAATAGTGAACAATTTTCATGAGAAAACAGTGAGCAGTTTTACTTAATGCAGAAAACAGTTTTACTTAATGAACAGTTCTACATTCAACTAATTCGAACTTATTTTACAAATTCGAATTTTTTGAGGCATTTACAGTTGGGTGATTTATACGAATCATTCATTTTTACACAAAAACCATTTAAGTGCAATAACTGCGCCAATGCTAAAAACTGTTTATGCAGAAAACAGTGAACAATTTTTATGAGAAAACAGTGAACAATTTTAATTAATGCAAAAAACAGATTTTATGAATGCGATAAGCAGCTTCGAATATATAGTAAATATGATGTGTAGAGAACAAATTTTATTAACGTAGAAACAGATTTTATCAATGCAGAAAAACAAATTTGATTATTTATTAACGTAGAAACATATTTTATCAATGCAGAAAAATATATTCAATTATTGTGAAATTCAAACGTGAAAAAGCATTCAGATTTGGCATTTCAATTTAGAAAACATGATTTCACTAGGTGTTTTATGAGAAAACAGTGAACAATTTTTTAAACAGTAAACATAAAATAATTTATGCAGAAAAGAGAGTGAACAATTTCTTAAATAATGCTGAACAGAAAATAATTTTATGCAAAATTGTAGAAATAGTTTATACAGAAAACAGTGAACAATTTTTATGAGAAAACAATGAACAATTTTAATTAATGTAGAAATTAAATTTATATTTTGAAATTAAAATCTCTATATTTTACAATGCTTCTGTTTAAATAAATAAAAACATAAAAAAGCCACTTATTTTTATTTTTATGTTTATTTGTCGATTATCCCCGAACAAAAAAAAAAAAAATTTTACACGGTACTCGAGTTTGGTAAACTCGAGTACCGTGTAAATTTTTTTGTCTGCATTTTATTTATAAAACGTACTCGAGCCTGACATACTAGAGTATTGTGTTGCATGGAACTCGAGTTTACCAAGCTCGAGTACCACATAATTTTTTTAATCACACAAATTCCAGCTCAACAGTGTCATGGTGGCAGAATTGATGAGGAACTTGAGTTCTAGAAAAAGTGGTAGTTTCCTATTTATTTCCGAAATAGTATTTTTTTGATAAAAATTTCAAAAATAAGTGATATTTGGCCATTTTGGCCGTAGAAAGATAATGGCTACTATATATATATATATATATATATCCCATGCATATCTATATGCTCCCTGCTGTTAAGCACTAATGCACGCTCCATTGTCTTTTATCAATGGTACATCAACGCTCTGTTTGTTACCAACATTTTAAGCCTAAACCCAACAATATCATTTTATCCTGTTTCTTACTATCGTAACATGATCCTGTTTTGATGATTCTACAAATTCTTTACGCACAACAATGCCACCTGATTGCGTACTCTCCTTGGAGAGTTATCTAGTCCATAACTACTCATTACACTGGAATCTAGACACCGCACTTGTAGATGCATATGATCCCTCTATAATAGATTCTAGGTGTAAAATTATTTATGGATCGTGCTAATAAGTGTCCTTAGGGCCCTAATTAATAATATATTTTAAAAAAGTTTTGATACCACTTTTATGAAAAATAAAAAAGGCTGTCAAAATATTAAATTTTTTTTTTTTCCATTTCTCATAAAAACTATATTTAAATGGATTATTAATAAGTGCCCTAAGGGCACTTAGTATTTTCCATTATTTATATATGTAGAGATCTTAAGGATGAATTTGTATATTTATGGCACTTTCTTCTCTAGGGAAGATTACCGATAATCTGGCTCAAAATGGCTTAAGGATTATGACGGGATCTTGAAAGTAGAAATTCTCACTCAGCCCTCCAAATTTTAATCTAGACAATCCACTTTGTGGCTACAAATATTCCCTCTTTACCAAAATCCAGTATAAAGTATTTGTTTCTCTATAGCTTTATTCTCGCAAGGTCAGCCACAAATACACAGAGCCTTCCATCATGGAAGATCTTGATTTGGAATAGGGGTTTGAGTTCTTTTGTGAAGGAGTATATCTATTAAAGTTAAAAACTCCACCACACGCAATGCAGAGACCAAAGATTCGTGAGTGAGAGAAAAGGCAAGCTAAATGGCGAAAAGGGGTAAAAGAAAATGGCTCGGATTTGATTAGTTTGTAAGGAATTAGTAGCGGTTTTAGGAATTTTTTTTAGGGTGATCACTAAAAAATTTAAATTATTCAAAATCTAATAGAGTGATAATTTGAATATTTATTACAATTGTGAGTCAAGTCACTAAGACTCCGTTTGGGAGTTCATAAGGGAATGAAATGATTATTAGGAAATGGAATGTATTTAAGTAAGGGAAAGGAATGGAAAACAATGGAATTAAGTAACCTTGATTAGATGTTTATAAATGAAGGAATGGAAATGAATGAAAATAAATTGAATGTAAGTAATCTTGTTTGGGAGCAACATGGAGGGAATGAAATGAAATTTTTTTATGACAATATTACTATTAGACTTATATTTTAAAATAAAATGTTAAATATATAGGGATATTTTGGGAGTTTTAGTAAAAAAATCATTAAATTTAATTCAATTCCCTTCCATTCCTCCCAATTTTGGGGGGAATGAAAATTTGAGATTTTAAGGGAATAGAGAGGAATGAGTGTTCTCTCCTATTCATTCCATTCCCTCTCACTTAAACTCCAAAACAAGAGAATGAATTTTTCATTCCCTCCATTAAAACTCCCAAACAAGGAAAGGGAAGAATATTCTAAAATTATTCTTTTCATTCCTTTACATTCTATTCTCTTCTCCCAAACATGGCCTAAGGAGAGTAAAATTGTTGTGACTTCAAAGCCAAAAAGAATATAATTGCCATCACTATCAAGGAAAACTGATAACTCTAATATTTTTCTTGTTACCAATTTTTAGGGAAAAATGAAATTGGAGATTATTATTATTAAATAGATTAAATGAACTACAAATTTGAATGTTTAACGATTTTTATCTTTTTGTTTTATAGTAGGCTTTTGGTTGAATAATTAGATCACTTATTGTTCTTTGGTTTTATCTTGTTTTTGTTTGGTTTATGTTTGTTGTTATTTGGGCTAATATTTATTATTGTTATTTAAGTTTTTTTTTTTTAAAAATTTAATAAAAGAGATTAAGGATTATGTTTGGAGGGTAGAATTAATTTTAGAGTAATGCTACGTCCACAATATTTTTATAATAAGGGTCCGTTTGGGAACAATTTATTTAGTTGAAACTGAAAACTTTTTACTAAAAGTATTGTAGATAAAAGTAAAAACTAGTTGAAATAGTACAGTGAGACCTATGAATAGTACCAATGAGTGCAGTGAGACCCATAAATAGTAGCAAAAATAAGCTAAATAGTGAAAATAAGCTGCCTTTATAATCTGTTTCCAAATGCAACCTAAATCTTATGCAAAAAGCTATTATTGATGGGTAAAAAAATAATATCAGTATTGAGCCCAAATTAGAATCAGTAACAGCTTACCATATAGGTTTTGTTGTAAAATTATTGTGAAAATATTGTGAATGTAGCATAATTCTTATTTTTATTGAACTCAACTTTTTGTAATTCTCAAGTTAGGATGTTTAACATTTTTATTAAGGTGGTCACGATATGTTAGTTTAAAATATAATTTTTTTTTTTGGGCAACTGTATATATGCTTTTTTTTGCAAGTCTGGGTGGTCTTGTGACCACCTTGTCTGCATGTAGAGCCGCCAGTGTAAGGAACCAGAGTTAGCAGACACGCCAAAGTAATCAAGTGATGAAATGAGATTTGGATTCGATTTTAATGGGGTAGTCTCTTTACTCTCGTATGCCCTCCATTCCAAATTTAGTAATTTTTACATTGGGTTGCTTTCCAAATGGCTAAACCCACCACGTTGATAAATTATTAGGTTCACCAGGAGGATTGTTGAAATGGTCTTTCCAATCATACTAACCAATAAAACGTTGCCATTTATGCAAATGTGACATCATCTATAAGAGATTCTAGTTATAAAATTATTTATATATGTATAGATCCAAAGGATGCATTTGTATCTCTGTGGCACTATTTGCAAGATGAGTCCTAAGGTCGTGGTTTCTTGTCGCAAGGAACAATGTTGCAAAGAACAATTTTACTTTGAGGATGCATTTGAGTTGTTTTGTGAAGGAGTCTCTCCTTTTGGACCATATTGGGATCATTTATTAGGGTACTGGAAAGCAAGTCTGAATTCTCCTGAAAAAAAGTACTATTTTTGAAATATGAAGAATTGAAGATTAACACCCTATTTTATGTAAAGAAAATGGCTGAATTTATGGGTTACTCTCTCTCCTTAGATGAAGAAGTTAAGAGCATGGTCCAAAAGATTGTAGACCTAGCTTGATGATGCTGAGATCGTCAGTCAAGATGTTCGTCCAGAATGAACTCGTCCTCTACTGGTTTCAGCCCTGGGGTGCAACACAAAGAAAGAGTCACCGGTGGGGGTGTTGCCCACAACGCCTTCGATGATTAAGTTAGATGAGCACAACAAGCAGAGGAAAGCAAGTAAAACTAAAATGAAGAGTGAATAGACTGATTTTTCTTACCCTGAGGATATATATATAGAGCCCTTCTAGCCGTTGGTTGGGTCATTATGAGGGCATTATTGCTTAGGTTCGTAACGCCTGAGCCAGATGTCAGGTTAACCGGCGTTCCTTAAACGGAATTGGTGTTAAATGCTGCTACTCGTAACGTTCGTCCTTAGCTGGGTTGGTCAGGTGGCATTCTCAGTACCGTGATGATAATGATCTCGTCCTTATTAATCGTCCACAGACAGTGGACGATTTTATTAAATTATGGGCCCATCAGCTGCCCCCCATTCCCAGGTCGTTCGGGTTCCTGGACGATCCCGGGAATACAAAACGATTTTTTTTTTTTTTTTTTCTTGGGAATGTGTTCTCCGCATTAACTGCTTTGTGGCGGCGTGGCATACTTTGCGGCCACGTGTCAAAATCTGACCGGTGGGGAAGCATCGTTTCCGGCGAATGTCTTTTTGGCTTCCCGCGATTTCCAAGGTACATTTTAACTTCTACTTTTACTAACATCTTCACTTTTTGTCTCTTAGTTGCCTTCCTCTGGTTTTCTTTTTCAGTTTTCTGCCCCTTCTGTGTTATTTGTTGCTGCTGCTCCGCCTCTGTGACTTCAGATATTCCCTCCCTTCCTTTAAGGTGCGTATCCCTTCTTTTGTGCTTCTTTCCTTTTGCTATCTATACATCTTTGCTTACTTTCTTTTTTCGATATGCACATTTCCCTTCTTAATGGTAGGTTATTCTGATTTTGAGAATATTTCTCCTTCTATTTCCTTTCTTTTTGCCCGTTTGGAGGGATTTCTAGAACTTTCCGGTGACCAGTATTCACAGTCCGGTGACTTTGCGGTAGGGGGGTGTGGTCTAGATTTAGTTTTGAGAGATTTACACCCGTTGTTACAGCGGTCACTTTCTTGGTTTAAATCTACCCGTGAGGTTTTTAGGGGGGAAAAAATGGGTTCTGTTGTGAGGTCCACTGGTTCTGAGGGGGGGTCGTCCTCTGGTGCGGCCGCGGACGGGGCTGTGATGGATACAGCCACCTCCGTGATTCCTCCCTCGTCAACACCCTCAACTTCTATCGTCGTCCCCCATACCTTTCATGCCTTCAAGGAAAAATTCGATTTGAGTGTAGACGTTTTCAGCAAATTTAGGGATAGGTTTCAATTCCCTGTAGAAACTAGGGCTCGTCTTCCCAGGAAGGGGGAAAGGGCTTGCACCTTTGCCCATGGTGAGGTTTGCTTCTACGAGGCAGCCTTCCTGTGTGGTCTGAGGTTCCCCGTCCACCCTTTCATCATGGAGCTTCTAGACCACTTTCAAATTGCTCCTGGGCAACTTATGCCCAATTCTTGGAGAATCGTCATCAGCTGTATGGTGATCTGGACGATCATAGCAGATGGAGAGATGATAACCGTCAATGAGCTTACCCACCTCTATCGTTTGAAAGGGTCTAGGGAGTTTGGGTATTACGAGCTCGTTCCTTGGGATAGGGGATCTCGTCTAATAGTTGATCTCCCTTCGTCCTTCCGCTACTGGAAGTCGAGGTATTTCTTCGTGTCTGGAGATGGTTGGGAGACTTTGTCAGATGACTTCTGAGGGCATGTCCCCAGGATGCTGCGACGGTGGGAGACCCCTCGTCTTGGTGCGTTCGTCTCTTATGCTCACCTTCTTCCCTCCTCATGGTAGTTTTCTTTGTTCGTCCTTACAGTTTTGAAACGTTTCCTTCTTGTGCAGTGAAAACACGCCCTGATCTGAGAAGCCAATTTAGGGAGAGAGTTCAAGAGGCGATTAGGTACGCGAAGACGATCGACGACTTTGACGAGCTCGTTGATCCTCGTACTCTATCCCGTCACTGTTTGGGGCCGGAGCCTTCCATATACGTCCTTCAAGCGATTGATCGAGAGCAACGAAAACGTGAGTAATCCTGATGCGTAGGGTCGTCTTATTTTTCCTTATTTTTCTAACTCTTTCTCATTTGTTGTTGCAGAAATGACGAGTAAATTCAACAAGGACATGTATGCTAAGATTAAGGGGAAGAAGAATGAACCCCTTTTGAGCATCGGGCAGAAGACCCTGAAAATTACAGATAAAGAAAGAGACAAAACGAGAGAGAGAGAGATGACGGAGAGGGGCTCGTCCACCCCTACTCTGGACGAGGCAAGGACTGCTTCTCCAGCCGTTTCTCTTGAGGAGGTCCCCGCTCCCAAGCGTCAAAAGGTGAGCAAAAAAGGGAAAGAGAAGGTTGGATCCTCAATCTGGGAGGATGCCGACGCTGCTGTTGCCCGGGCCAACGAGTTCCTTACTCCTGATGAGAAGAAGGAGATTTCGCTCGTGCCTTCTCATCAGATGGTGAACCAGCACGTCCATAAGCTCGTACAGGTATCTTTTGAACTGTTCCTCGTCATTTTCCAAGATACAAGTGTACATATACTCATATATGTCTTAAGTTTTTGCCCACAGGTACTGGGGGAGACCATGCACCTTACCTCCCAATTTTTGGCAAGCGAGGAGAAGGCTGTTATGGCTGGTTCGAAGGTGGAGGCTCTGGAGACTGAGGCTTCAGGTCTGCGCAAAGATCTGATTGCTGCCATGGACGCTTATAATACCTCCACGGAGCAGGTCAAAGCTCTGACTGCTCAATTGGAAGCTGAACGGTTGCAAGTAAAGCATAAGGACGAGCTTCTTGCTGCTGCGGGCCAGAAGATGAAAGCAGCTGTGGCCAAGGCCGTCCTTGCCTTCCAGACGACCGACGAGTATAATACCATCCTTTTCCAGTGGTATTTTAAGGGTTTCGAGCTGCTGAGAAGATACACGATGAAGCATGGCCAAGGGGTTAATCTGGACGATCTCGATTTTGAAGCAGTTGATAAGGAGATCGAGGTGGACGAGGCTGCTTCAATTGCTCAGGGTTCAATGGCTTCAGGCGAGGATCCCCTAGCTGCGGACGAGGGTGGAGATGATCTTCCAGCACCGTAATTAGTTTTTTATGTAATGTGTGTTTGTTTATTTTTTATTTTTTATTTTTTTTGTATGCCCCGTGTGTTTTGGGCTGTCAAGGGAAAACAATTATCTTGGTCCCCGTATGTTTTGGGGTTTTTCTTTCCTTCCTTTTGAACAGTTTGCCTCTTCTGGCGTCTATATATATTTTTGTCACGTTTATGTCTTTCTTTCATAACTGTTGTGAAAAGAACTTTTTCTCTGCACTTAGAAGAAAAATCTTTACTTGGAAATATCTCCTCGTCTCTCCAAAAACTTTCTTCGTCCTTCTGTGGACTTGGAAATTTAAACATTTCCTTTTGTTACTGGGGCGACATGCGCCCTTTGGATAAGTATCATCGTCTTTGTAGATCTGGACAATGTTTTATTCCCGATGTGGGTTTCATTGTCTTTTTGACCTGGACGATGCTTATTTCTCTTTGAGGAATTTTATTCCTTTTGCGAGCTGGATGATGAGAGCATTCCTGCTGAATTCGTCTTTTTGATCTGGACGAGGTAAATCATGTCAGAGGATACCGTCGTCTTTTTGATCTGGACGAATGATTGTTTAGTTTCGTAAAAGGTGATCTGAATACAATGAACTCTTTTGGACGAGATGATTAAAATGCTGGATGATTACTGATAGAATCCTGAATAACTACTTATACAAGAGTATGCAATTCGCAGAAGACAATGCATGTAAATAACTTGCTTTGATGGAAAATGTAATACAACACTATAGTAGTTTCTTACAATGGGGCCATGGATCATTTCCTGTGATACCTTTTTAGATGCTCAATGTTCCACGGACGAGGCAGCTTGTTCCCGTTTAGGTCTTCTAGATGGTAGCTCCCTTGTCGTGAATAGTGGACAACTCGGTAAGGCCCTTCCCAGGTTGGGTTTAATTTTCCTTGAGCAGGGTCCTTTGTCGCTGAGGTTACCTTTCGGAGGACGAGGTCACCAACGTTGAATCTTTTCAGTTTTACCCTTTGATTGTAGTATCTCGCCATTTTTTGCTGGTACCTGGCCATTCTTTGGGAGGCAAGCTCTCTAACTTCGTCCAAACTGTCTAGGTTCATTCTTAACTGGTTTTCGTTGCTTCTTTCGTCAAAGAATTCCCTTCTGGTGCTTGTGAGGCCTACCTCAACTGGGATGACTGCCTCCGCGCCATATGTTAGGTTGAAGGGGGTTTCTCCTGTTGGTGTTCTTGTCGTCGTCCTGTAAGCCCATAAGACGCCTAGCAGCTCCTCTGGCCATGCTCCCTTTGCCCCCACTAACCGGGACTTGATGGACTTGAGCAGGGTCCGGTTAGTCACTTCTGTTTGCCCGTTGGCCTGAGGATGCCCTGGCGAAGAGTATTTGTTCTTGATCCCTAAGCCTGAGCAAAATGATCTAAACTTTTGGCTGTCGAACTGACGACCGTTGTCAGAGATGATCGTCCTTGGAATCCCGAACCTGCAAATAATATTTTTCCAGACAAAGTTTTGTACCTGAGCTTCTGTGATCGTTGCAAGAGCTTCTGCCTCGACCCACTTTGTAAAATAATCAATTGCGACCAGCAGGAACTTTACTTGTCTTTTTCCCTGTGGTAGGGGGCCCATGATGTCGATACCCCACTGCGCGAAGGGCTAGGGCGAGGAGATAGTCGTCATTCTTTCTCCTGGAACTCGCTGGACATTCCCATATTTCTGGCAGCTGTCACATTTCTTCACAAAATCTGACGCGTCATGCTGCATCGTTGGCCAGAAGTAGCCTGCTTGCATGATTTTTCTGACGAGAGATCTTGATCCCATGTGATCTCCACAAATTCCCCCGTGCACCTCCTCAAGGACGTACTTGGCCTCTTCTTCCTCTAGGCACTTCAGGTAGGGTTGAGAGAAGCCTCTTCTATAAAGTTGGTCATTCAGTATGGTAAATCGGGCAGCTCTTCTGCGGATTTTCCTAGCCTCTTCAGTGTCCGATGGCAACCGTCCATCTTTGAGGAAAGATAGAATCGGGCTCGTCCATCCCTGAGAAATGTGTACAGAGAAATTTTCTAGTTCCTTGATGCTGGGGAGGTTTTGCTCTTCTAGTCTCCATCTGCTGGTCACGTCTGGAACATCCGTTGAGGCGCTCCGTGCCACTTCGTCAGCCTCCTCATTCTGTTCACGTGGGATCTGCACGAACTCGACACAGTTAAAGTTGCTGACTAGTTGGGTCGTCAATTGGAGATACTTTTGCATCCTTTCTTCCTTTGCTTCAAAGTCTCCCCTGGCCTATCCAATGACGAGTTGCGAATCACTCTTGATCACAACATTTTCAGCTCCCAGTGCCTGAGCCAACCTGAGTCTAGTTAGAAGGGCCTCGTATTCTACTTCGTTATTGGTTTCGGGGAATTTCAACTGAACACCATACTTGAGAACATCTTCCTGGGGGGAAACAATAACGACACCTGCTCCTCCTCCGTTTCGTGTGGACGAACCATCCGTATTAATCGTCCAAATGTCTTCCCGGTTTTCTTCTTGTTCGTTGGTGGTAAATTCTGCTATGAAATCTGCTAATACCTGGGCTTTTATGGCTGTACGGGGGCAGTATTCGACATCGAACTGACTGAGCTCAATCGCCCACTGCACCATTCGTCCTGCTGCTTCGGGCTTGTTCATGGCTTTCTTTATGGGTTGGTCCGTCATTACTTTGATTGGATTGGCCTGAAAATATGGACGAAGTTTTCTGGAGGCCACAATTAGCGCAAAGGTAATCTTCTCAATTCGTGGATAACGAGCCTCGGCTCCCTGGAAGGCCTGACTGACGTAATACACAGGGAGTTGCTTCTTGTCTTCTTCCCTTATTAGAGCAGCACTTACGGCCGTGGTAGATACTGCCAAGTATAGGAAAAGAACTTTGCCTTCTTTGGACGGACTTAATAGTGGGGGGTTACTCAGGTATCGCTTCAAATCCTGGAACGCTGCTTCGCACTCCTCAGTCCAGGAAAACGCCTTCTTCAAAGTTTTGAAGAAAGGGAGGCACTTATCCGTCGCTCTAGAGACGAACCTGTTGAGGGCTGTGACCCGGCCCGTGAGCGATTGCACTTCTTTAGTCGTTCTTGGTGAAGACATTTCAAGAATGGCTTTTATTTTTTCCGGGTTTGCTTCAATTCCTCTTCGCGAAACCATGAACCCAAGGAACTTCCCTAATGAAACTCCGAAAGCACATTTAGAGGGATTCAACTTCATGCAGTATCGTCTGAGCGTGTTGAATGTTTCCCTAAGGTCGTCCAGGTGATCTTCCTCTTCTTTGCTCTCGACGAGCATATCGTCGACGTATACTTCTACATTTCTCCCAATCTGTTCTCTGAACATCTGATTTACTAACCTCTGGTACGTGGCACCTGCATTCTTCAAGCCAAAGGGCATGACTTTGTAGCAATAAAGCCCTTGGCTAGTGACAAAGGCAGTTTTTTCTTGATCTTCCTTGGCCATCTGTATCTGGTTGTATCCCGAAAATGCGTCCATGAACGTCAAGAGCTTGTGCCCGGCAGTAGAGTCAACTAACTGATCTATTCTAGGCAAGGGGAAGCTGTCCTTTGGACAGGCTTGGTTTAGATCGGTGAAATCAACGCACATCCTCCATTTTCCGTTGGCCTTCTTGACCATGACGACGTTGGCCAACCATTCCGGATAATAAACTTCTCGGACGAAGTTGGTAGCGAGTAACTTGTTCACTTCGTCTGTCACCGCCTTGTTTCTTTCGGGAGCAAAAACCCTCTGCTTCTGCTGGACGGGCTTCTTCTTTGGGTCTATGTTCAGGCGGTGCTCGATGATATCTGCAGGAATTCCCGACATATCTTCATGGCTCTATGCGAATACATCGAGGTTGTTCTTCAAGAAGTGAACGATTAATTCCTTCGTTTTTGGGCTTAGGTTCGTCCCTACTTGAGTCGTCTTTGATGGATCCTCTTCAACCAATTCCACCGTTTCTAACTTCTCTTTGATTTCAGCGGACTTATCTTCGATCACCCACGTATGGTTTTCTCTGGACGCCAGGACCGCCTGATAGCATTCCCTCGCCAGGACTTGATCCCCCTTTATTTCTCCAACTCCCTGTTCTGTAGGAAACTTTACCTTCAGGCAGTATGTGGACGTAGCAGCTTTCCACAGATTAAGCGTAGGTCGTCCAATGATTACATTGTAGGACGAAGGGGAATCCACGACCAAAAAATTGTGCATGTTTGTTACCTGGAAGGGATATGATCCGGCGGTTACAGTCAGCGTCACAATGCCCCAGGGATAGACTTTATCCCCGCTGAAGCTGACGAGGGGTGATTCGAATGGTCGGAGTCTGTTTGGATCTACCTTCAGTTGCTGAAAGGCAGATAGGTAAATAATATCCGCAGAACTCCCATTGTCTACCAAAACCCTCCTCGTGTTGAATCCTTCGATCATAATCATGATTACCAGTGGGTCGTCATGAGGCTGCTTGATTCCCCTGGCATCTTCCTCCGAGAAATACATATCTTGATCCGTTCGTCTTTGCTTAAAGGGTGGTGAGCTGTGAACGCTGTTTACCTGCTTCTGGTACGATTTTCTGAGGGACCTGGACGACCCTCCTATGGACGGTTCCCCAGCAATCGTCTTTATTTCACCCCTTGCATTCTGTGGATGGGGTGGTTGACCTTCGCTTCTCCGGAAATCCCCTTGTTGCTCTTTCTTGCCATATCTACTGGCTTCCCCCCTTCTCACATATTTTTGGAGTTTCCCCTTTTGGATAAGCTCTTCTATCTGCTCTTTCAGATCTCGGCAATCTTCCGTGTAGTGCCTGTGATCTTTATGAAAACGGCAATATTTTCTCTTGTCTCGTACATTAGGGGGTGATTGGAGTGGCCTCGGCCACCTAAGGCTCTGCTCGTCCCTTATTTCAGCCAGAATCTGATCAACTGGCATTATCAACGGTGTGAACTTCATCTGTTTAGAGTTTTTATCGTCCCTTCGCCTATTCCCGTCGTCATTACGTCGGTCCGTCTGGTCTCTTTTTTGCCCCCTCTTGTTGTCTTCTTTCTCTTTCTTCTTCTCTCTTGTTTTTTCTGTCCTGTCTATGGCTGCTAACGCATCCTCGGCGTTCATGTACTTCTGTGCTTTTAGTAGCGCTTCTGCCATAGATTTGGGAGGGTTTTTTGCTAGGGAAGCCACGAAGTCTCTGGACTTCAACCCGGCCTTGAAGGTTGTGAGCTGCACCTTGTCGTCAGATTCGTCCACTTCTAGCATTCCTCGTGTAAAGCGCGTTACATAGGACCTTAAAGTCTCTTTTTCCCCTTGCTTGATTGTGAGCAAGTGATCAGCTGTCCTTTTTGGTCGTTGTCCACCCACAAAGTGACTAATAAAAGAGTTGCTCAGTTGCTCGAAGTTGTCAATGGTCGAAGTAGGCAGTTTGGCGAACCATTCTCGGGCTGCCCCTTTAAGGGTTGTGGGGAATGACCGGCATAGTATTTCATCAGGGGGTTGTTGAAGTCCCAAAGTTGTCTTGAAGGTATTGAGATGATCCAACGGATCCTTCAGCCCATCAAAGGGTTCGAGCTGGGGCAGACGGAACTTGGAGGGTACTGGGCATTCTTGGACAGCGGCAGTGAAGGGTGAGTCAGATTGCCTGACGATCCTGTCTACTCCTAGGTCCATCTTTCCCTTAATGGCATTTCGTAACTCATCCATCTCTTTTCTCATTTCTCTAAGGAAACTTGAGTTTGGTTCGTCAGGAGTGCTGGCGCGTCTCCTATGACTGTCTTCGTCCTCATCCCTGTTAACTTCCGTGTGGCTATCCCTCTGTTGCAACCGCTGTCTCATTTCTTGATTTTGCTTGGTGAGTTCCTCCACTGTGGGTGCAAGTGCCTGGATTTGCTGGGCCAATGCAGCCGGATCTAGATTAGAGCTGGACTCCATCTTGTTACAATAGAACAGTGTCCCTGAACCGATCGTCCAAAGATTACTCCTGATCCGATCGTCCAAAGATCAGAGTTCCCACAGACGGCGCCAAACTGATGATGCTGAGATCGTCAGTCAAGATGTTCGTCCAGAATGAACTCGTCCTCTACTGGTTTCAGCCCTGGGGTGCAACACAAAGAAAGAGTCACCGGTGGGGGTGTTGCCCACAACGCCTCCGATGATTAAGTTAGATGAGCACAACAAGCAGAGGAAAGCAAGTAAAACTAAAATGAAGAGTGAATAGACTGATTTTTCTTACCCCCCTTGGATATTGCCTGAGGATATATATAGAGCCCTTCTAGCCGTTGGCTGGGTCATTATGAGGGCATTATTGCTTAGGTTCGTAACGCCTGAGCCAGATGTCAGGTTAACCAGCGTTCCTTCAACAGAATTGGTGTTAAATGCTGCTACTCGTAACGTTCGTCCTTAGCTGGGTTGGTCAGGTGGCATTCTCAGTACCGTGATGATAATGATCTCGTCCTTATTAATCGTCCACAGACAGTGGACGATTTTATTAAATTATGGGCCCATCATAGCTAGTTTGAGAGTTTGAGCAATTTGGAGGTGAATAAAAATGGAAGGCTTTGTCTTCCTCCTGTCGTAATTCAAAATAATTCTTTCTTCCGGGAAAGGTGAGGTCGGAGATTGGAAGAATTATCTTACACTTATAATGGCATCATGTCTTGACCAAATAACGAAGCAAAAATTAAGAGGTTCTAGTTTGAATGAGTGTATACGAGTTTGCACTCGTTTCATGGCCTATGTGTACAAAGCGTTTTACTATTCATATTGTAATTCTAGACAAGAAAACAAATATTAGGTATTTTTTTTCCCTATTTTCTAGTAAATAAGGTGTGGCTGCTACACACCACATGAGTGCTCCCTCTTCATGTGTTTTTTTGAGTCCCCCCTCACCTATAATGTCCAGTAATTATGGTATGATAAAGCACTATGTACCTTCAATTATCATTATCTAATGTCAATGTTGTTTTTTTGTCCCCCTCTTTTTTGTTTAGTGAAAATATGAATGATAATGCATATGATAACTTAAAAAAAAAAAAAAAAAAACTGATAAAAAGTTATTGGGTGGTATAATGTTGCACACAAATCAACTGGCATTATCAACGGTGTGAACTTCATCTGTCGAGAGTTTTTATCGTCCCTTCGCCTATTCCCGTCGTCATTACGTCGGTCCGTCCGGTCTCTTTTTTGCCCCCTCTTGTCGTCTTCTTTCTCTTTATTCTTCTCTCTTGTTTTTTCTATCCCGTCTATGGCTGCTAACGCATCCTCGGCGTTCATGTACTTCTGTACTTTTAGTAGCGCTTCTGCCATAGATTTGGGAGGGTTTTTTGCTAGGGAAGCCATGAAGTCTCTGGACTTCAACCCAGCTTTGAAGGTTGTGAGCTGCACCTTGTCCTCAGATTCGTCCACTTCTAGCATTCCTCGTGTAAAGCGCGTTACATAGGACCTTAAAGTCTCTTTTTCCCCTTGCTTGATTGTGAGCAAGTGATCAGCTGTCCTTTTTGGTCGTTGTCCACCCACAAAGTGACGAATAAAAGAGTTGCTCAGTTGCTCGAAGTTGTCAATGGTCGAAGTAGGCAGTTTGGCGAACCATTCTCGGGCTGCCCCTTTAAGGGTTGTGGGGAATGACCGGCATAGTATTTCATCAGGGGGTTGTTGAAGTCCCAAAGTTGTCTTGAAGGTATTGAGATGATCCAACGGATCCTTCAGCCCGTCAAAGGGTTCGAGCTGGGGCAGACGGAACTTGGAGGGTACTGAGCATTCTTGGACAGCGGCAGTGAAGGGTGAGTCAGATTGCCTGACGATCCTGTCTACTCCTAGGTCCGTCTTTCCCTTAATGGCATTTCGTAACTCATCCATCTCTTTCCTCATTTCTCTAAGGAAACTTGAGTTTGGTTCGTCAAGAGTGCTAACGCGTCTCCTATGACTGTCTTCGTCCTCATCCCTGTTAACTTCCGTGTGGCTATCCCTCTGTTGCAACCGTTGTCTCATTTCTTGATTTTGCTTGGTGAGTTCCTCCACTGTGGCTGCAAGTGCCTGGATTTTCTGGGCCAATGCAGCCGGATCTGGATTAGAGCTGGACTCCATCTTGTTACAATAGAACAATGTCCCTGAACCGATCGTCCAAAGATTACTCCTGATCCGATCATCCAAAGATCAAAGTTCCCCACAGACGGCGCCAAACTAATGATGCTGAGATCGTCAGTCAAGATGTTCGTCCAGAATGAACTCGTCCTCTACTGGTTTTAGCCCTGGGTGTAACACAAAGAAAGAGTCACCAGTGGGGGTGTTGCCCACAATTCCTCCGATGATTAAGTTAGATGAGCACAACAAGCAGAGGAAAGCAAGTAAAACTGAAATGAAGAATGAATAGACTGATTTTTCTTACCCCCCTTGGATATTGCCTGAGGATATATATAGAGCCCTTTTGGAGCCCTTCTAGCCATTGACTGGGTCATTATGAGGGCATTATTGCTTAGGTTCGTAACGCCTGAGACAGATGTCAGGTTAACCGGTGTTCCTTCAACGGAATTGGTGTTAAATGCTGCTACTCGTAACGTTGGTCCTTAGCTGGGTTGGTCAGGTGGCATTCTCAGTACCGTGATGATAATGATCTCGTCCTTATTAATCGTCCACAGACAGTGGACGATTTTATTAAATTATGGGCCCATCAGCCCCCATCTCTACTGCCACACTCACCATCATCAATATGATGTTGCCACCATAGTGGTATTCAATAACATGGCAGTGACAATAGCTAGAAACTATAATTACTATTTGTACTTAAAGTGAAGGCTTAGGGAACAAAAATAAAAAAGTTGTATTCATAAATATCAGCCGGACAACATTAACTTCAGCTTGAGAGATTAGTTGAGTACATAAATTATTTGTAGGTAAAATAAGAGCAGTTGTGTTACAGCCAAGGAATTATAACAAAGACAACTTTGCAAGTTGTGCAGACTGGGAGGAGGAGAGCTGAGATTGAAAAGAAAGTAGTTCAGAATTCAAGATGCTTTGCAAAAACGTGAAAGGGATGACGTAGATGCAGCAAGTTTCAATGAAATAATACCCGAAATATATAGACAGTCTTTGTACAAAACAAAGCTACCACACTGACAATACTGTGAAGAAGAAACCTCAATGAGCAGCAGATTCGATTGTGAACAGACTTATTCGAAATTTTGTTGAAAGTGAGTTAAAGTATATTTGTAATTTAAAAAAAGTTAAAAAAAAGAAAAGAAGTTGTCATACTAATAGTGTATAAAAATATTGGTAAGTAAAAAAGTAACGCAAGTTTAGTTAGATTTAACACCATAAACATGTGGAGGAAGATCTTTTACTCACACCATTAAATTATTAATATGTCTTGTATGTTTAGTTAGATTATAAGTTATAGAATTTTCTAATCGATGATATGTGAGAAAATAACATCGCTAAAGGTATCTATCTGTAAGGACTTTACAAAAGTGAGCAAATGTTTAGAAGGCTAAAGATTCTTCCTCACTTCTCAAGGCTTTGATGAATTCGATAGATTTGTTGAGGCAATTGGCATCAATGTTTAATCGAAAATGCTAGAGCTACAAACTTTTTTTTTAAATAACAAATAGTTGATATTGTGAGTGATTATTAGTAAGTAAAAAAAGAAAAAGAAAAAGAAGATATAAGTAATGAGCTCAAATGAGAATTAATAAAAATTTGTCACATCAACTTTGTGTAAAAATTTTGTGTTTATAGCATTACTCATGCTTAATATATGTTAATCATTTAATTTATTTAGAAAAATGCTAGTGGTTGGCCATAAAAACCAAAAAAAAATTTGGTCATAGCAATAACTTATAAAAAACATTTGTGAGGTTTAGCCCAAAATTTTCTTTCTTTTTTTTTACTTACTCTTTCTCTTCTATAAATACATCACATTGTCACTTTAGAAATGCACTAGTACCCACCCTTCTTCCTCAACTTTCTCTTTTCTCTCTTTCATTTTTTTTTTCTTCTCTTCTTTCTTATTCCCTTCCCCAACTCTCACATTCTCCTCCAGTGAGATCCTCAGCCAAGACATTATTCTTTGTGATCCATGGTCTATTCTTTATGACAATGCCTCTGATCTCTACAGTCCCTGCTCAGAACACTCGAGGAGGATATATAAAACGATGTCCTTGCCTTTGCGGTATTGGTGTTGTTGCTTTCGTTCAAACACTAAACAAGTTTTTTTTTTTTTTTTTCAACACCTTAATTGTTTTTTTCAAACCAATTTTTGTTATTTCTTACCCTTTTTTTGTTATTTTTGAGATTGACTAGTTTTTGGCCAATCACAATCACTTCGGTTTTAAATTCCCTCTCAACTTCCCTCACCATATTGTCTAGCTTCTTGACAACAACATATTTGTTATGACTTGATGCTAATAACCATTTATTGTGAAAAAAAAAAATAGCCGGTACATTTTTTTTTTATAGGATTTACCCAATACTTGAATTCTTGAAAGTAAAGTACCATACAAAAAGAAAAAGGAAAAAAAAAAAAGATAAAGATAAATCACTCCACAGTCGATCCACACTCTAAAGAATAATTGTTGTCTTAAATATTTATAATCCACTTAATAATATAAAATTTACAACCAAAAAAAAGAGTGAAAAAAAATACATAGTACTTGATTTCTTCAAAGTAAAGTATCATACAAAAAGAAAAAGAAAAAGAAAACGAAAGATAAAGATAAATCACTCCACAGTCCACGCTCTAAATTTTAATTACTATCTTAAATATTTATAATCCACTAAATAATATACAAATTACAAAGAAAAAAAAATTACCTAGTACTTGATTTCTTGAAAATAAAGTACTATACAAAAAGAAAAAGAAAAAAGAAAAGATAAAGAAAAGTCACTTCGCAGTCCAAACTCTAAATACTAATAACTATCTTAAATATTTATTATCCACTTAATAATATAAAATTTACAAAAGAAAAAAAAATTTACCCAGTACTTTATTTCTTGAAAGTAAAGTACCATACAAAAAAAAAAAGATAAAAAAAAAGATTAATCACTCCACAGTTCATACTTTAAATACTAATTACTATCTTAAATAATTATAATCTACTTAATAATATAAAATTTACCAAAAAAAAAGTGAAAAAAAAAAATTTACCCTATACTTGATTTCTTGAAAGTAAAGTACCATACAAAAAGGAAAAAAAGAAGAAGAGAAAGATAAAGATAAATCACTCCATGGTCTATACTCCAAATATTAATTACTATCTTAAATATTTATAATCCAATTAATAATATAAAATTTACAAAAGAAAAAAAAGTGAAAAAAAATTTCCAAGTACTTGATTTCTTGAAAATAAAGTACCATACAAAAAGAAAAAGAAAAAGAAGATGATAAATCACTTCATGGTCCACACTAAAGAAAATAGTTACTTTCTTAAATATTTATAATCTACTTAATAATATAAAATTTACAAAAGAAAAAAAAACTGAAAAAAAATCATTTACCTTATACTTGATTTCTTGAAAGTAAAGTACCATACAAAAAGAAAAAGAAAAAGAAAAGATAAAGATAAAGACAAATCACTCCACGGTTTAAACCCTAAATACTAATTACTATCTTAAATATTTATAATCCACTAAATAATATAAAATTAAAAAAATAAAAGAAAAAAAAGTGAAAAAGAATTTTACCTAATACTTGATTTCTTGAAAATAAAGTACCATACAGTAAAGTAATTTTTGAACAATTATATGATATGATCATATGAGTAAAGCACTTTAAATGAAGTTGTGTTCGTACTTTATTATATAAAATACTTATAATTCAACCATTAAGCCTAGTTTAGTTCAACAGTTCTAGAACCCAAAACACCCTTGAAAAATAGACTCAAAATATTAAAGAAATCAAAACCAAACCCACACATAGAAATTAAACACACACAGAGAAAGAAGACGAACCATGAGGCCTAGGGCGTTCAAGAAAGATGTCCTCAGCGGAGACCATGGTGAGACGAGCACCAACGTCGTCATGGACCGCGTCGCCGAACTTGGGCCAGGCCCTGCGCTCCATGGCTCGTTTGCTCAACTGGGTCTCCGCCAACTTTTGGACCCGGGTCGTCGTCGTTTTCTTCACCTCGTTGCCTTCGTCGTCGAACTTGTACTCGACCACCTTCTTCACTCCCCTCTCGTCCGGCCCAATCACTTGCCGAGGCGGCAACAGAAAATCCAAGTCCTTCCCATCGTCCTCATCAACTAGCTCGCACCACTGGAACTATTTCTGCTTCGGCTTCGGGTTCTGGTTCGGGTTCGGATCGTTGTTTAATTTGTCTATCGCCATGCTTTCGCTCTGTGATTTGAGTATGTGTTTGTTGTTGTTACTCTGTATAGTCTGTATGGTTTCGAACTGTTTTATTTCACACACGAACCGACATAGAGAGTCGGCGGCGTTTTAGTTTCGGATTTGCTCATTTGGGCTGGGTAATAAGTTACTCTTTTAAAGTTTTAATTTGAGTTGGGCTCTTTTTATAATGTAATTCCTGACCCAACGAACTAAAAAGAGAATTTGTGTGTGTGTGTTTTTTTTTCCTAAGCCACAAAGATTTATAAATATAATATTTAAAAAAAAATCTAAACCCTTAAGTTTAGGGTAATTCTAATTTTATCATTTTAATTTTCAAGATTTAGATGTATAATAAGTTGCTTTAGTGTAATTTTACTGTTCAAGCCAGTCAATTCAATATTTAATGTGACAGATATTAGGTGGAAACACCTCATTAATGTGGAGGTGACTGCTCAGTGGTCTTTATCTCTTCATGGTGTTTCCTGGGGTGAGTTTGATGAAGGGTGTCACCTCCGAACAAAGGGAACTAATAAAGTAAATCATTCCATAGTCATACTCAAATACAATAACTATATTAAATATTTAAATCTAGTTAAAATATAAAATTTAAAAAGAAAAAAACAATTTCTCAGACTTTATTTCTTGAAAGTAAAGTACCATAGAAAAAGAAAAAAAAAAATCACTTCCACACTCCACTCTCTAATATATATTACTTCTTAAATATTTATAATCCACTTAATAATAAAAATTTACAAAAGAAAAAAATAAAGTAAAAAAAAATATTACCTGATACTTGATTCAAAAAAAAAAAAAGAAGAAGATAAAGATTAAATATTCCACAGTCTACTCTCTAAATACTAATTACTGTGTTAAATATTTATAATTGACTTAATAATATAAAATTTAGCTGCACAAAACTTTAACATTTTTTGAGGATAAACAACAGACACAGAGGTTTAACCTTTGATGTACACAAGTGTGGGAGTGGGTCAAACCTTGTATGTTTTGAGCTACACGTGGGTGGAGAATTCTGATTTAGGTCATAAATCATAATGGCTTGGTTTAGGCTTTTTGTCTATTTTGAGAAGGTAGTTATTTGTTTTTAGAGAATTACATTTGTTTGGTCTAATTGTCAATCTCAACCCATGTCAATAACTAATAGTAATAATAAGTTACTATAAGTTATTGCATAATATTTTAAAAAATTAATGAAAAAGGTTTAAAAAACTAAATAGAAGCTTAGAGCGCTACATGGTAGGATTTCATGCATTCCCACATGAGATCTCTACTTATATATATATATACACACACATATATCTATTGATATTGATTGAGTCTTTTTTTTTATTTTGGTTGATTGTGGATTAAGAAGATCAACAGGATTTGACCAATTTATTAATCATGTTAAAACGTGTCAACCCATTTTTTACACTACTCATTTATATTAAATACTAACCTGCAAAAAATCGTGTCATGTTCACAAGTCATGTCAAATATTACCATCCCTTGTACGCAAATTTTCGACTCAAGTGGAACCCTACCAATATCTCAAAGCTACCCGAGATATAGGGATTGTAAAGATCAAAATATATGATTTACAATGCAATTAATGTAGATAAAATTTAGAAACCCTACCACGAAAGAATTTATATTAAGCTACCAAATGATGAATTTAACTCAAAAAATTAACCTAAGAGTTAATATAACATTGAATCAAAAAAGAAAAAAAGAAAAAAGAGGCCAAATATAACAGAGAGACTCCAGGACAGATAAACAAAAACCTAAAACCACCACTACTAGCAAAAATTTGACAGAAACTCTACAAAATTTCTGTGAAGGCTAACTTCCTCAGAAAAACAATATTCTAATTTGATCTGGGTGTAGCCCATTCAACTCGAAGGATGAGGTTATCATAACCATACCCATTGAGCTTGTTGATAGCTCTCTCAGCATCTTCTCTGTTTACAAAATTGACAAAACCAAAGCCTCTGCTCATGCCAGTCTTTTGATCAATAGCAACATACGCACGAATAACATGGCCAAATGTTTGGAATAGTTCAAGCAAGTCAGGCTCTCTAGTATCCTCTGATAAATTGGTAACCCGAACTGAATTTTCATCACTCCGGCGCCTCATATCTGATCCACCGGGTCTTTCTGCGCCTCGTCTCATGCTTGGAGGCACATAAGCTCCCTCGTTGGCTCTAGGATCATCAGTGTGATGGGCAAGATACCGGTCAGGGCACTTTGCTGTCCAGTGAACACCTTTCGTATTACAAATCCTGCATACCATGAGAACGCCACCTGCGTTACCTAAGTTTCCTGCTACATTCGTTTCTTCTGGTTTGCTACCTGTTGGCAAGTCCACATTGAAACTTAAACGTAAGAGTTTCCCTAAAAGAAAATTATCAACCGAAAGCACATAAGATTCCCATTTTCCAAGTAATTTACATCTTGTATGCCACAAAGGAGGCTTGAGATTTCTGTAAGTAGAGGCCTATGAATTGTTTCCAATATACCACGATGTCATGGCAGTTATTCATCAAAATTTCTATACCACATTATTGGGCTGGGAAATACCTATGCCTTACAATGATACACAGACAGACACACACACACACCGCATCTTTTTTTTTTTTTTTTTTGATTTTTTTATTCACATGTAAATGCAACAGTGTGAAACCTATTATGACGGGAATTAAGAATTCACATAGACAACTACCAACTAACCAGATTCATCATTTCAAAAAAAAAAAACTAACCAGATTCATGAGAACAGAAAATTAGCTTCCATATTCTACAATGTAACATTCTATTATAAAGACAAAACGAAAGATGCAAAGCAGGTAATAGTTTCAGTTCACTTGGATGAACCAAACTGAGGCATACACAAAATGAGAGAGCACATTGAAAGAAAAAAATTTATCAAATCCTGAAATCCATGAGTCAGGAACCGAAATCGGTGAGGCCTCAACAATGTACAATCCATGTAAAAGACCCAATAACCACAGAATGCGAGTAAGTAGTCTGGTTTCCTAGGTTTGCATAACCATCAATACTAAATTTTCATAACCACATTACAAGTCAATGCGTAAAGGGTTTATTTGTTTCAGCAGTTTTCAAATTATAGCCTTTTAAAGCTCACTTTTTGTAAGTACAACTATTTCGATAGAATTTTAAAAAATTGAAAAATTATAAAGCTTATACATTTAGTTTAATTTATGGAAGCAAAAGCTCTATAAAATCTAGGAAGAACAGACATAAACACGGTATGAGTATCACATGACGGCATAAGCAATTTATAAAGTAATTTTTGAACAATTATATGATATGATCATATGAGTAAAGCACTTTAAATGAAGTTGTGTTCGTACTTTATTAATATAAAATACTTATAATTCAACCATTAAGCCTAGTTTAGTTCAACAGTTCTAGAACCCAAAACACCCTTGAAAAATAGACTCAAAATATTAAAGAAATCAAAACCAAACCCACACATAGAAATTAAACACACACAGAGAAAGAAGACGAACCATGAGGCCTAGGGCGTTCAAGAAAGATGTCCTCAGCGGAGACCATGGTGAGACGAGCACCAACGTCGTCATGGACCGCGTCGCCGAACTTGGGCCAGGCCCTGCGCTCCATGGCTCGTTTGCTCAACTGGGTCTCCGCCAACTTTTGGACCCGGGTCGTCGTCGTTTTCTTCACCTCGTTGCCTTCGTCGTCGAACTTGTACTCGACCACCTTCTTCACTCCCCTCTCGTCCGGCCCAATCACTTGCCGAGGCGGCAACAGAAAATCCAAGTCCTTCCCATCGTCCTCATCAACTAGCTCGCACCACTGGAACTATTTCTGCTTCGGCTTCGGGTTCTGGTTCGGGTTCGGATCGTTGTTTAATTTGTCTATCGCCATGCTTTCGCTCTGTGATTTGAGTATGTGTTTGTTGTTGTTACTCTGTATAGTCTGTATGGTTTCGAACTGTTTTATTTCACACACGAACCGACATAGAGAGTCGGCGGCGTTTTAGTTTCGGATTTGCTCATTTGGGCTGGGTAATAAGTTACTCTTTTAAAGTTTTAATTTGAGTTGGGCTCTTTTTTATAATGTAATTCCTGACCCAACGAACTAAAAAGAGAATTTTGTGTGTGTGTGTGTGTTTTTTTTTTCCTAAGCCACAAAGATTTATAAATATAATATTTAAAAAAAAAATCTAAACCCTTAAGGTTTAGGGTAATTCTAATTTTATCATTTTAATTTTCAAGATTTAGATGTATATAAGTTTGTTTATAATTTTACTTATACATGGTGACAATGAAAAATTTATATTAAACTTATATTTATTTGGTTCAATAATAAAAATATTATAAAGGATGATTCTAATGATTATTTGACATACACAATCATTACTTTTTAAATTTTTTTTAAAATAAAAATCTAGATCTTATGTTTCTTGATCTAATCCCTAAAGCTCATCCACCAATCTTATGTAGGATTTTGATTTTAACAACCTTGCACATAGAAAGAAGAAAAATAGTAAAATGTCATTTGAATTAATACCTTTTTTTTAGTAAGTCGATTTCATTCAAATTATGCTCCATAACCTAACCAAACTTTTGCTAACTATGTGTGTGTACATATATGTATGTATATATAATATGCATGAAGCATTTTTATTGCATGTTATACATGAATGATCACTATATTGTTGGCCATCTATATGGAAATGTGATTCTTATTTATTAAGGCCTTTAAGTTAGAACCTCTTTTCATCTCTCTTGTGTGTTGTTGTTTCTAATATATATATATATATATATATAAAGGTTCTTAATCTTATAATCATTCATTTTTTTTTTTTTTTTAAATGATATAATTTGAGTTTCTTCGATTGTTTTTTAATTGGATGGTTCTTAAAAGAAAAAATGGATAGTATAACTAGAAATTTTTTTTATTGATTTATTTAATTTTATGGCACAATTAGAGATAAAGTATTAGAGGAAATTAAAAACAAATTGTGCCCTACTAATTTTTTATCATAAATTTTAGAGCTTGGTTGTTAAGAAGTATTGGGATTTGGACATAAATTTTTTTTATGATAAATTTTAGAACTTGTGAGAATTGTTGGGATTTTTTAGGTTCTAAAGATTTAGGAATTTATGTATTTAGAACTTTAATTTGTATTGTTGGCAAACCATGATCAAAACAGGTTATTTAGTCTTGTTTAGACTTGCTCAAAGTTGTATTATTTATGTAAAGTTGGAATAAGCTGATGTAGGATTGAATAGCGCTTCTCGGCCTAGTTTGATCGATCGAGCGTCAATCGAAAATCAAGTCAGATGCATTTTTTCTACAGAATTTCAACTTAGCCCTAACTCCTAAAACGTTTAGGGTTTTATGATTTTGCCCTAGGTATATAAGGCAAACCCTAGCCATGTTTTAGAGGTTACTCATATTGCTGTTTTGTGTAAATCTCTTGTGAGATCTAGAGGAGTTTTCCTTTACACAAAACTTAGGGTTTTCAAGAAGGAGATGTTATCTACACCTTGATGATTAATTCAGTTGCTGCCATTGAAGCTTAAAGAAAAACAAGCGTGGGTGCTTGTACTTGCTGGAGAATCCAAGAAAGAAGGAGCTCGTGAATTCGGAGTTTGCACGTGGTCGTGTTAGTAAGTTCTACTGGTGGGTAGCAATAAGAAGTCGAGCGTGGGGGCTTGTAAGTCTTATTGTATGAACTTTGATTCTTTCAAGATAGTGGATTCAAGTTTACCTTGAGGATAGCTAGGTCAAATCCTCCCACAGTTTTTACCGTGTGGTTTCCTGGGTCATCATATCATTGTGTTATTTATTTTTTCGCTGCTTTATATACTTGATATGATTGTTTAATTGTGTTAACCTAGATTTGCATAATTTGACTAATTTAATCACTTGGCTAATTTACCAGGTTAATCTAGTTGGGTTAAGGGGTCTAAAAACCGTTCAGGATTTGTTGTATGTGCAAGAAGTTATCTAAAATAAATTATATCATGCTAATATTTGTTTGAAGTTTGAATACCAATTCAAACTTTTGAAGGAAAGACATCAAAATTACTCCTAATCACAATCACTAAGGGATGGCTATATTTCTAAACTCCAAAGTAGAATTAGGCCCTCACAATATTCATTTAAGCTCACAATATTCATATAAGCATTGCTATTTATGGCTTCACATTTCCAAATGAAAGAACACAAAACATCTGACTTTGTTTTTGTCAGAATTTGGATGAGTGCAAAGATAAGAACAAGAAGAAGAAGGCAGATGCAAGCAAGAAGAAGACAGATGCAAGCATTGAAGTGAAGAGTTAGTTCAGGTTCAGGCAGAGAGGCAGAGGAATGGAACAGAGTGTTGGAAGATTAGCTTGCTATACGACAGACATGAATTAATGAGTTCTTGTATACGATTTATAGTTCAGTTTTAAGTTAATTAGGAGATGTATAAGGGACACGTGTAATATTGGGATTAGTTGTATTGGTTGTTAGAGTAGGATCCGTATAATGTGGAATTAGTTAGAGTAATTAGTTAGAGTAAGATATTTTGTTTCTAGTGTTAATTCTAGTATAAATACATATTGTACAATTAGTTTTGATCAATTGAAATAGAATTACAGAAATTCATCAATCTTTTCTCTCTAGCTTATCTTCTCTACTTTCTGGCTCTCTATTTCTCTTATATGGTATCAAAGCACTGTGTTTTTGTTAATGGCTAGCCAAGATCAGACTTCTCAAACTTCATCTTCTCCATCCATTGCTCATCGTGAGCTCTCTCTAATGGAGGATCCGAGGAGTCCATTCTTTCTGCACCATGGAGAGTCACCAGGTGCAATTCTTGTCACGCAGCTTTTGACAGAAGACAATTACCCTAATTGGGCTAGGGCCATGCGTATGGCATTGGATGCAAAGAGTAAGCTACGGTTTGTGGATGGCACTATAACAGCTTCCATGGCCATTACACCTCTGGAAAAGATTGCTTGGTCAAAGAACAATTCCATGATTTCTTCATGGATATTGAATTCAGTCTCTCCTCACATCTCTGAAAGTGTGATTTATAGAAATACTGCAATGTAGGTTTGGAATTCATTAAAGAACCATTTTTTGCAAGCAAATGGTCCACGAATTTCACAACTCCAGAAGCGGATTTCAACAATCATGCAAGGAGATGCAACAGTGACTTCTTTCTTCACTGATCTTCAAGCTTCTTGGGATCAATTGCTTAATCTCAGGCCTTTACCATGCTGTTTATGTGGTAAATGTGTTTATGGTGTGAATGACAAGATCACACTATTTCATCATCAAGACTCCTTGATGCAGTTTCTTAATGGCTTGAATGAAATCTATTCACAAGTTCGAACACAAATCTTGATGATGGAACCAAGTCCCTCAATTGATAAGGCTTTCTCTTTGGTAATACAAGAGGAAAGATAGAGGGCTTTAGGCTTCAATGGAGGGCCTTCAGTTGATTCAACTGCTCTTGCAGTCAAGACTCAAGGATTTCATCAAAGTGGGAAGAACACAAAAGGAAAGGGCAGACCTATCTGCAGTCATTGTGGCAAGGCTGGAAATTTCATGGAGAAATGCTACAAGTTAATTGGCTTTCCACCAGGATATAAGCAAAAGGGCAAGATGTCCATGGCTAATCAAGTGAGTCTTAATGTTGATTCTGGTCAATTTGAAGGTGCATCACAGCTAGGGTCTTTTCCTTTCACATCTGAACAATGCCAGCAACTGTTATCTTTGTTAAGCTCTCATGCACCATCTTCTGCCACTCCTGATGCCATTCACTCAGTAAATTCAGCACTATTAGGTATTTCTTGTGCCTCTTTTCAGGATTCAACTTGTCTTAGTTTGAAGAATTCAATTTTTACTGAAAATCCTTCAAACAAAACAGCTTACAATGAAGAAACTTGGGTTCTTGACACAGGGGATACTGACGACATTATTCATTCCATTTCTTTGTTCACTAAGATCACTAATTCAATATTGTTAGTTTCTAAAGATTTAGGATTTAATGTATTTAGAACTCTAAATTGTAATGTTGGCAAACCATAATCAAAACAATATGTTTAGTCTTGTTTAGACTTGCTCAAAGTTATATATTTTATGTAAAGTTGGAATTGAGAGGCTGCAGATGCATTGGTGCATTTTGGCTTGGCTCGATCGATCGAAAGTTAGACTCGATCGATCGAATCTCAAGCAGAATGTTTTTCTGCAGAATTTTCCAACTCAGCCCTACCTCATTAAATGTTTTGGGTTTTCTATTTTTTACCTTAGGTATAAAAGGCAAAACCCTAGCCACGTTTTTTAGAGTTGCTCTGGGTGTATTGTTGCTCATACATTGCGGTTTGTGTGAATCTTTTGTGAGATCCATGAGGAGCTTTCCTTCACATAAACTTAGGTTTTTCTAGGTAGAGATATTTTCAATACCTTGATGATCAACTCAGTTGCTGCCATTGAAGCTTAAAGAATAACAAGCGTGGGTGCTTGTACTTGGTGGAGAATCCAAGAAAGAAGGAGTCCGTGGATTCGGAGTTTGCACGTGGTCGTGTCAGTAAGTTCTACTGGTGGGTAGCATTAGGAAGTCAAACGGGGAGCTTGTAAGTCCTTTTGTATGAACTTCGATTTTTTCGCATAGTGGATTCAGGTTTACCTTGAGGATAGCTATGTCAAATCCTCCACAGGTTTTTACCATGTGGTTTTCTGGGTCATCATATCATTGTGTTATTTACTTTTTCGCTGCTTATTATTCTTGATATGATTGTTTAATTGTGATAACCTAGAACTGCATAAATTGACTAAATTAATCACTTGGCTAATTAACTAGGTTAGTCTGGTAGGTTTAAGGGGTCTAAAACCGTTCAAGTGGTATTAGAGCGGGTAGCTCTCTTGTTTAAGATTTTTTTTTGATCTTTGAGCTGATCCTTGACCCCTGTTGTCATGGAGCATGGACACTCTCTTATTGTTCCTCCTTACTTTGATGGGAATAACTATGCTTATTAGAAAGTAAGGATGAAAGTATTCCTAAAATCCATTGATGAGTGGGTTTGGAATTCCGTTGAGTATGGATGGGAGAAGCCCACTACTCTTGTGAGTGAATGACAAACTTCTCAAAAAGAAGCAGCTGGTTTCAATAGCAAAGTTATGAATGTCATCTTCAATACTGTTTCTATGGAGGAATTTAAGAGAATCTCAAATGTTGAGGTTGCTCATACTGCTTGGAAAATCCTCTAGACTGTGCATGAAGGCATAAAGATAGTTAAGATCAATAAATTGCAATAATTAACTTCTAGATTTGAAAGTATTAGAATGTCTGATGATGAATCTTTTGATAAATTCTATGCTAAACTGAATGATATTGTTAATTCTGCTTTTAATTTGGGTGAAATCTATGATCAACCTAAAATTGTTAGGAAGATTCTTAGATCTTTAACTGAAGACTTTAGGCTCAAAGTGATTGTCATTACTGAGAGCAAGGATGTGGACTCCATCTCTGTTGATGAGCTTGTAGGATTTCTTCAGTCCTATGAGTTAGACCTGCCCAAAGCTAACAAATCCAAATCAATGGCTCTAAAATCAGTTGATGATGTTGAGGTTGGTGGATTTGATGATGAGCTCTTTACTACAGAGATTGCGTATCTTGCCAAGAACTTTAGAAATTTTCTTAGAAATAACAACCGAAAGGCAAGAGGTACAAACACTGCTGAACCTAGAAACTTTAGGAAGAATGATTCCACTAAGGTGAATAACTTTGAAAAACCTAGAGAAAAGTAGGTCAATCTTCAAACATTTCTTTGGGTCCTCAGTGTTTTGGTTGTCAAGGGTATGGTCATGTGAAATCTGAATGTCCTACTTACTTGAGGTCTAAGGGTAAAACTATGGCTGTAACCCTTAGTGATAATGAAGTTTCTGATGATGAGTCTAGATGTGATGAAGATGAAAACTTTATTGCTTTCACTGCTACTGCTGTAGTCAATGAAAGCGTGTTTGTTGAAGAGAACCCTTCTGATAGGGAACTCTCTGAGGATGCAGATCTTCAAGAGGCCTATAATAAACTTTGCAAAGTTGCTGCAAAGGATGCTATGAATGTTGAACTTGGCCTGAAGAAAATTGATTCTCTTGAGCTTGAAAAGAAAAATTTGCTTGTTAAATTATTTGATGCTAATGATCTTTTGAACCATGTGAAATCTGAGAATATGCTCTTGCTTGATAAAGTTAAAACTTTGGAACATGATTTATCTGTTGCTAGATCTGCTATCAAATGCTGAATGTTCAAAAGTATCATTCTGACAAATCTGGTTTAGGATATGTTGAAAGCATCTCTGTGTCTGCACTACATTCCACGAACTTTGTTCCTTCGTCTTCTTCTGAACCTTCCGTGAGTGAGGTTGTGAGTGAAACTGTCAAACCACCTGTGAGTAAGGTTGTCAAACCTATAGAAGTTTCACCTCCTAGGAAAATTAGGGTTGATCTGGTTGAGTCTAAACCTAAGGAGTCTACCCTTTCTAAGGACAAGATGCATGGTAAACCTGCTTGGGTTTGTCATTTTTGTGAAAAGTCTGGATACATTCGTCCTAACTGTTACAAGCTTTAAGCTGCTAAGAGAGCAAACAAACCAAAAGTGTTTGTACCTCAAGCACAAGATCTTATGGCACTCATTGGTGAATTGGTAAAGGCTTTAAACCTTTATTCCAATCCTGGAGTTGGAAATCACTCGAACGTGAATAGGAATTCCAATGCTTGTGGTGCATCTAAAAGGTTTTGGATGCAAAAGACTCGACCAAATTGAGTCTTTCTGACATGGTCCTTGTGCTTCATTGCTCTATTCTTTTGAGACTATTGTTCTTTGGTTTTTGTATTTTTTTTTTGTTTCTAGGATTTGCATTGCATAACATTCATGCATTTCATTCTAGGATTTATTTGTTTTCTCTTTAAAAAAAAAAAAGGGAGAAAAGCAAATTGTGTTTGGCATTATTTTCTTAGTCTTTGAAAACAAGGTTGGTCAATCTATTTACTTATAACATGTCTTGTGTACCTTGTCTAGCTTTGATGAGCTTATTTATTACACTTTGCTAGTTAACAGTTTTGTAGTGCATGTTGTGTGGGGAAGATGTTTATGGTGTTTATCATTTTGTCTTAATCTTGAAGTCACATGTTATTTGACTGTCGGACTTGATCCTTTTGAGAAAGACATAAATAACCATCTCACCACTGTTCACTAGCCAATCATGAACACCTTAGTGTATATCATAAGATTTTGTGCTCGAGAAAGTGTAGCCTCGATAAATTGCTTAATGCTTAAAATTGATGTGTACTATTAGGCTTGATGTCAAACTCATATAATTAAAACTGGTGTGTACTATTAGGCTTGATGCCAATTCACATAAATATGAGGCAAAATTCAAGAAACTTACATGATTGCAAGCTTATGTTCTAGGAGATGTGTGAGTTATATGATGTAACTCTTTAGGTGATGGTCTCTTTTGAATTCTATGTAATGGATTTTGTAGACTTTGTGATTGATTGCTATTTACATATCACCTCACATGTATCTCAAGCTTTTGCTAGTTACACATATTACACAAGTTACTCTTTGCTAAACACTGTACATGTTATTGTGTGTTTTTGGTCTGACCAACCAAGTTTGAAAATACTTTGATTATTATGCAAAACATTTGTTTGCTTGAGAATTTAAAGGGAGATTGGTTGAAATTTTCTTTAGAAAACTGGGATTAAAACTTGGGTTTTTGAAAAAAAAAATAGCATTTCATCTCATACTCATGCATTATGTTCTTCAATTTTAATGCTTTGAGGAGTGTGCCCAAAATGTGTTTAATCTTTTTCAAAACTGTGTTTTTTCTCAAACATTTTTGTGAGCCCCTTCCTATTTCAATCGATCCATTTTGTTTTTCGATCGATCGAAAATGTGCTTAAATGTTTTTTAAAAGTCTCGGATTGATCCGATCGATCGAATATCGTGAATCAGGTTTTTAAAACACTGTTCTTTGACTAATTCAAAACACTTTTTCAAAAAGTTTTCAAACTTTTTCTCTCTCTCTGACTCGGCAAGGCTCCACAGCAAATTTTTTGTCGTTTTCTTCCAAATTTTTTGCAAGGTTTCTCTCTCCTTAAGCCGGTATGTCCATATTGCCCTTCCTTTTGCTTTTATTTTCTCCTTTCATGCATTTTTCATGCATTTTAATTTGGAAATTTCAAACTATGCATATTTTGGGATTTTTATTGAATCAAGCATTATTTTGTGAAATTGATCAATGGGTTTTGTTGCTATATGAATATATTCATAATCTATGATAGTTAATTTGATCAATTTGGAGTTTTGTGAAAAATTGAAAATTCTAGGGTTTGAAATTGATCCGATTTGGGGATTTGTTCAATTGGGTTCAATTGATCAAATTGACTTGTTGTTTTGATAAAATTGGTCATTTTAATTTGTTTTCAACACTGTGTGATGATCAATTTATCAAATTTGTTTCAAAACATTCAAGTGGTTTTTCAAATTTTTAGGGTTTTGTTAGAAATCCTATGCTCAAGCCAATTTTGTGAAATTGAACTTAATTTGAACTTTGTTCACTGCATTAGTACATACATCATGACATTGTACTTGTTCATGCATCATATAGATTTTTATTCTATATTTTTTTGTGCTAACTTGCAGTCTGCCCTTGGTTATATTTTATTTTTTGTGTTCTTTTGGTTCTCTCCTTATGTCTTTGTCCTTTCCTTAGCATCATGCCTAGGAAGACTAAAGCACATAGGTCTATTCTCTCACATTCACCACCCCCACCTTCTTCTGACTGTGAGAAGTTTCCGAGTAAGAAAAACCAAGAGAGAAGCTGAACCTTAAGAGAAAGATTTGGGCTGAGCGTTCTGTTCTTTTAGATGAGCTTGATCCTGCCATTAGGGCAAATTTTGAGCGTCGGGGTTGGTTACCTTTGCTGGATGTTTCTGATCCTCCTCCTTCATCTACCCTGATTCGAGAGTTCTTTTCGAACATCTCTATCCACGTCTATGATTCCAACACTTTAGTAAAGAGCTGGATACGAGGCGTAAAATACACCATTACTCCTACTGTAGTGGATGATGCTCTAGGGGTACCCTTGGTCCAGCATCCGGTCTACCCTTATAATGAGTCTCCTTTGTTGAGTGATGTCATGTCTTACATCACTGGGTCTTCTATCCAGTGGAGTTTTGATCCTAGGATTACCTCTGCTGAGCTATCTGAGTTGCATTATCTTTTCTTTAGGATAGCCTGTAATTTTATCTGGCCCATTTCTCATCTTCACACTATTCCTCTCAAGCGGTGTGTCTTTTTGTATGCTCTAGTGACAGATGCTCTTCTCAGTTTTCCTCATTTGTTTCTTCATTCTTTGAACGAAGTTTATAGGAGTTCATCTGCCTCTCATGCCCTTGTCCATCCTATTTTCATTCATAGGATTTTGCTTTATCTTGATTTTAGTGGTTTCCTTTCCTCTGAGTCCGTTCATGTTATTGCTCCCATCGGTGCGTCTTTTCTTCGACAGAGGGCTGCTCATTTTCGAGCTGGCTCTAAACACCCTAGGTTTGAGCCTTCTGGTAGCACACCTCCTCCTTCTTCTTCTACAGGTCCTGCTAGTAAGGATGTACCTCATCCTGTTGGTGATGTTGCTGTTGCTGATGTTCCTCCACCTCCTTTGGATGACTTTGATATTTGTCGTACTTTGGAGACTGTCATGACCGTTCAGGCGGCTCATAGTCAGATTTTGGTGGACTTGCTTGACAAGATTCGTGCCTTGCGAGCCGACTTAGCACATCTGCGTTCACCCTCACCACCTCCTTTTGATGATGGCGTGTGATTGTCCTTTGGCATTCCGTCACAAAAAAGGGGAGTAGTTTTGACACTGTAGAGAAGGAGTTTTTGAGAGTTAGGGGGAGTTTTTATTTTTTTTGTTTGTTCTGCGAAGCTAGTGGAGACATTAGATTGTATCTAGGTGCTTCACTTTGTATATCATTTTTGGGGCTATTCATGTTAGGGGGAGTTACATTGTTTTTGATATACATGATTCTTGTTTCTTGTGATTCACTGCATATTGATTTATATTTATGAGTTATTCATTGATATATGTCTTTATTATGTGTTGTGTGAAATATACAAGAAGTTCATACCTGTTGATTTACTGTTTTTTGTCACACATGCGTTTATGCATTTGTTGAGTGTTTCAGGAATATACAGGTTGATTCAATTGAGCTATTGTCTACACTTGCAACTGATGGATGGTAGTTAGGATTGAATTTGAGTTTATGAGCATTATTTTTGTAAAGGGTTTTTACTTGTAAACTTTGAGCTTTTAAATTTGTGTTTTGTCACGGATTGCCAAAGGGGGAGTTTGTTAGGTTTTAAAGACTTAGGATTTAATGTATTTAGAACTCTAAATTGTAATGTTGGCAAACCATGATCAAAACAATATGTTTAGTCTTGTTTAGGCTTGCTCAAAGTTATATATTTTATGCAAAGTTGGAATCGAGAGGCTGCAGATGCATTGGTGCATTTCGGCCTGGCTCGATTGATTGAAAGTTAGACTCGATCGATCGAATCTCGAGCAGAATGTTTTTCTGCTGAATTTTCTAACTCAGCCCTACCTCATTAAACGTTTTGGGTTTTCTATTTTTTACCCTAGGTATAAAAGGCAAAATCCTAGCCACGTTTTTAAGAGTTGCTCTGGGTGTATTGTTGCTCGTACAGTGCGGTTTGTGTGAATCTCTTGTGAGATCCTTGAGAAACTTTCCTTCACATAAACTTAGGGTTTTCTAGGTAGAGATATTTTCAATACCTTGATGATCAACTCAGTTGCTGCCATTGAAGCTTAAAGAATAACAAGCGTGGGTGCTTGTACTTGGTGGAGAATCCAAGAAAGAAGGAGTCTGTGGATTCGGAGCTTGCATGTGGTCGTGTCAGTAAGTTTTACTGGTGGGTAGTATTAGGAAGTCAAGCGGGGAGCTTGTAAGTCCTTTTGTATGAACTTCGATTCTTTCACATAGTGGATTCAGGTTTACCTTGAGGCTAGCTAGGTCAAATCCTCCCCAGATTTTTACCGTGTGGTTTCCTGGGTCATCATATTATTGTGTTATTTACTTTTCTGCTGCTTATTATTCTTGATATGATTATTTAATTGTGATAACCTAGAACTGCATAAATTGACTAAGTTAATCACTTGGCTAATTAACTAGGTTAATCTGGTTGGTTTAAAGGGTCTAAAATCGTTCAAATATCTTCTTATGTGCATTTACCTAATGGTGAAAAAGTCCTTGCCACACACATAGGCACAGTACAGGTTACTCCATCCTTAATTCCTATGGATGTCATTTGTGTTCCAGCCTTTTCCTTCAATCTAATTTCAGTAAGCAAAATAACCAAATCTTTATCATGTTGTTTGGTTTTCCTTTCAAATTATTGCTTCATACAGGACCTTACTTGCTGGAAAATGATTGAATTGGGTAAGCTTCATGGTAATCTGTATCTGCTGCCAGATTCAGTCAATTGCAAGTCCATTTTAGAAGCTTCTACTATCCTAGAGTTAGTTTTGAAGTCTTTTGTTAATTCTGTCTCTCATATTCCCATTGTAACTCAGTCTTACTTGTGGCATCTTAGATTAGGACATGCTTCTGATGATAAACTTCAACATTGTGTATCTGATATGTCCTCCTTTCATTCCAATAAAGACTATATTGTTTGTCTAATTGCAAAACATAAACGTTTACCTTTTCCCAACTCTAATCACTTATCTGATCATGCTTTTGATATGATTCACTGTGATGTATGGGGACCTTTTGCCAAAGCAACTCATGATGGTTTTAAATATTTTCTCTCTATTGTAGATGATGCTACAAGATCTACATGGGTTTATCTAATGAAATCCAAATCAGAAACTAGGCCTTTGCTTATCTCATTTTATAAAATGATACATACTCAATTTCACACTAATATCAAAGTGTTTAGAACTGATAATGCTCAAGAATTTTTTGTGAAAGATTTTTATGCTCAACATGGAATTGTTCATCAACATTCCTGTGTTGCTACTCCACAACAAAATTCAATTGTGGAAAGAAAGCATCAACATATCCTAAACATTGCAAGAGCATTAAAGTTTCAGTCTAACATACCACTTTGTTATTGGGGAGATTGTGTATTGACTGTAGTTTACATCATAAATAGGCTGCCTAGTGTTGTTTTGGATCATAAAACCCCTTTTGAGAAGCTTTATGACAAGGTTCCTTCTTATCATCACTTAAGAGTTTTTGGCTGCCTTTGTTTTGCTTCCACATTGGCTCACAATAGGTCTAAGTTCTCACCTAGGTCAATTCCTTGTGTTTTCCTTGGTTACCCTTTTGCTGTTAAGGGTTACAAGTTGTTAAACTTGATCACAAAGAAAATTTTCATTTCAAGGGATGTTTCTTTTTATGAAACTGTTTTCCCTTTCATTTCTTCAATTTGTTCACCACATACTTCCATTTCACTTCCTCATATTTGTCCTAATGTGGCCATTCCACATGATCCCATGTTTTCTGAACCCCTTACACCTTCTTTAGATGTTTCTTCTTATGATTCTGGTCCCATTTAGACATCTAATCCAAGTTTAGATTCTGGTATATCAGATTCTATCATACCAGAACCCATTATACCTGCTTCTGGTTCTTTTGATCCTGCCTTACCAGATTCTACAGCACCTGGTCCTTTATCTCCTTCTCAAGGACCAGATTTAGTTCAATCTGCCACTCTTCCTTCCTTAAGAAGGTCATCCAAGTCCATTAAACCACCTTCCTATTTGCAAGCCTACAAATGCAGCATCATCATATCTCCTGATCTTTCCCAATCCACTTCACACAGCAAGTCAGGTACTTCCTTACTCTCTACCAAATATCCTATTTTAGATTATATTGACACTTCACAACTCTCTCTTTCATATGCCAAATTTTGTGTTGTCATTACCTCTATTCCTGAACCAAGATTCTATCATGAGGTTGTTAAGGATCCAAATTGGAAAAAAGCCATGAATGCTGAAATAGATGCTTTGGTTTCAAACAATACCTGGTCTCTTACTCCCTTACCTCCCAAAAAAAAGGCAATTGGTTGTAAATGGGTCTATAAGGTCAAATACAAGGCTGATGGCTCTGTGGAGAGATATAAGGCTAGACTAGTAGCTAAAGGTATCACTCAACAAGAGGGGCTGGATTTTACTGATACTTTTTCACCAGTTGCAAAGTTAACTACTGTCAAGACACTTCTTGCCATTTCTGCTGTGAAAGGTTGGCATTTGGTGCAATTGGATGTCAATAATGCATTTTTGAATGGTGATCTTCATGAGGAGGTGTACATGCAACTCTCTCAAGGCTTTCACAGCAAAGGGGGGAATATGATTTGCAAATTGAACAAGTCTTTATATGGGCTTTAACAGACTTCAAGGTAGTGGAATGCAAAGTTTTGTGCTGTAATCAAGCTTTATGGTTTCAAACAGTCCAAAGCTGACTACTCTTTATTTACAAAGAAGTGGAATGATTCATTCATAGCTTTGGTAGTTTATGTTGATGATATACTCATAGCTAGCAACAATGTTCAAGCAGTTGAGGAGCTTAAGACTTCCTTAGATCATCATTTCAAACTTAAGGATCTTAGGGGTTTAAAGTATTTTCTTGGACTTGAGATAGCTAGATCAGACAAGGGTATTACTTTGTGTCAACAAAAGTATGCTTTGGAGATATTGAAGGATGCTGGAATGTCAGCTTGTAAGCCTACCAAGGTGCCAATGGAGCAAAATTTGAAGTTGAGCAAGTTTCAAGGGAAATTGTTGGCTGATCCTGGGGTGTACAGAAGGTTAGTGGGAAGATTGCTTTATCTGACTATTACTAGGCCAGATATTGCCTATCCTGTTCACAAATTAAGTTAGTTCATGTCAAAGCCTAGGAAGCCTCATCTAGATGCTACATACAAAGTGCTGCAATACATCAAGAGTAGTCCTGGTCAAGGTATTTTTCTATTAGCCACATCAGATTTGCATTTGAAGGCCTACACAGATGCTGATTGGGCCTCTTGCATTGATACCAGGAGGTCAACAACAGGATATTGCATCTTTTTGGGTGATTCTCTCATATAATGGAAGTCCAAGAAACAGTCCATAGTGTCCAGATCTTCCGCAGAAGCGGAATATAGGGCAATGGTTGTCACTGTGTGTGAAATGACTTGGCTGTTGGCATTATTGAAGGATTTAGAGATTTTTCATCCTCAACCAGCTCTATTGTTTTGTGACAATCAAGCTGTCATTTATATTGGAGAAAATCCAGTGTTTCACAAAAGGACCAAACATATAGAGGTAGACTGCCATGTAGTAAGAGATAAGGTGCAAGAAAATGTTGTTAGGCTGCTCTTTACTCCTACATATTCTTAGTTAGCTGATTTACTTACAAAAGCTCTTAGCAACCAACAATTAACACACTTATTAGGCAAGATGAGTGTGATGAATATACATGGTTCAGCTTCTCATCTTGAGGGGGAATGTCAGAATTTGGATGAGTGCAAAGATAAGAACAAGAAGAAGAAGGCAGATGCAAGCAAGAAGAAGACAAATGCAAGCATCGAAGTGAAGAGTTAGTTCAAGTTCAGGCAGAGAGGTAGAGGAATGGAACAGAGTGTTGGAAGATTAGCTTGCTATACGACAGACATGAATTAATGAGTTCTACTATACGACTTGTAGTTCAGTTTTAAGTTAATTAGGAGATGTATAAGGGACACGTGTAATACTAGGATTAGTTGTATTGGTTGTTAGAGTAGGATCCGTATAATGTGGAATTAGTTAGAGTAATTAGTTAGAGTCAGATATTTTGCATAGTTCTCAGAACCGGACCGGACCGGGAGGTCGGACCGTGAAAACCGTGAACCGTGATGAAAACCGGTTTTTTAAGCATAAAGAACCGGGCATATGTGGCAATTCCGTGAACCCCTAAAACCGGGGTTGGACCGTACGAACCGGTCAAGAACCGTGCGGTCCAACCCTTTAACAAGATATTTTGTTCCTGGTGTTAATTCTAGTATAAATACATATTGTACAATTAGTTTTGATCAATTGAAATAGAATTACAGAAATTCATCAATCTTTTCTCTCTAGCTTATCTTCTCTACTCTCTAGCTCTTTGTTTCTCTTATAGTTTTCTCACTTCCATCACCCATAAAATCGTCCATATTATATATCAAGCGGAGCAATATAAAATCTATTTTTATATTTTGTCGATTATTATAAGTTGACATTTATTACCTATGGAATTTTGAAAATTTAATAATCTCGGAGTCGACTTGAATTTATCTATCACCATGAATTCAAGATGTGGGAATTTGTATTTGTGCATGTTGTTTTTTTTGTATGGAGGCATCATAGCCATAATTTCGTGAATAACAATAACAAAATAATGTTTTGCATAGAACTAGATTCATATGTAGAAATACGTGGGACATTGTACTTGTCAAGTGAACAAGTTTGAGTTTGTGAATACATGATATCATTTTTATTTTTAGCTTTACACATAAGTTCGGCGAGGCATGTTACACTTTTGGTTCTAATTTGATTTGGGCTTAGACTCTTAAGCATATTCATTTTGTAGTCTTGATCCAATGAAATAATGAGAGTGTTTTGTTTTTTAATTTTATGTTACAAAGATTAAAACAATAAAAAAGATTCTATCGTTTCCAATGACTAGGGTCTTCATATGAAGTGATCTTAAATTCAAATCTTTTATTTTTTGTTTTTAGAAGAAGATTTGAAATAGTAGTGACATAATTATTATCGGGGAAAAAATTGCCAAATGCCATTTTCGGGCAAAAATAGCAGCTCTTTGCCCTATTTCCCAAACTAATTAGGGAAATGCCGCTATTTTGAAACTTGATTTGTGATAAATCAAGTTAGGCCCTATAGCAGCGCTTTTAAGGAGCCTAAAATGACGTTTTTAAGACCTATAGTGGCGTTTTGTAACTCGACCTCTATGAAATCGAGTTATAGGTTAAAAAAATTGTCTATAACTCGATTTCATAGAGGTTGAGTTACAAAATGCCACTATAGGTCTTTAAAACGTTACTATAGGTCCTTAAAAACGCCACTATAGGGCTTCATTTTTAAAAAAAAAACTCGATTTATCACAAATTAAGTTACAAAAGAGGGGCATTTCCTTAATTAGTTTGGAAAATGGGGCAAAGAGCTGCTATTTTTGCCCGAAAAGGGCATTTGGCAATTTTGTCCTTAATATCGGGAATGCTTGTTTCTCTTTTACCATTAGAATTGAGAGCTATTATGGTCACGTTTGGATAAAATCGCCACAACCATTCACCTTTTCCTACCCTTTATATTTTTAACCTTAAAATCATTATATATATATATATATATAATATCTCTAGGTATACAATATTACATAATTATTGAAAGTTTGATTGCATTATTAGGAATGGTTAGTATGAATGTTAGTACAATAAGAAAGAAGGAGAATTGAAAGTTTGATTGCATTATAAGGAATGGTTAGTATGAATGTTAATTTTTTTTTTTTTTTTTGAGAAAGTTTCAACTTATGGCATCCACTTTTGATGATAGTTCTTTATCATTAGACCAAGATGTAACGACCCAAGAAAAAACATTAGCCACATCTGTGCTATACCTCAAAAGGACTAGTCATAATTAAGGCTTTTTGTAATTGTTAATAAAGCTCAGATCTACCTAGTAAATATCCGATGTGTTGGTAGGATTGAACTCCAAATCGCTTATTCAACCATCAGTATAAATGTTATTTATTCAATAAGAAGGAAAGAGAACAAGACATATATATATATATATATATCAACCTTGAAGATTTTGATATATCAAATATTCCATTAGCAATGTAAAATTAGTAATGATTGGTCAAGGTAAGTAATTAAGAAAAACAAATCGGAATTAGGCAACTATTAAGTGGTTGTTAGGTAGCAATCTCGTTGGAAAAGGTGGCTCGTCCTTATTTTGATATAATCTAAAAACATTATAGCTTGTTTCTTTTGGGCTAAAAAAGGTTAGGTAATGATGGAAAGTTATGCCTAAAAGTCTTCTAATTCAACCTCGGTCCACGATAGGCAAGCTATCCATCAAGGCCACCTTATAAATTATATATCCAATTGATATATTAGATTTGTCATGCTAAAACTAATATTTCTCTTTGTTGAAAGCAACAAAACTAAACAGATCCCCTCTTTGACTGCTGAAAAACTTAAGCAAAATGCTTGCTGACAAATCTACCAAACATCACATGGTTTATATAGAAATATATTTTTTTATGAAAGAATGAAATTGTTGAATTTTTTTCTCTTGAATATGAGAAACGTGTGAATTGTTAGAGGCTTTTCGCTTTTTTAATTATTTCTCTTAGACAAAAGTATATTTATTTTTGTAATTCAATTTTGTTCTTATTCTTATTCCTTTTTTTTTTTTTTTTAATTTTAATTTGCATAAGATGAGCGAGCTATTTTCAAATTTTCTTAATTAGCTATCTTCTTTCTTTATTATTTGATAATGTATATGGTCACTTAGGAATGATCATTGTGATTTGTGACCTATGTTTGGTAAATGATACAAGCTGAGTTTAGAATCTTTATATTCTACTTAAAGAAGGAACTTGCGAAGATAGGTGAAATAGGAAGAAAAGCCACCAACACAATGAAATGATGGTCATACTAATTCAGAGTAGTCGTCATAGCTGTTTCAACAAGCATTATATTGATATATAGTTGACATCCCTGGCTGTTGATCAACAAATATTATCCATTCATGCTTCGCAGGACTGAAGGTGACATTTTCTGATAATTAATTACATTTCCATCACTACTATAAGTCATTATCTTTCAGAATCTAAGCTGGTTAACTATTACTATCTCACCATTTATTTGTTGTCATTGATGCTCAAAACAATAGTTACCATAAATTTTCGAAAAGCAACATATGATCATAAACAAGCCACATGGGTAGATTTTCAGCTGACCCTACCAACGTGGAAGTAATGATATCAGGCAGCGATATGCATCTCACTTCTCACCTCTTGTTTTAACATCTTTCAATTTTAATATGTGGAATATAATTGTGGATTGTGGATTCATTTCACATTAATAAGAGGACTTCTATTCTACCGATATTAATGGTTTTAAATCAAACTACGTGGATTATTAAAGAAAATGTTGAATTACAATTAGATTGAAGGAAAACACTTCACTACAAAACAACTAAGGAATCAAACAATTTATGAATCTATGCAAATTGTTAACAATTCTACATAAATAAAAGTTTAACAACTACGATAAATTGAACTACATACTTGCATTAATGTATTACAATAATCCTAAGCCAGAGATTGACAAGTGAAATGTGATTGGCTTGGATGTGTGTGTTCGCTTTTTGAAATGAGTCCTTTTTTCTTTTTTGCTGAATCGAAAAGTGACTCATCTAAGTTTCGACGGTTATAGAAGATCATTGTTTCCATATGGAGCTTCAGCCTTATAATTTTATAAGAGACTTGTCATTAAGTTCTGGTTGTTATCTTGCTAGTTTAAATCTTTGTAATTGCAAGAATTTTTCACACACTTCAATTATATTTGTGAATTTTGATGCTGTAACCTCATTTCCATGTTTTAAAATGTAACGTGACAAGTTATATTCCCTTCATATGTGCCAATGCCATTCCTCCGTGGTGGCACTAGTTCTTATCTAATTGCTTTATTTGAAAATTAAATATATTCCTAACACATAGAAGTCTCTCACAAAATGACTTTAGACATGAGTATCATAGTATGTGAGAGGATGAATATATTTATTCAATAAGAAATCCTCTCCCCTACTATAATTTCCATGTGGCAGAACTAGCTGTGTTCTATCATCTGTGCGCCAATCCCGTAGAGAAACAATGCTTTGGTGTCTTTTGCTCCTCAAAGATTTAGAAATTCGAAGAGAAAGTCAAAGGGTGCCTTTTGGTCCTCATTACGCCAATTAATAATCAAGAAATGATAGTCTATACTGCTTTTTGAACCCATGCGTTCTGATAAGGTTTGCTAAGCTTTGATTGTTGCTTTTGCTTCAAATGATCGTATTTCATTGACTTTCACTATTTGGTATAATAAGCAATAAACACTCATAAAGTGAGGTTTCCAATTTTAGGCCGCCCAAATCTATGCCTTGCTATGTTGTCAAAGGGCACACCGCACACCGAGAGGTCAACCCATATGAATTGTTAATATTATGTTAGGCTATTTGCACTTTTGCATGCAGCTTAGGGATTTATCTTATATCTGAATTGTTCTTCCTTTTTATAAATACGAAATTATTCCAATTTATAAGGTAAGCTCTACATATTAAGATAATAATGGATATTTTTTAAAGCCGATCTCATCTTTTATTTTACGACTGAGCTAATGACTAATCTCGTATCCTATACTTTATATAGTGTCACCCTTTCAATTTGAAAGGAAAAGAAAAAGTTAAAAAATAAAAATAAAAAAGTGCAAATTCACTGATCTACTAATGGTTTACTACATTCTCACACACTAATGGTTTACTAAGATTAGTTTAAAACCAACATTAGAGATTTTCTGACTTAAAAAAAAAAAATTCTATTAATATTGATGTTATTATTGTACAGCAACGTACATATGCCATACTTTGATGTACCCACAGGTTTGATTAGTGGCTCACAGGTTGTGTTAGAATCTGTTTGAATACTGTTTATTATTGAAAATACTGTAGCAAAATAATTTTTAAACTATGAATAGTGCTCATGAGACCAAGTTTTAAAGTTATTGTTGCGTTTTTTCGTACTTGCTAGTCCATGAACAATGCGTAGGACCTAGGGAAAAAAAATGCAAAACACGCATGCCTACCGCTACGCAAATGCATACTTAGATCCAGAGAGAAAAGTAAATAGTATTAATTTTTAAAGAGTAATTCTTAAGTATTTTTGTAGTATGAAAAATTGTATTTTTTTTTTTTTCACATTCATAATAGAGTTTACTCATTATATTTATGGTAGTGTCCACAAATGAAAAAAGAACGAGAACTATTTCTCCATTTTTAAAATGTGCGGCCGGTTAATTAGGGAGGAGAATGTGATTTATGGGTCGATTTGCGCTTAAGAAAGTAGTTTTAATTTTGCGAATTTTGATGTACCCACAGAACACAAATTAGATTTTTATACTCCTGAGGGTGATGCAGCTGGTCAACACCTAGGAAATTAGATTGGGCATGACTTAGGAAACGCTTTTCATTGGTTAAGAACAAATTAAAAAAAAATTCGAGAATCAAAGTTCAACAAGATTAGTTCTCTATGCAAGTTCCGTATATGGATATAGTTTTGCCATGTTGGTTGCATAGATATTTTAATTTATTTCCTAGACCACGTCCTGTTTTGACAGTGTCTATTGAAATTTAACCACTCGGCGCCAAATTTTCTAGCATAACATTTCAAAAAAAAAAAAAAAAAAAAAAAAATTCTAGCATACGAAAAGAATATAGAATATTCGAGGGTTCTCTCAAAAAATAGAAAAAAAAAAAAGAAAGAAAGAGAATATTCGAGGGATAAATTAGCTGGAATTCATGTTGGAACTTAGATCTGCGTTGGAGTTTATTATAGGTCTCCCATTAAAACAAAAATTCTGCTATTTCTTCCTATGTGGAATCTTCTTCATGCTTGTAAGCAAATTTGAGCTTTATATATATATATATATATAAAAGACTTGTGCTTGGCTTAAACAAATAATATATATAATATATATTTAAATTTTATTATTGAACTCAGGTTCAAGATAAAATTAAATAAGCAATCCAATATGAGAGATAAAGACTTTATGATTGGAGGTAACTCTGTTGCTGATAAGAAGTAGCTCAATCACATTGAGTTTCTCACTCTTAATACATTCGTTAATTGGACCATATATTGGTTTAGTTAACTAGTATTCTTAAAATATTTGTTAATAAGTTATTTTATAAAAGTTTTGTTATCATTTTTATGGAAAATAAAAAAAGAAATGTAAAGAACAAACTCTAAAGGTATTTTCTAAGGCTTCTATTAACAAAATCCTTCATTTATAATACCAATCTCATTTATTTATATTAATTTTTAGCAAAAAAAGAAGAAGTTTATATTAGTCTATCACACTGAAGATAGTAATTTTTGATATATTAAGTATTCATATGCACTAGTAATAGAGCTTGTGCTTTACATAGAGACTGAAATTTATGTTTTAGTTTGATAGATCAATTAAATCTAAAGTGGACCAAGTATAGTTATATATATATATATATATATCTGCGTTAGTAGTCTCTATTCTCTTTTTAAACTATAATAAATTAAGAACACAACCCTAGTTATTAAGAGTTGAACCCCCCCCCCCCTTTTTCAGAATCGAGTTAAACCCTTTAGTATTATTAAAAATATTTTGTATATATAGTAACTTTAATAGTCGTTGATGATGTGTTAAAATCGTCAGTGAGTTGTAAGCTCCAAGTCGCTCCAATGGGTACCTGTGAATAAGAACAAATAGATTAAACAAAAGGCACCGGTGTGGTACTGTCCTAAAACCCTCCGAAGGTCAAGTTAGTGAATGAGAAGCCTTTAAGAACTCTATAGTGAGAGAGTTAGAGAGTTTCTGCATACCTGAGGAAAGTGGAGGTCTAGTGCTTATACATTGGTAAAGGGTGAATCGAAATCCCTTTGAAGTAGGTATCTTTCCTTGCTAGGAGGATTTGGCACTTAGGGTTTCCAAGATTTTAGGGTGCCTTTCCACATGAAAGAGATATCGGTGAGTAATGGGTTTTATCTTGCTTGATATGCAAGATGTTTCCATGTATATGTATCCGTGGGGACCAAGTCAAGCCATGCTGAACCTGTCGATCTCTTCACCCTGTCTGCCCTTCGCCCTGTTCGAGGGTTTCCCGTCGGCTTGTAGAGGCATTCGTCGGGTATAATTGTGAGGTCGTCCCTTGTGCTCTTGTTACTCTATGTCTTCCGTTTATTTCTGTGGAGTTGACGGGTTCGTAGGCGTTGTCGGCTTCCTTGCATGATGCGTTTAGTGGTATTAAATTCTTGTCCAAAATACCCTATCAGTCTCTATTCTCTTTTTAAACTATAATAAATTAAGAACATAACCCTAGCTATCCCCCCCACACCCCCCCCCCCCTTTTTTTTTTTTTTTTAAGAATCGAGTTGAACCCTTTAGTATCATTAAAAATATTTTGTAAAGTGGACCAACATAGTTTATAAGACTACCACCAAATTTGAATGATGTACTTACCTTTTCCTATATATATATATATAGTTGCGTTAATAGTCTCTATTCTCTGTTTAAACTACAATGAATTAAAAACTTAACCCTAGCTATTAAGAGTTAAACCCCCCCTTTTTTTTAGAATTGAGTCGAACCCTTTAGTATCATTAAAATTATTTTGTACATATAGTATGGATAGGGTTTATCCGTTTATTGTTGTTGTGCATAGTTTTTTTAAAGCATTTTTTAGAGTTTAGAGGTTTATTAAATATGATCTTTCTAGGATGTTATTTATGCTTTTGGGCATTAGGAACTTCAAAAAATAAAATAAAATAAAAGTCTCCTAAAACACTTTAAAATATGGTTTCTTTCTCAAAAAAAGAAAAAAAAAAGTTAGTAAAATTGCATTTGAGTTATAACTTATAAGGCTCTATTGGCATTTAGAATTAGGGATGACAATGGGGCAGGGTGGGGCCGAAGGATGGGGTCTTCGTCCCCGCTCCACATGGTTTTGTCTTACCCCATCCCCACCCCGCCCTGCATGATGGGGAAAACTTTCTCACCCCATCCTCGCCTTTTAGGGCCCTGCGAATTCCCACCTCATCCCGTAAAACTTTATTTTTTGTTAATTTGCCCTACAACTAGCAGAATTTTTTTAATAAAACCTATTTCATTAATAAAAATATATTTGAAATTACAACTAAATTTATCCTATCAAATCAAATCAATTTTTAGAAAAAATTGAATAATATATCCAAGTGTTTAACAAGACAATCATAAATAATAAAAAAATCTCATAGTATAACACATAACAAAATAAAAGCAGAGAATTACATTGGGTAGAATAAAATAAGCTAATATTGATATGTTTGTTTATATAGTAGGGTTTTAGGATATGAAAAATTTACAATTATAACCTTTAGCAACGCGGGGCGGAGCGAGGACGGGGAGGGGTGGGTCTAAAAAGTCTAAACCCATCCCCGCCCCGCCCAGTGGTGCGGGGCTAAAATCTTGTCCCATCCCCACCCCATCACCTTTACGGGGTGGAGAAAACCCGTGTGGGGCGAAGCGGGGAGGGGAACAATTGTCATCCCTATTTAGAATCTCTTCTAGTGAAGGTGGTTTATGTGTAGATTAGAGCATTGAAATTTTTTAAGCTGGCATTGATAGCTTTGCAATAAATCTTCTCTTTCTCTCTATTTGTTTGTTTGTTTTTTTTTTTTTTTTTTTCAAATGAGACTCTAATAGGATATAAATCACATTATATATATATATATATTAAAAAAAAAGGTCACCATCACTTTGTTTTTTTATTCCTTCATTTTCTCAACTTTTAATTTTCCTCAGAAATCATCAACTAGTAAAGTCTCTTGTTGTTGAATAAGAGTATGAGATTTTAATTTTGGCCATATAAAAAATTGATTGGTATCTTAAACTGATGATAAAGAACAATTATCATAGAGCAGATAACATATGTTCAAATTATATCGTATCTATCAAAAAATAAAATAAAATTAGAGATATTATTTTCTTTTGAATTGGGATCCATGAATTTGCTTTTGAGTTGGAGATAATAAATGCAAAATCAAAATTTAAAAAAAAAAATTGATATGTAGATAAATATAAATTATAGATTATGATCTAAGCTAAATAGGGATGATGATCTAAGCTAAATAGATTATGATCTAAGCTAAATATAAATAGATTAAATTGACACAAACTATGTCTATTCAAAGAATTAATAAAACAATAGAGAAAAAGTTTAATAGAACAATTAAGTTGTTGCTTCATTCTAAAAAAATAGTTTATTAGAACAATTAAATTGTTGTTTCCATCTAAAAAATTGTTGCAATTTGGTACACCAACTTGGCAATTAAACACAAAATATCAACTTGGTCAAATCATGGTTTTTAAGCCAAACTTTTTATAACATAGAATATAATGAGCACAAAATTTGACATTAATTTTTTATATTATTTTTTAAAGAAAAATTATTGCATTACCAAAAATGATAAGATGCACTTCCTCATGCACTCATTAACAAAAAGCAAAATAATAATAATTATAAGCCCTTTTTTTTTTTTTTTTTTACTAAAAAGTAGGGGTTTCTCAAATGACTGTGACAATACCACAATTACAGCCAACATTGGCCCACCATTACTCATCTATTTCCTCATATATCCCGTATCCGTAGTACTAATTTATCTTTATCCACAAAACGCAAAAGCAACCAAAAATCCGAAACCACCCCGAAACTGCAGTTTCCAAACAGTGCCTTACCTTAGTCCCTACCCAATTCTCTCTCTCTCTCTCTCAGCCAACGTGAAACTGACCGTGTTTTCTTTAACAGCTCAAAAAAGAGCCAACCCCACCTTCACTCCAACAAAATTCAATTTTATTTTAATGCAAGTCCGCCAAAATGCCATGTTACTCTTGTCAGTTTCACGCGGGTATAAACAGCCATAGCCCATAGCCAATTTCTCTGACCTCAACAACCAAAACTCTCTTTTCAGTTTTCAGTTTTTTCACAGCTCAGACCAGTCCCTGACGGAACGGTACTAACGACCGTTAGGGAGGTTTTTTAGCAAACCCAAACAAAAAAGAAAAAAAAGAAAAAATTTAGAGCGCCAGTCTCCAACTCAAACTCAATCTCCAACTCACCGAGTCGACTCAGTGGTTTCGTGACTCGTTCGGATCTGAGTTTGAGCTCGAAATTGCTGAGATCTAAAGGTAATTCTGCATATTGATTTTTTTTAAGATTTTCGTCTGATCTGATGGTTTAGTTTTTTTTGCTTTGAGCTCTATGCCCAATGTGGTTCGAATTTTCGTTGTGTTGTCTTGAATGTGCGTATTTTACTAGTTTTTTTATGGATTTTTTTGTGCTGAATTTGAGCTCATTTCGATTTGCATGTTGAATTGCTTGAATTCATTTTGCTTATTTTGTCAGATCTGGTAACTATATTGCTGCTCTGTATGTTTTCTTTCTTTGGTTTGTGATTTTTGTAGCTAAAATTTACAATTGAGCTTGAATTACGCACTACAGTGTTTTCTCTTTTGATCTGTGTTTGTTTGGCACACAATTGAACTTATATTTATTACATGCAAACGGATTAATTGAGGATTATGATTCTTGTAGCCAAACACAACCAATAAGGGTTGTGTTTCTAAAAATTTTAAATTGTGATATAGATGCTGCTTAATTGTTGCTTATTGGTTCAAATCATAATTTTAAGAGTAAACAGAATGGCAAAATAAGAATCGTATTAGCGTGTAGAAACGAGAATGTTCTAGAAAGTCCGTGTTCAATTGTTTTTGGCTCTTAAGTTGCTGCATTTTACTAATTGTATAGAGTTTGAAATGTATGACAGTCTTTGGGGTTTTGTGGAAATAAGGAAAGAATGTTTTTTGGACATTGAGAATGGTTCAAACGGTCTGGTCCATGAAAGATAATTAAGAATATTTTAGACGGCGTCATTTACTTGAAGCAATGGTTGTTTTTTGGTAATATATCCTGTTTAGATTCCATGTCCTATATTGATTAATAACAAAATAAAACGGGTTTGCCTTGTTGACAGCTCTGGCATTTGGCATAGCTGGAATTTGTCTCGGTTTCATAATTCGAGCTAAATCATTTGTGGATGGATTTTCACTTACTGTTTTCAGCGATATGATTTATCTTATAATACTTGTGTGACGCTTTTGGTTGTTCTGTAGGCACGTATTTGTTTGTGGCGTTATTGTACATATAGGAGATAATGGGGATTTATCTGCCATCCGAACTTTGACTTGCATTCTTTATTAGTCTGTATTCAAAACTGTTGCTAACATCCGGACTGTGTAATCAATAGGAAAAGCAAGGGGCATATCACAATGAAGGCACTTATTCTTGTTGGAGGGTTTGGAACAAGGTTGAGGCCATTGACACTTAGTTTCCCTAAGCCGCTTGTTGATTTCGCTAACAAACCTATGATCCTTCATCAGGTATTAGTTTATGTTCAATTATGTTCATCAATTGGAAAATATTCTCTGTGAGCTTTTTTGTTAGAGAAATAATTATTTTGATTTTCATGATTGAAATTTGCAATTGAGAAGCTACTTATGTTAAATTTGTAATTGGGAAAAGTGTTAAGAAAAGTTTCAATAGTTGACCAAGTATGATATTGAATATTTTTTTTCACTGTGTTCCTTGTCCACCTATAATCCTGAAGTTTTGAAATTCAACCTCTGACTTGGTATTCTAAATTCTTTATATAAATATCATTTCTTTTTTGGTATTGATGGTGAAAATTTTCCAATTTTTCTTAGAAAATGAATGCAAAATTTAAATAACATTGATGAACTTGTTTGTTTGAGGAGCAAACGCTATAATATATTGCAAACGTTACTATAGATTCTGTTTTATTACTTTCTTAGTCCCTCTTGTGGTTGTACAGCCTCCTTTCCCCCACCTTACCTGCCTTTCCCTTGTTTGTTTGTGTGATAAATATAAGTTGACATATCTTTTAAATTTTTCATCAGATAGAGGCTCTTAAGGCTATTGGAGTCAGTGAAGTGGTTTTGGCTATCAATTACCAACCAGAGGTAAAGAATATGGTCTTTTTTCTTACTACTATGATACAGTGATGATTTAATGCTGCAGACATTAATGTTGCTTAAGTTCTGCAGGTTATGTTGAACTTCTTGAAGGATTTTGAAACAAAGCTTGGGATCAAGATCACATGCTCACAAGAGACTGAGCCGCTCGGCACTGCTGGTCCTCTTGCTCTTGCTAGGGACAAACTACTAGATGATTCTGGTGAGCCATTTTTTGTTCTCAACAGTGATGTTATTAGTGAATATCCTCTTAAGGAAATGATTGCATTCCACAAGTCCCATGGAGGAGAAGCTTCAATAATGGTGACCAAGGTAACGCTCTAAATGTATCTTACTTGAAGACATTGTGAAACATGCGGGGAAAGGTGATAACAAATAATTTCTTCTTATTGTGTAGGTGGACGAGCCATCAAAATATGGTGTGGTGGTTATGGAACAATCTACTGGAAAAGTTGAGAAATTTGTAGAGAAGCCAAAATTATTTGTTGGTAACAAAATAAATGCTGGAATTTACCTGTTGAACCCCTCAGTTCTTGATCGAATTGAACTGAGGCCCACCTCAATTGAGAAAGAGGTCTTCCCAAAAATTGCAGCAGAGAACAAGCTCTATGCTATGGTGCTACCAGGGTTTTGGATGGACATTGGACAACCGAGGGATTACATTACAGGGCTGAGACTCTACTTAGACGCATTGAGAAAGAATTCTCCATCAAAGTTGGCCAATGGCCCCCACATTGTGGGAAATGTTATAGTGGATGAGACTGCCAAAATTGGCGAGGGATGTCTGATTGGGCCTGATGTTGCCATTGGCCCTGGTTGTGTTGTTGAGTCGGGAGTTAGGCTCTCTCGCTGCACGGTAATGCGGGGAGTCCGCATCAAGAAGCATGCTTGCATTTCCAGCAGCATCATTGGCTGGCACTCCACTGTTGGGCAATGGGCCCGTGTGGAGAACATGACCATTCTTGGTGAAGATGTACATGTGTGTGATGAAATTTACAGTAATGGTGGTGTGGTTTTGCCCCACAAAGAGATCAAAGCGAGCATTTTGAAGCCAGAGATAGTAATGTGAGCAGGGAGTGTTTGTGAAATTAGTGTATTGTCTTTAGGAAGTAGTAAAGTTATTGCATCTGATTCTCTGAAACATGTTTGTTCTATTTTTTTTTTCCCCTTTTCTCTTCTTTGTAAAAGTCAGTTTCTTCAAATCTGAGTGATGTGAGTTAAATTATTGGAAGGGTCAGTGTTTTTTTTATATTTTTATTGAAGGACATAAAATGCACATCGGTGTGACGTGTATCTTAAAGTGTATATATAGAAATAAATTATTTGTTGGTTTCTCCAGCTTTGTGTAGCTTATCGAGATGAATATTCTATGAAGGGGCTGTTTGGTAACGTTGTTTGTTGTTTGTATTTTTTTGAAGTACGTGTTGGTGAAAACGTGTATAAAGATACGTATAATGTTGTTTAAAAACAGAAAACATGTTGTTAAACTACTCTACCAAACGGGCCTTTGTTTTTAATGACATTTTTAATCAGATGGTTTATGCAATGTTTTCAATGTTTGTATTCTGTGATGTGTTCTTAAAGATCCTGTGTCCCAGTGTCGGTAGAATAGTTTCTGAATTCTTTATTCATCTCAATTATAACGACAATAAATATTTCACAGGGTCGACCTATACAGATCTTTCTTTATCATCTTTTGTATGATTTGCTGAATAGTAATGCTTTCTTGATATATGCAACAAAGGGTGAAGAACGATTTGCTGAATAGTAATGTAATGCTTTCTTGATATATGCAACACAGGGTGAAGAACGTTTCTTTTTTTTGGATAGAGACACAGGGTGAAGAACAAGTATGCGTTTGAGCATGGCATTTTTTTATTTAAAAAAAAAAATAATTAAAAGTTATGTGACATTTTTTTGTAATGCAATGTATCAAATACGCACTCATAAAATTGCTTCTTTGAGTGGGACAAGTTTGTCATGCATTCTTTTTCCTGCATAGCTTTTACAAGCTTTAGGAAAACATGGCGATCCTAATATCAATGGGATACAATGCAAAAATGAAGCAGATGTTTTATTTCAACTAATATGTATAATATGTATAGCTCAATGACATTGTTTACTATTTCAAAATTTCATCAGAAACATCCAAGATTCAACTCCTCCCTCCCTAAAATGTATCTAGAGTACATATTGGGCTAGAAGAGAAATTAGAGCACTATGATTTCTTCTTCTGAATCATAGGCCAGAGCTAACTAAAGATCTGGATTGATATTTTCCGGACCTGAAAATTTCATTTTTCTATCTCATTGTTTAGCAAAATTAACAATATAATAAAAAAGCCAAAACTTTTGGACTGTTTATGCCGCATCTATACTTCACAGAGTGGCACCGACGGTATAAAAGGTTCTACAGATTAATGGCTTATGGAAAATGTTTTATGTGAGCTGATTAGCTGGCCGAATCTCTTCAATAATTGCTGAGTACATTCTTTTGTGAAAAGAAAATATAGAAAACAATTGGAAAGTAATAAAGTACACAGAGCAATCAGTACGAGTGGACTGATCTTAAAATAAAAATTAAAACACGTGCAGTTCCTCATGGGAGTATGGACTATGGAACCATGTCCAAAGTCCAATCACTTATAAGAAGGGATATGATGTAAAAAAGAGTCCTTCATGGTGGACCTTGGTGTGCAGTGATGGCCAGAAAAAAAGCCCAACAAGTATGACTGTATGTAGTATTGGGCCAACCCTTAGTCCAACTAATGGCTTACAACCCACAAAGAAAGGCAAGGATATCAAGTCTTGGGACCTGGGCCTCTAGCACCGCGGAAAGCAGGGCAAGCTTTAGATAAAAAGAAAGTTTTTAAATATTTTCGATTTAAAAATATCTAGTTTTTCTTTTTAGTTAAGAATTCATTATAGAAGGTTGAAAATTTCTCTATCAAAATATTAAAATAAGTAGAACACTTAGGTCTCAATGAACATCAAGTGATAAACAACTACGTGTTCTACTTATTTTAATATTTTGACGTGTTCTACTTATTTTAATATTTTGACAGGGAAATTTTCAAACTTTCACAATGAATTCTTGACTAAAAAGAAAAAGTAGATATTTTTAAATGGAAAATATTTAAAAACTTTCTTTTTATGTAGAGCTTGCCTTGCTTTCGGCGGTGCTAGAGGCCTAGGTCCCAAGACTTGATATCCTCGCCATGCTTTGTGGGTTGTAAGCCACTAGTTGGACTTAGGGTTGGCCCATGTATATAAAATATAAAAAGTCTATTTGCTTACATAAAAAATAAATAACGCTAGTAAAAGCATTTGCATATGTATGTGCAATTTTTTTTTTTTGTCATTTATTTTAGTATTGGAACATACTTTTTCTACTCTATATACTCATTTTTCAAAACACATCATATCAAATTATTTATTTTATACTTTATTTCATTAAAATATTGAATTTCTTGATTTTTTTAATTGTTTCTCTTTCTTCACACACAATAATTACCATCAACTCTCTTTCTTTATCTATATATATATATATATATATTTGATGAAAATATATATTTGTATATATTTGGTGAAAACCACATTTTCGTCCCTACATTTTCACGCGATTCCCACTTTGGTCCCTAACTTTTATTTTCACCGCATTTAGTCCTTATCCTGAAAAACACCGCTCGATTTGATCCTCATCGTTACATCAGAGATAGAAAATGCACACGTGGCAAACGAAGTGCACTGTTGACACACTAAAAGCTGACGTGGCCATTAAGATAATAATAAAAAATATTATTTCGCATAAAAAAAATGCCACGTCAGCATCTAAATTTAAAAAATTAATTTATTAATTTTAACTAAATAAAAAAAATCAAAACAGAAGTAAAAATCAAAATTTACATGAATTAAGATTTAAAAGTATCTTGAACAAGAACACTAAGAACACCAACCCAGAAACACAAACACAAACCCAGAATCACAAACACAACCCCAAAATTGAAAACCAAAAATCACAAACCTAGAAACACAAACACAAACCCAGCAACAGATCAACTAAACCAAACACAAAAGCAACAAACACAAACCTCCGACTCCCCTTCCTCCCTCTTCCCTCTCCCTCCCGATCTCTTCTTCGCACTCGGCTCGGCCGTTTTCTTCTTGCAATACTCCATCTCCTCCACCGCCGCCACCGTCCAGACCTTCGATCTCCAAGCCAATTGCGAGCTCGAGGACTCGAGGTTGCGAGCTGTGGCTATTCTGGATCTGGTGTTTCTGGTTCATGTGATGTTCGTCGTGTTGATTGCGATGGTTACTTATGCCGTTGTTGCGAACCTCTTTCCTCCGTTTGCCACCGCTGGGCCCGTCTCTGCCTTCTTCCCCTCCTTGGAACGCTGTTCCTGCATCAACCTCAGCACCACCAACCTCGACGACATCGACGCCGTCGACGAGTCCCATGATCTCCCTCTTATCTTCTCCAACAACAGCCACAGCCACAACCCCAATCCTAAACCCAACCCCATTGTCGCTGCCGTTTCCAATTAGCTCCCACGCATACGATTCTCCCTCTCTATTTATATAGGGGTTTGTTCATTGTTTCTTTCTACTGGGTTTCATTTTTTCTCTTTCAATCTGGCTTGTACTTATACGTACACACGCTTCTATTATAGAAAGATTAACAAATATATATATATATATATGGGGTTTCGATTTGGTGCGATCTGTGTGATGATTGATTGATAATTTCTGACTCTCGGCTTTGCTGATATATGATGTTGTTTGTGTTTGACTCTGTCGAATTGGATTGGGAATTTTGAGATCTTACGAATTGTGGGTTGACTCAATCTATGTGAATTGGATTATGACTTGAATTCCTTTGTTTGATTGTGGATTTTATTTTTCTCCATTGGGGTTTGTGGATTTTGTGATGTTGGAATTAGTTGTGGGCTTGAATTATGCTCCAGCTGCATAATTTTCAGTTTAGTTCAGTATTTCTTGAAGTCTGGGTTTGTGTTTGTTGCTTTTGTGTTTGGTTTGGTTGATTAGTTGGTGGGTTTGTGTTTGTGTTTCTAGGTTTGTGTTTCTAGGTTTGTGTTTGTGTTTCTGGGTTGGTGTTCTTGTTCAAGATACTTTTATATTTTAATTCATGTGAATTTTTATTTTTACTTCTGTTTTGATTTTTTTTTTTAGTTAAAATTAATAAATTAATTTTTTAAATTTAGATGCTGACGTGGCCTTTTTTAATGTCAAATAATATTTTTTATTATTATTTTAATGGCCACATCAGCTTTTAGTGTGCTAACAGTGCACTCCGTTTGCCACGTGTGCATTTACCGTCTTTGATGTAACGGCAGGGACCAAAACGAGAGGCGTTTTACAGAATAGGGACTAAAAGCGGTGGAAATAAAAGTTAGGCACCAAAGTGAAAATTGCGTGAAAATGTAGGGGACGAAAATGTGGTTTTCGCCTATATATTTTCATCAAATTAGAGGATAGTTTTATTTGATGAAAAATTCTCTTGAAAGTGTATTATCAATGATGATGTTCAGTCATGTGACTCTAGCTCTCAATAAACATCAAGTGATAAACAACGTGTTCTACTTATTTTAATATTTTGACAGAGAAATTTCAACCTTCCACAAATGAATTCTTCACTAAAAAGAAAAACCAGATATTTTAAAATTAAAAATATTTAAAAACTACTTCTTTTTATGTAGAGCTTGCTTTGCTTGATGGTGCAAGAGGCCTAGGTCCCAGGACTTGATGTCCTCGCCTTGCTTTGTCCCATGGGTATTTTTCTTTACCAAATTTTTTTTAGGGGTCTTTTCTAGGCTAATTCAAAACTTTGAGAAGTAATTATAAATTTTTAAGGCCTTTTTGTGGGTTTTTTTGGACTGATACAAAAAGTTGGGGGGGTGGGGGGGGGGGGGGGGATGACTGGCCTCTAGCACCATCAAGCAAAGCAAGCTCTACATAAAAAGTAGTTTTTAAATATTTTTGATATTAAAATATCTGGTTTTTCTTTTTAGTCAAGAATTCATTGTGGAAGGTTGAAATTCCTGTGTCAAAATATTAAAATAAGTAGAACACGTCGTTGTTTATCACTTGATGTTTATTGAGAGCTGAGAGTCACATGACTGAACATCAACATTGATCGTACATTTTCAAAAGAATTTTTCATCAAATAAAACAATCCTCCTATTTGATGAAAATATATAGAAATATATATTTCATCAAATATATATATATATATATATAAAGAAAGAGAGTCGATGGTAATTATTGTGTGTGAAGAAAGAGAAACAATTAAAAAAAATCAAGAAATTTGATATTTTAATGAAATAAAGTGTAAAATAAATAATCTGATATGAGGTATTTTGAAAAATCAGTATATAGAGTAGAAAAAGTATGTTCCAATACTAAAATAAATGACAAAAAAAATTTGCACATACATATTCGAACACTTTTACTAGCGTTATTTATTTTTTATGTAAGCAAATAGACTTTTTATATTTGATATATATGGGCCAACCCAAAGTCCAACTAGTGGCTTACAACCCACAAAGCAAGGCAAGGATATCAAGTTCTGGGACCTGGGCCTCTAGCACCGCCAAAAGCAAGGCAAGCTCTACATAAAAAGAATGTTTTTAAATGTTTTCAATTTAAAAATATCTAGTTTTTCTTTTTAGTCAAGAATTCATTGTGGAAGGTTGAAAATTTCTCTGTCAAAATATTAAAATAAGTAGAACACGTAACTTTTTATTACTTGATGTTCATTGAGGACCAAAGTAATTTTTCACACAAAAAATTACAAGTTACAGAAAAATGCATATATTCCCCCCCCCCCNCTTCCACAATGAATTCTTGACTAAAAAGAAAAACTAGATATTTTTAAATTCAAAATATTTAAAAAATTTCTTTTTATGTAGAGCTTGCCTTGCTTTCGACGGTGCTAGAGGCCCAGGTCCCAGGACTTGATATCCTTGCCTTGCTTTGTGGGTTGTAAGCCACTAGTTGGGCTTAGGGTTGGCCCATATATAAAATATAAAAAGTCTATTTGCTTACATAAAAAATAAATAATGCTGGTAAAGGCATTCGCATATGTACGTGCAATTTTTTTTTTTTTTTTTTTGTCGTTTATTTTAGTATTGTAACATACTTTTTTTACTCTATATACTCATTTTTCAAAACACCTCGTATCAGATTATTTATTTTACACTTTATTTCATTAAAATATCAAATTTCTTGATTTTTTTAATTGTTTCTCTTTCTTCACACACAATAATTACCATCGACTCTCTTTCTTTATATATATATATATATATTTGATGAAAATATATATATTTATATATATTTTCATCAAATAAGAGGACAGTTTTATTTGATGAAAAATTCTTTTGAAAATGTATGATCAATGATGATGTTCAGTCATGTGACTCTTGGCTTTCAATAAACATCAAGTGATAAACAACGACGTGTTCTACTTATTTTAATATTTTGACATAGAAATTTCAACCTTCCACAATGAATTCTTGACTAAAAAGAAAAACCAGATATTTTAAAATAAAAAATATTTAAAAACTACTTCTTTTTATGTAGAGCTTGCTTTGCTTGACGGTGTTAGAGGCCCAGGTCCCAGGACTTGATGTCCTCTCCTTGCTTTGTGGGCCTATGGGTATTTTTCTTCCCCAATTTACATTTTTAGGGGGTTTTTCTAGGCTAATTCAAAACTTTGAGAAGTACTTATAAATTTTTAAGGCCTTTTGAGGGCTTTTTTGGACTGATACAAAAAGTTAGGGTTTTTTGTGTGAAAAATTACTCAGGTCTCAATGAACATCAAGTGATAAACAGCTACGTGTTCTACTTATTTTAATATTTTGATAGAGAATTTTCTACCTTCCACAATGAATTCTTGACTAAAAAGAAAAACTAGATATTTTTAAATTCAAAATATTTAAAAACTTTCTTTTTGTGTAGAACTTGCCTTGTTTTCGGCGGTGCTAGAGGTCCAGGTCCCAGGACTTGATATCCTTGCCTTGCTTTGTGGGTTGTAGGCCACTAGTTTGGCTTAGGGTTGGCCCATATATAAAATATAAAAAGTCTATTTGCTTACATAAAAAATAAATAACGCTGGTAAAAGCATTCGCATATGTACGTGCATTTTTTTTTTTTTTTTTTTGTCGTTTATTTTAGTATTGGAACATATTTTTTCTATTCTATATACTCATTTTTCAAAACAGGTCATATCAAATTATTTATTTTACACTTTATTTCATTAAAATATTGAATTTCTTGATTTTTTTTAATTGTTTCTCTTTCTTCACACACAATAATTACCATCGACTCTCTTTTTTTATCTATATATATATATATATATTTGATGAAAATATATATTTATATATATTTTCATCAAATAAGAGGATAGTAGTTTTATTTGATGGAAAATTCTTTTGAAAATATATGATCAATGATGATGTTCAGTCATATGACTCTCAGCTCTTAATAAACATCAAGTGATAAACAACGACGTGTTCTAATTATTTTAATATTTTGACAGAGAAATTTCAACCTTCCACAATGAATTCTTGACTAAAAAGAAAAACCAGATATTTTAAAATAAAAAATATTTAAAAACTACTTCTTTTTATGTAGAGCTTTCTTTGCTTGACGGTGCTAGAAGTGCAGGTCCCAGGACTTGATGTCCTCGCGTTGCTTTGTGGGCCTATGGGTATTTTTCTTTACCAATTTAAATTTTTAGGGGGTTTTTCTAGGCTAATTCAAAACTTTGAGAAGTAATTATAAATTTTTAAGGCCTTTTTGTTGGTTTTTTTGGACTGATACTAAAAGTTGGGGGGGGGGGGTGGGGAATAAGTGCATTTTTCTGTAATCTGTAATTTTTTGTGTGATTTTCATACTACCTATAATGGAAAATTGAAAAATTCAGGGGGACCATAGTCCACCCTAGCTTCGCCAATGCTAAAAACATTCATGAATTAACGGTAATTTGCTTTTGATGCTATGGGATTAATTTGAAGCATCATCGAGGTAATATCTCTCCATTAACAGGCAGCTTCAGAAATTTTTGTGTGGGTGTTCATTAAAAAACTTAAATTATACAAATTTAATAAAAAGAGAACTTCATATATTTAATGCCAAAAAAAAAAAAAAACACGCACACACATGCAAACACATAAAGTCTTTCAATTTGCTTCTACGAATTTTCTTATTTTGAAATTGTTACATAATCGTCTCATTACTAATGTTGCAAGCTACATCTCTTTCAAAAATTTTAGTTAAATAAAAATTTTCTTGGACTTTATTATTAACATTTAATTGATGATATAGCTATTGATCTTTGATATTCTTGAAATTTTGCAAATATGGAAGATATAAGAAGAAAATGTTATTAAATTGTGGATTTGTCAAAATTCACATCTAATAAAAAAAAATATTTAATGGAGTTTTAGCTTTAGCCTACAACTAAGTTTGTTGTCAAATTTTGTCCAAAGTTTAATTATGTTGGACCTAAAAAAAAAAAAATTAGGGTTTTCACAATGTTTTTTTTAAAGATAAAAAAATCATAAGTTTTTAAAATTTATACATAATAATAATTTTTTTTCTAGGCCAGGGTGGTGACCACGCTGCACTCTATGTGGAGCCACCGGACCATTGTTCTCTTATTTCATGATAAATGTAAATTTAGTAAAAAATGTTTATTTTATTTTATTATAGTTATTCTATAAATTACAAATTATAATTTATATTTGTTAGGACATATATGTTTTAACTTGATTAAGAACATATGTCACTTAGTTATGTAAATTGGCTAATCCTTTGACAAAACGTACTCTACTTGTAATTGGATAGTTCTAGGTGTTTTTAATACTTCAAGAAACAATGTTTCAAGGTCAAGTGTTGAAGTCATCAAGTCTGTCCAAGAGAAAGCAAGCTGAAGTACAAGATTTTTAAAGCTCGACAGCTGCTCGATAGCTACCTCGACACCTGGCTATCTGTCGAGCTCTTCAGCTGATTCTTATCGCAATCTCGATAGCTTCTCGATAGCTGTCGATCGATCGAGAAAGTTTCTGTCTCCTCGACACCTTCTCGACACCTCCTCGATAGCTGCTATCTGTTGAGATTCATTAAACCTCGACACCTCTCGACACCTCTCGATCGATCGAGGCAGCTTGCCTTGCTTGACGGTGCCAGAGGCCCAGGTCCCAGGACTCCCATGAGGAACTGCACTTGTTTTAATTATTATTTTAAGATCAGGCCACTCATTGCGTACCTTATTACTTTCCCGCTGTTTTCATATTATCTTTTCCAAATTACAATTTGTTTATGCTACAGAGTAGGCTCCACTTCACATGGTAGACCATGCATTCGCTTCTGCTCTTTCCTTTTATTCTGGTAGAGTAATTCTACAATATTTTGCTTGTGCTGCTTCTTTGTTTTTCACCTGGTACTAGTTACCAAAATAGTGAAAAACATGGAAGGGTCTTTTTTTAATACTCAACTGATCTTTTTCACAAAAGAATGTACTCAGCAATTATTGAAGCCTTCCTTCTCATTGAATCTTGAGAGATTAGGCCAGCTAATCAGCTCACATCAAACATTTTTCACAAGCCATTAATCTGTAGAACCTTTTATACCGTCGGTGCATCTTTGTGAAGTATGGACGTGGCATAAATAGTCCAAAAGTTTTGGCTCTTTTATTATATTGTTAATTTTGCTAAACAATGAGATAGAAAATTGAAGAAATCATAGGGCTCTAATTTCTCTTCAAGCCCAATATGTACTTATTGATACATTTTAGGTGGAGGAAAGAAGAGGCAAATCCTAGATGTTTATGTTGAAAATACTAAACAATGCCATTGAGCTATACATATTATACATATTAATCGAAATAAAATACCTGCTTCATTTTTGCTTTGTATCCCATTGATATTAGGATCACCATGTTTTCGCTAAAAGCTTGTAAAAAGCTATACAGAAAAAAGAGTGCATGACAAATTTGTCCCACTCAGACAAGCAAATTTACGAGCGAATACTTGATACATTGCATTACCAAAAGTCACATTACTTCTTTTTCTTTTTCTTTTTTAAATGTCATGCTCTTCACCGCGTTGCATATGTCAAGAAAGCATTACTATTCAGCAAATCAGACAAGGTGATAAAGAAAGATCGGTATAGGTCCACCCAATAAAATACTTAGGACCTATTTGTTGAAGATTGGTTTAGTTTAGTTTGGTATTTAACTCTGTAAACGACTTGTAGAAACTCTGTTGTAAACGACTTGTAGTTTAGTAGCCTTTAATACTTCAGTCTGTTGCCACGTGTATAGAAGCTGGCACCTGTGTAGTTAGTATTAGTTAGTTGGTTTTCTGTTACAGCTTTACTCTTTTGTATCTTGTATATAAAGAACAGTGTAAGCTAATTATACAATATGAGGAATTCATTTTTCACATTCCCACTTCTTGCTCTGCATTTCACTTCTCTGTGTTGAGCAATCATTCATCATAGAAGTTTTGGATCGTGGAAGAATTCCAACACTATTTGGATTGAGGGGAAGGAGGGGAGTGAAAGGGAATAGAGTAAAGTTGGTTAAAAATAGACTAATTTGGGTTCAAATATATTCTACTCCTCAATCTAAACGGACCATTATTATTATAATGATTGCAACGAATAAAGAATTAAAAACATATGCTACCGAGTACCGACACAAGGATCTTCAAGAAAACATTGCAACAATCCTAATAAGAATAATTAATAAATATTGTTAGGAAATATAGACCCCGGTTGATAGAATTAACAAGTTTTAAACCCAAGTTGTTAATTAGATTTATTATGAACAAACCTTGTTAAAACAAACAAACATCAATATCATGTCAATAATGAATGCAGCGGAAAAGTAAATAAGACAAGATATGATGACTCAGGAAAACCAATGAAACCAACCAGTTTCACAGTAAAAAACCTGGGGGGAAACCTTCCCGAAAAGCAATCCACTATAGAAAAGAGAAGTTTCAGATCTAGTACAAAACCTTTGTCCCTAGACTCTACAATCTCCGTAGATGAACTCACAGCAGAAACCTTCTACCGCTTCAGAACCTCTGAACTCTTCAATATATGAACGCCACCCTTTTTGTTGCACGGATCCCAGTACGTGACTAACTCCTTTGCACGAATCCTAGTACGTGACTCACTCACCAACTTAAGGAAGAAGAATGTTGGCTGCAAAGTTCTTCACTTCATCAACAATGAAGATCAAGAAGCACTTGGTTACAAAACCCTAAGGCGCAAAGATACAGTAGCTTCTTTCAGAGAGAATAAAGCATCAATCACCTTTTGCATATGTTCTCCTTGTATTCTCTTATGTAACGGCCTTTAAAATAAGCCTTATATAAGTCTAGGGTTGTGAGAAAAGAAACCCTACTCAAATACATAAGCCTGGCCCAAAAATCAAAAAGCTGAAAATTCTGATTTCCGTAA
>NW_027069468.1:646435-736093 GCF_002906115.3 Quercus suber | reverse complement strand
AAAAAAAAAAAAAAACATAAATGGGTATGGAGGAAGAGAGAAGAAATGCTTGCTATTCACATACACTAAATTGTTTAGGCTGGTCTGTCTTTTAATTTGGGCCTGTTGTGGTGTTAATTACATATATTTTTTGGTTAAAGGGGCCAAGAGTTTGGAGGGGGAGGGGGGTGGGGGGTGGTGTGGGAATGGCCCCCCAATGCCAAAATGCAGCTCCATGGCCTAGAAGAGTTAGTGGAAGAGTTACCATTGGTTCTCTGCAAAAAATTGGAAGGCATGAAGCCTAATTTTGGCTCCCTTTATTTCATTGTTCAATGAAATCTCTATTTTGTTTGCAATTGCTTTGCTGATTTTTGAAAAAATAAAACCCTAGAACATAAAGAATAAAAAGGTATTGAACATTAAAATGCCTTTCTTCCTCCACTCATGCCAATTTGCTTCAAGCATTATATTTTTGAAAACCACCATCTCTTTGTCATTCTCTTAAAGTTTTGCTTTAATATTTTGGTTTGACGCAACTACCGCAACTTTTTGTTACATCCACATTGCATATTGTAGTGTTTTGCTCTTTTATCTGCACTTTGCCGCTTCTTTTTATCATAAATCAAGCATCAACTTTCTCAACACTATCTCAGTACTTTTGCATTTCTATAAATTGTTTTCAAATTTAAGTAATTGGTTGATTGACTATACTCAATAATAGTTTATTGTCACACCAATTATTTAACATTGTTGTACATCACTACATTGATATGAAAAATATAGCATTTTTCATTGTAGTTCAATATGTCGAATAGTTCAATTATTTCTGTTTCTTCTTATTTTGTCATAAGAGGTTTAACAATAAAGCACTAAAAAGGGGCACAACCAAGCACAGTAACCAAGTAAGAAATTTAATTAATAGTTCAATTTCTTATTAGAGTGTACCTTTCCCTTGGTGTGTTATTGACTTATTGTGGTGGAGGCAGAGTTGGGTTATGAATTAGAAATAGAGGATCATTGGATGCCTATGGAAGGAGAATGAAACTTTTATTACTGACCATATTGTCTTTGAGAAGGAAACTTTTTGTGCTGACCCATTGTCTTTGAGAAGGTGTCTATGAGAATGGTATATTTATGTAGTTTGATGTAGTGCACTTGGAGTTATCGATGTAGTTCATTTGGAAGGAGAGAGTTGCTGGGAAACAAGGACAACAACAGCATTGACACAAAGGAATTCTTTTTCTATTTTTGGCAAACCTTGGTCTTAATTGAAGCTTCAAAGTCTAAGAAAGGCAAATGGATTGGTGTATTATTTCAATGTAGGAATTGAAGAGGTTGCAATATTTTCAGGGGTTGTTAGAGTTGGATCGAAAAGTGCAGAGGAAGACTATTGCAATATTGTGATATTTGAGGGTTCTCTCTATTAGGCTTTCAAACATGAAAAGGAATGGTATTATAGCTATGACAACTGGAAAAGTTAAGGAGGTATTCAATCTGACTCAGGAGCATACTAGAGCGAGATGACAAGGGAAGATGGTGCTGAACAACCTTGAGAAAACATGTAAGAATCTACAACCTATTAATATTTTGTGTAAGATCAATTTTTGATAGGTTTAAAATTCTGCACCTATTACAAAGAATAAAATTTTTATTTGGTGTAAAATCAACATTTTTCTAGAACACTATTTTCCAATTAGATACCTACTTGATTCTTTTTTTGTTCTTGATTTAGTTTTGGTTGATTGGATGAGGTTTAATGCTTCAGTAATTTTAGATTTTGTTTGTTCCATTTTCCAGTGCATTTTAATCAATGGTTATTTCTATGTGGGAAAGAATCATCTTCTGTTAGTAGATCAATTGTATCCACATGACATTATATAGCAATTTGTTATTTTTTGGAACCTGTTTTGTGGTGGTTGAATTTTGGAGTTGGTTAGCAGAATCTTATTTACTAATATAATTTCAGTGGTGCCTTTTCTTTGCATGTTATTTGGTCTTTGCATTATGTGGGAGGCATGTCTTTATATAAAAGAAACTAGATTACTTATGAAACCAATGCTTTCTTAGCGTCCTAATTTTTCACAAAGTCTGTTAATGTCACATGAAAATTATAAGCATTGCAACATTGCTTTTTTTTTTTTTTTTCCCTGATGACCAAAAGTGAAGTGCAAATCTAGTGTGTAAAAAAGAGGAAAAATTAGAAGAACCAACTTGAGATTATGCTTTTAGAGATTTCAAGTGGGCATATGGTGTGATCATTAGTAGCCAATTACTCTTTCTAAGCCTTTCGTTATTTCGGCTATTGAATTATTAACATTCTATTGTAGGTTTAGACAAATGGCTATCTACTGAAGTTGGTTTCAGAACTTAAGCAAAGAATGATTTTATCTGCATTTGCATCCCTTAATGATCATGTGAAGTAAAGAACAATTTGAATTTTCTAAACAAGCGTAAAAAGATCACATTGGTCAAGATTGAACTTGCATTATGTAAGCTTTTCTATGTTTAGGAATATTTTTGACATTGGCTGATGATATTCTTTATATGTTTAGCCAATGAAGAAATTATGAGATTAAACGCAATGTTCAAAGGCATGGTTGTTGACAACTTTGGACCTACAAAATTTAGAGATGAAGCATAAAGTCATTAAGTAAGGAATAAAATATCTGAAAGATTTTAATAAGTAGAACTTCTTTTTTTATTTTAATTAATTATAATTTTTGAATAAATGCATTTCTTTATCTTTATTAATTATATGTATTGTTGTATTATGAGTTTTGTATTATTTAAACTAGCAACAAAACACACTTACGGATTGCTTTATGAACTGTATACTATAATGCATTCGTTAAATATTATAAATGATATTTTGAACATTGAATCTGATGCAAGAAATCTACTTGAGAAAAATAGTTTGTTACTATTGCTTTAAGTTTTACATTTTGTTTGTGATTTAAGGTTAAAGTATCAACCAATGCTTTGTAACTTTTTAATAGTTTTGAAATTGAAGAGAGAGAAACAAATTAGAGAAGAAGATGAAATTCTAGATCTAAGTCTATCCAAGTTGTATTGGCATATATATTTGATGTATAGATATAGTTGCATTCTTAACTTATTGTAGAGAAACTTGGTACAATTTATATTTACTATGATTGATTGCTCGAGTTTCATTTAATAGCTCTTAATTGTAATTATTAAGAAAAATTGTCCAAGACATTATGTGTAAACTGCCCTACTTCTTAAATTATTCTCACCTGAATATCCCTACAAAAAAGCATTCAATATTGTTGTATATTCTGTTAGTACTCTAAATCATGTTATGTTATTAGAATCATAATTAGATTGGTCCATGAAAGAATCATTCTTCAATTGTGTTTTTTTGGACATTTGTAGGGAAAAAAAAAACATGTAATATTTGTGTAGTGTTTCTGTAATTAATTTAACGTTGGTTTATTTCAACAAGTTAAATTATACAACATGCCACAGACGAATCATAATGTATTTTGTTGTATTGTTTTGTTAAGTTGATTGTCTTCTAATATGTAAAATGAAAAACTCATTACTAATAAAGTTCTATAACAATTATGCTATAATACATATATAATATTCTCAACAACCATCTTACATAAAACATTACAACATTATCCGTGCATCACATAAGTAACTTACTAGTTTTTGTTAAATGCTGCAAAATTTACAATCGGAGAACTAAGAAGGATATAGAAACAAATGAATGGTTGAAACAGACTAGCAAATATAAATCTTATTCAACCGAGGAACGGTGATTACAAGCAAACTATCACTCTCGCTCAATTTTTTTTAATATTCCATGTCCCCCACATTGTGTGGAGGGGAGGGGGGTATCTATACTAACTCCCAACTCCTTTTCTTATAGATTTGGGCTATAAAATAGATACTTGTCTCATTAGGGGTCTCTTCTTCTTTTTCAAAGTGTGAGTGGGCTTTTAGGTGGAGGACACAATTTGGACTGGTCATTCGACATTTAATGCAACCTCTATTTGGTAGGTACAACCATTTAATGTGGGGACATTGTTGCCAATTTTAGAAGCTACCTTCTCTTCTTCCTTACATGTGTCCTCTTCTTCAATCTCATTGTTATCCTTATCCTTTCCAGTGATGACCTCACTTCTCGGCTTGCTATGTTACAAGGAAGAAAGACTCCTTTGCGGGTTATGCCTAGTTGGGTATCTAGGTTTCTTAAGTGCCCAAGCTCTCAACAACAACCGAACCCTTACCCTTCTTTTCATCTTATGTCCTTACTGGGCCTGGCCTAGTATCCCCTTGTCTCCCTTTTCCCTTATCCCAATAGGCCTTGGGCTTTTGGGCCTGTAATGCCATCCTATCCCCACATACGATTCTACCCGGTAAAGAACAAAGGCATTTTCAAAACACAAAAATAATGAAGGCAAATTTTTGAATTTTGTAGTATGGGCCACTGGGCTCTCATTTAAGTTTCATATGTGAGATCCATTTCCAACCCAACCCAAGGTCTAAATCCTCATTCACAATATTTCTCAAAAAAAAAAAAAACTCATTCACAATACAAGTAATCTTCAAATTAATCTCAACCTTGAAAGTAGCTTTACCTTTAAATGCTTGACACTTGTCAGTATGTCATTGTCACTATAGATTAGTTTTCGATTTAATAGATGCACTGCAGGATGAGAGTTCCGAAACAGTGCTTTGACTTGTATCTTAAAATAGTTGAGGTTGACAATAGGTGACAGCTTTGGACGTAGCTTCTACTTTTCAGGGTGACCCTTGTTCTCTAGGGACTTTGTAGATAACAATTAGCTAAATACGACATCCATTCGTGTTTATTTTTTTATCTGTTTAATAGTCGTTGAGAATCTAATTCTGACTTTAGCAGTTTCCTTAGAGCATCTTTATCAGTTGTGCCATATGTGCCAAATGCTAAATGTTTGGCACATTTGGCACAACAAACACTATTTGACCCCATTTATCAGATGTGTCATATCTCATATTTTTTGCAACATGCTACAATACAATCATAAATTTGCCACGGTACGGAACCGGTGTGGCATATGAATTTAATCTTTTTTATTCATCTTTCTCTCTCATATCTCTTTCATCTTCTCCTTCAGCTTTCACCGCCTCCATCTCCACTCTCTCACATATCTCTTTCTTCTTCTCCTTCAGCTATTCACCACCTCCATCTTCACTCTCCCAAACTCTTTCTTCTTCCCTTTCCCCTTTTGTTCGCTCTATCCTCTTTGTTCAAGTCTCTGACGTTGCTTTGCTGTTCCATTTTTCTCTGAGTCGCCGATTCAAGAATCTCAGAGTCGTCGATTTCCTCTCTGTTTTATCTCAGAGTCGCCGATTCGCTGTTCGCTATTCTTAGAGTCACCGATTCGTTGTTCACTGTTCTCAGAGTCATCAATATGTTGTTCTTAGAGTCGTCGAAATCCTCTCTACCATTGCCGATTCGATGTTCAATCTCGGTATCGCCGATTCACCGTTCTACATCTACTGCATATAGGTAAGTTCTCTGTCTTCTTTGTGATTCTCTCGGTATTTCGGAGTCTATCTTCTTAGTTCATATGTACTGTGTGCTGTGTGTTAATAGTGTTTGAGTGAATGCACCCCCAAAATCAAAATCAAAATCAAAAATTAGTGTGGATTTTCATTTGGGGTTTGTGTGTGTGTGTGTGTATGTGAGAGAGAGAGAGAGAGAGAGAGTCTTCAAATGAGAGTGAAATGAACAGCCACAAGTTCCAAGTCTTTGACTCCGTTCCTGCGTGAGTGTAAATTAAGTAAAGTAACTAGTTAGTAAGTACAGAGCTTTATGTGATTCTCTCATGGCAAAGCACGTGTACAAAGNTTTTTTTTTTTTTTTTTGTTTTTTTTTTATTTTTTTTGGTTTTTTTTTTTTTTTTTTTTTTTTTTTTTGGGTTTCTAGATTTATGAAACGATGAACTCGATGTCTTATTCTTAGCTGAGTGTGGTTTTTGCTATCTGGGTCTTGAGTTGAGTTGTGGTAATAATGGAAGAACTTAGAACTATAATTCATCAATATTTTATTTTTAATATTTCATACACCTTCTCGTATAAAATGAGTGTAGTTGATTGATAATGCTAAGACATAATTTGAAACACAAGGAAAGATAGGATTCAAAATGAGGAAAGTCGCTTAAATTTATAGTTGACCACCTCTTTGATGAAAAGTTGGTTTGGTCATGTTCAAAGGAGAGAGATTGATGTACCCGTGAGTTATATGAGTTAATTTTAGTTGAGGGAACGGAAGAAGGTAGAAAAAGACAAAAAATTAACATTAGTAGAAGTCGTAAAAAAGAACATGTTAATTAAGGAAGTAATTGAGTATGACTCCAAAAAAAAAGTAGAATGATGGAAAAGAATACAAATGGCTAACCACGACTAATCTATTGAGGATCCATAGTTGATCCTACAATTTGGGATCAAGGTTTCTTGTTGTTGTTACACATTATTATCAAACTATTGGAGGTGCTAGTGTTGGTTTGGAGAAAGAGGTTGTTGAACATGAAAATCATTGAAGATACTTATTTTTTGACTGATTTTCTTTTATCTACATATCTATTTAGAGCATGGACTCAAGAAATTATTCATCATTCACTGATGTCATACAGGGGAATATTTCTCTTGAGGATGAATTTTTCGGTATATCTGAAACTAGTCCCCTGTTAGTCAAAGATTCTTCACTGAATGATGAAGTTGCCACTTCTAAGAAAAAATCAACACGTGGTGCCAACTTCAGTGTTGAGGAAGACAAGTTGCTTGTAGCAGCATGGCTCAATACCAGTGTCGATCTTGTGTATGGTAATGAGCAACATAAAATAACATTTTATGGCTAAGTTGCAAACTACTTCAAGGACCACAAGACTGATTCTACGCGTAGTACTTCATCTCTAACAACCTGATGGGGAACAATTAATAGGGAAATAGTTAAATTTTGTGGGTCCTTAGCTAAAATTGAAGCAAAGAATGAAAGTGGAACCACGGCTCATGACAATGTATAAATTTTGCAATGGTCTTTAATTTTTTTTAGATTTACAACACAAATGAATTGTTTGAAGAAACTAATTATGTTATATTTATTTAATTTTTTTTAGATTGAGAAAGCAAGGGACTTGTTTAAAGAAATTCACGGTTACTTTTTTCAATTTGAACATTGTTGGCTAATCTTGAAGGATTTTCCAAAGTGGGCATCTACTATGCCTAGGGAAGAATCAAGAAAAGAAATGCCTCAAACTCCAGATTCAATAGATCAAGGAGGGGGGGTTGATCGCATTATGGATTTCGAGAGGCCAATAGGTAGAAAAGCTGAAAAGGCTAATCAAAAGAGAAAAGATGATGGGAAAGATATTGCAACGGAATATTTGAAAAAGAAAATGAAAATTCTTGAAGAAGGTTGTGCAGCCGAAAAAGAGAAAGTACGTATCAAAGTGGAAAAGGTTCGTTTGCAAGAGTTGAAAGAGAATAAAAGAATTATGATGCTAGACACAAGTGGCATGAACGAAGACCAAAGAACTTTTTATGATGGACTCAAAAAGGAAATCCTTGCAAAACAAAGATCAAGTCATTCGTTGGGTTGAGATGATGTTGGTGATGTTTTGTTTTAACCTTATTTTGGTAGTAACTAATTTTAGGCCTTGATATGTATTTTGTGGCATTTTTTGAGTGTAGCTAATTTTAGGCCTTGATATGTATTTTGTGATCTTAGCAAAAGTTCTTGACTCTTTTATTATGTGATTTCATTGTAAGTAATCCTAACATTTTAGCTTATATAAAATGTTGTGTATTTTCTATGTTTGATTTTATATTACTATAGAATTTATATCCTTTTGTGTTTATGGATTGACCAATTAAATGTGTAACTAGTTATAGCTAACATTCATGAACATAGTAATGTGATGGTATGGTACATATAAAAGTTGGGTCAGTGAAGGTTCTTCTCAATCAAAATATGGACAACTAAATATGAGACAATGAGAGTAGCTATACATATATTACAGTTCTAGGGTGCTTGAATGATTGGAGTGTATGTGTGCGTGTGTGATCTATGTATCTTTTTGAAGCTTCTTGTGAGTTCAATTATTCTTTGATTGGTGTTGAAAAGTAAACACAATGGAGAAAATAAAGTTTTTGGCCATTTTAAAGATAGCTAAACCTGAATTCGAAGAGTCTTCTACTTCTTACTTGCAAATTTCAATAAATCTTCTTGTTTGATCCATATCTTTTTCCCTGGGCCTCTTCCTTTTAAGAATGGGGAATCTGTTTTAGCCCCCTTTTTAGCATCATTGAAAGATTCTTTATCAAATATCTCTTGAATAAGATTTTTACTGCATTTTATTTCTTTTTTTTTTTATTTTTTGTATTTTATGTAAATCTTGATTTTGAAGCTGGAGGCCTTTCCCATCATTAGAAAGATGCAACTATAATAGCATAATTTATCTTGAAGTGCATTAACATTTCTCATGGTGGCAGAAACCCACTTGTTTGGCCAGAAAATATTTGAGTGAGATTTATTGGAATTTGATCTAGGCTGAGCCCCTTAAAAGCTTTTAGGCCTAGAGCTGAGGTTGGGCTCAACTAAGGTCATCATATATTTAGCCACACTAGAAGCAGTACAATGCATCTTTGATTTTTGTGTATATTTATGCACATGAAGTACTTATAGGGAAGGAAAAAGCAAAAAAAGAGGATTAGAATCTAAAACATTTAGGAGCTTGACCATTTACAAGGTCATATAACTAGATTGCATCAAAGCTTTGTGGCATAGGGGATGATATAATGACAATTAAACCTTAAACCTGCAATAACATCTTAATTGCAATCAAACCTTCTTTTAAAGTTATTGATTTCATTTCATATTATGTTTCTTGCATCGATATTGATAATTGCTTTCTAATGTTTTCTTCTAGTTTATCTCTATGGGTCATTCTTTTTTTTGTGAATTGCTTGATGATGACTCAAATGAAGATGAGATAATTATAAAACTTCTCACAGGTTCAACATCACAATGTAAGCATTGTCGGTATATCGACTGAAATAATTTGGTAGGCCATAGAAGGCTTTATGATGACTAATTTACCGAAAAACCTGTGTATCCTCCCAAATTATTTCGAAGGAGATTTCAAATGAGACATTCTCTTTTTCTCCGAATCCTATCTAAGGTAGAAGCTCATGAACCTTACTTTATCCAAAAAAGAAATGCTGCCAAAAAGCTTGGTCTATCTCCCCTTCAAAAGATGACCACTGCACTTAGGATGTTTACTTATGGAGTAGCAGCTGATTTTATGGATGAATATGTGAGAATAGCAGAATCCACTGCAATAACTAGTATGAAAAAATTTGTTGTAGTAGTGGCTGCTATTTTTTCAGAGGAATACTTGAGGTCACCAAACAATGAAGACATCGCTAGATTGTTAGCCTATGGCCAAAACCATGGATTTCCAGGCATGTTGGGAAGTATTGGTTGCATGCATTAGAAATAGAAAAATTGTCCAACTGCATGGAAAGGGATGTATTGTGGTCATATTCATGAGCCAAGTATTATTTTGGCAGCAGTGGCTTCATATGATCTTTGGATATGACACTCATTTTTTGGGTTACCTGGGTCAAATAATGATATTAACGTGTTGGATTGGTCTCATGTATTTTCTGAGCTTGCACAAGGATGTGCTCTTGCAGTTGATTACTAAATCAATGGTCATGATTACACAATGGGATACTATCTTGCTGATGGCACATATCCACAATGGTCAACATTTGTGAAGACAATCCCAAGGCCACTAAGAGCAAAAAGAAAATTATTTGCAAAAGCTCAGGAAGCATATAGGAAGGATGTAGAGCGTGCATTTGGAGTGCTTCAAGCACAATTTGCAATTGTACGTGGACCTAGACGATTTTTCTATCATGAAACATTACAAGACATTATGAAAGCATGCATAATTCTTCATAACATGATTATTGAAGATGAGCAAGAAGAAGCTGAAGTAGTGGACTTAGATTATGAACAAATTGATGAGATTTCATGTACACCAATGCCACGTGAGCCGACAAATGAATTTACGGAGTTTACTCAAGTTCATCAATGCATTAGGGATTGAGAAGTTCATTCTCAACTCCAAATGGATCTCGTTGAACATTTATGGCAATTACAAGGAGAGTCATGAAAACTTTTGGTTTTGTTTATTTGTCTCCTCTTCTTTATGGAGTTGCCATTGAAACTTTTGATTTGGTTTATTTGTTTCATTTTGTTTATGAAGCTACCATTAAAATTCATTGGCTATGTTGTTTTGTTGTGTTAAGTTTAGTATTAGCCAATTGTTTTGTTGTGTTAAATTTAAGTACCATTTGTCATCAAGGAAGTGGCAAGCTCAACTATGTTTAATTCAATGGGTTCTGTGTGAGTTAATGTTATTGGATATGAGTTATTTGTGTAAGTTTTCTATGGACTACATTGGTAGTTTAGTTCAATTGAAACAACTAATATGTGACAGGTTGGCTTTTAGGTTGCATATGTTTTTGGCTTTTGATAGGAGTCTTCACAGGGTGTCTCAGTATAAGGATTATGAAGGTGATGGCTTTTGAATATTTGGTCAGATATTGTCCCAAGGGAAGAAAAACTTTTCTTGTTTTGCTTTGGTTTTTGGGGATTCGGATGTGTAATTGCAATTAGTACTTTATAAACAAAGATTTGGATTTTGCTATTGATATTGATACGGCAATGATGAATTGCTTATCTTTTGATGTTTTACAATGATATTGATATTGATATTCGGATGATATTGATATTTGGATGTGCCTTCTTCTGAGTTTTTCTTTTTTTCTTTTTTTTGGAAGGTGACAGGTTCTAAGTTTTTTTATTTTTTTAAATTTTTTTAAAGAAAATATCATTTTTTTTTAAAAATATGACCGTTGAATTAAGGCTTTTGGTTTGAAAATGTTACCCTTTTTGTTTTTTTTTTTTATAGAAACAAAATGTTACCGTTAGAATAAGAAAATTTGAAAATATGATTGTTTAGGAACAAATATTACCGTTACGAACAAAGGATAAAGAAAGAATTAAAAAAAATAATATTTAAATGAAGTGGTAAAAATATAGAACATCTGATAAATGAGATATTATAAAATGATGTGGTAAAATAATAAAGTAGACTTTTGATGTGGCAAAATGGCATAATTTTTGCAACAGCTGGTACGGATGCTCTTAGCTGCCTATTATTTGGGTACAGTTACTCTAAATTTGTTGGTTTATACTTTATTATTAATTGGTCTTGTGGCATATTCGAATTAAATAAGTATTTTTATTATTCTACTCCTTTTTTTGAAAATAGAGGCAGCTATTTTGGACTTATTAAACCTGCTAGCTACAACAAAATGTCTTGTAATTTTCTTCATCAAATTTTTTTAATCATTACCTATAACAATGGAACATTTATCACGATATTATTTTGTCAAAATATTATGACGAAGTAAAAAAGTGTTCTAATTTCTTAACACGTATAAATATATTGTTACGTAAATTATTATGCTCCCATGTTTTCTCTCTTTCTAACAATACTTTACATGTTAACATTTTATAACTGCACGTCACATATTGCATGGTGCACACATGTAATTCACCACCATTGTTAAATGGATTGCCCCATACAAAAGAAATATATATATATATATATACCCACTCAGCAACAAAAAAAAAAAAAAGAGGGCCTAATTTGTCAATAGTCTTTACGCTTAATGATGATAATCTGAACCCTTTAGAATAATCTAGTTTCATACTACTAATTATCATATGCATTTCATACAGAACATTCATCTTATGAAATGTGAACTTTAAAATTTCATAAGACTCGCACATTGAGAGAGATATTATAGTATATGTATAAGATAGTTTTGCAGATCAATACCCTAATGTCACTTAGCCGAAAAAGAAAACTAGAATACCTACATAAGTTACCAATGTTCTCTGCCTAGACGGCCTTCACATTTAATGGTTCATTGATGAACAATAATCACCCTTGCTATTAACTTTTCAAAGCGCGTTTTCTCTTAATCAAGAATAAACCGTGCAGGAAACCTTGGTTAAGAATGAGAATTGTCTATAAATTACACTTAAAATCAATCAAAATCAATTCTTTCTTTAGAGATTTAGAAAATGGATAAATCATGCAAGATTGGTCTAGGTGCTGACAAATACATGAAGAGAAAAAGAAAGAAAGTTGAGAACAATTATATATATATATATATATATACTGGACTCTTTCACAAATAGAAATGTTTCCACATTATGAAGCAGGACAAAATGGGCTTTTGCCCTTTTTTAAAAAACAATCCAGCATTTTGCTCTCTTTTCTAAACTAATAAGGGAAATGCCCCTCTTTTGAAACTCGATTTATGATAAATCGAGTTATTAAAAAAAAAAAATTCTATAGCCTTATAGCGGCGTTTTTAAGGACTTATAGTGACGTTTTCAGGACCTATAGTAGCGTTTTGTAACTCGGCTTACATGAAATCGAGTTATAGGCAATTTTTATTTTTTTTTAAATTTTTTTACCTATAACTCAATTTCTTATAGGTCGAGTTACAAAACGTTACTATAGGTCTTGAAAATATCACTATAAGTCCTTAAAAACATTGCTATAGGACCTAACTCGATTTATCATAAATCGAGTTTCAAAAGAGGGGCATTTCTCTAATTAATTTGGAAAAGAGGACAAAATGCTGGATTGTTTTTTTAAAAAGGGCAAAAGCCAATTTTTTTCCTTATGAAGCAAGATTTGTTGATACTTGTGGCAATGAGGTGGCACGAAAGTGTGGCTTTGTGACTTTGTGACAAGGACAATGAAGGTTTTGTTGGTAATATGAAAATGAGAGAAAAAGAAAGTCGATGTGTATTTTGCAAAGAAATGCCGACTAAGGAGGAAAGGGTTGGGGACAAGCACTTCATTCCTTTGGCAAATCCAAGGCCTAGACGGNAAAAAAAAAAATGTTTTGCATCATACTCAAGGTATTTTCAAACTTGGTTGGTCAGACCAAAAACACACACAATAACATGTACAGTATTTAGCAAAGAGTAACTTGTGTAATGTGTGCAAACTAGCAAAAACTTGAGATACATGTGAGGTGATATGTGAATAAAAATCAATCACAAAGTTTACAAAATTCATCACACAAAATTTAAAAGAGACTATCACCAAAAGTGTTACATCATATAACTCCCACATCTCCTAGAACATAAGCTTGCAATCATGTAAGTTTCTTGAATTTTGCCTCATTATTTTGTGGATTGACATCAAGCCTAATAATACACACCAATTTTAATTATGTGAAATGGCATCAAGCCTAATAGTACACACCAATTTTAATCATTAAGCAATTAATCGAGGCTACACCTTATGTTCTTTTTGTGCATGTGCTACACTTTCTCGAGCACAAAATCTTATGATATGCACTAAGGTGTTTATGATTGGCTAGTGAATAGTGGTGAGATGGTTACTTATGCCTTTTTCAAAAGGATCAAGTCCGACAGTCAAATAACGTATGACTTCAAGATTAAGACAAAGTGATAAACACCGTAAACATCTTTCCCACACAACATGCACTACAAAGTTTCAACTAGTCAAGTGCAATAAATAAGCTCATCAAAGCTAAACAAGGTACATAAGACATGTTATGTGTAAATAAATTGACCAACCTTGTTTTCAAAAGCCAAGAAAAATAGTGCTAAACAAATTTTTGCTTTTCCCTTTTTTTTTTTTTTTTTTTTTTTATTTTAAAAGAGAAAACAAATAAATCCTAGAATGAAATGCGTAAATGTAATGCAATGCAAGTCCTAGAAAGAAAAACACAAAAAACACAAACACCAAAGAACAATGGTCATAAAGGAATAAGCATTGAAACATAAGGACCATGTCAAAAAGACTCAATTAGATCGAGACTTTTACATCCAAAACCGTTTAGATGCACCATGAGCATTGGAGTTCTTATTCACATTCGAGTGATTTCCAACTCCAGGATTGGAATAAAGGTTCAACGCCTTTACCAATTCACCAATGAGTGCCATAGGATCTTGTGCTTGAGGCACAGACACTTTTGGTTTGTTTGCGCTCTTAACAACTTAAAGCTTGTAACAGTTAGGACGAATGTATCCAGTCTTTAAACAATAATGACAAACCCAAGCAGGTTTACCATGCATCTTGTCCTTAGAAAGGGTAGACTCCTTAGGTTTAGACTCTCTCAGATCAACCCTAATCTTCCTAAGGGGTGAAACTTCTACAAGTTGGACAACCTCACTCACAGAGGGTTTAACGATTTCACTCACAACCTCACTCACGAAAGGTTCAGAAGAAGATGAAGGAACAAAGTTCGTGGAAGAAGGTGCAGACACAAAGATGCTTTCAACATATCCTAAACCAAATTTGTCAGAAGGATACTTTTGAACATTCAACATTTGATCAAGTTTAGAACTAGCAGATCTAGCAACAAATAAATTATGTTCCAAAGTTTTAACTTTATCAAGCAAAAGCATGTTCTCAGATTTCACATGATTCAAAAGATCATTAGTATCAAATAATTTAACAAGCAAATTTTTCTTTTCAAGCTCAAGAGAATCAATTTCTTCAGGCCAAGTTCAACATTCATAGCATCCTTTGCAGCAATTTTGCAAAGTTTATTATAGGCCTCTTAAAGATCTGCATCCTTAGAGAGTTCCCCATCAAAAGGGTTCTCTTCAACAGATATACTTTCATTGACTACAGTAGTAACAATGAAAGCAATGAAGTTTCTATCCTCGTCACATCCAAACTCATCATCAGAAAGCTCATTATCACTAAGGGTTACAGCCATAGCTTTACCCTTAAACCTCAAGAATGTAGGGCATTCAGATTTAACATGACCATACCCTTGACAGCCAAAAGACTGAGCACCTAAAGAATTGTTTGAAGATTGACCAACTTTATCTCTAGGTTTTTCAAAGTTATTAACCTTAGTGGGATCATTCTTCCTAAAGTTTCTAGGTTCAGCAGTGTTTGTACCTCTTGCCTTTCTGTTGACATTCCTAAGAAAGTTTCTAAAGTTCTTGGCAAGGTACGTAATCTCTGTAGGAGAGAGCTCATCATCAAATCCACCAACCTCAACATCATCAACAGACTTAAGAGCCACTGATTTGGATTTGGAAGCTTTGGGTAGGTCAGACTCATAGGACTGAAGAGATCCTACAAGCTCATCAACAGGGATGGAGTCCACATCCTTACTTTCAGCAATGGCAGTTACTTTGGGTCTAAAATCTTTAGTTAAAAATCTAAAAATCTTCCTAACAATTTTAGGTTGATCATAGATTTCACCCAAATTAAAAGCAGAATTAACAATATCATTCAATTTAGCACAGAATTCATCAAAAGATTCATCATCAGACATTCTAATGCTTTCAAATTTAGAAGTTAATTGTTACAGCTTGTTAATCTTAATTGCCTTTGTGCCTTTATGCACAGTCTGGAAGATTTTCCAAGCAGTATGAGTAACCTCAACATTAAAGATTCTGTTAAATTCTTCCATGAAAACAGCATTAAAGATGGCATTCATAGTTTTGCTATTGAAACCAGCAGCTTCTTTTTGAGAAGTTTGCCACTCACTCACAGGAGTAGTGAGCTTCTCCCATCCGTACTCAACGAAATTCCAAACTCTCTCATCAATGGATTTTAGGAATGCTTTCATCTTTACTTTCTAACAAGCATAGTTATTCCTATCAAAGTGAGAAAGAACAACGAGAGAGTGTCCATGCTCCATGATAACAAGGGTCAAAGATCAGCTTAGAGATTAAAAAATCTCAAACAAGAGAGCTACCTGCTCTGATACCACTTGAACAGTTTTAGACCCCTTATCCCAACCAGATTAACCTAGTTAATTAGCCAAGTAATTAACTTAGTCAATTTACGCAATTCTAGTTTATTACAAACATACAATCATATCAAAAATATAAAGCAGCGGAAATATAAAAGACACAATGATATGATCACCCAGGAAACCACACGATAAAAACTTAGGGAGAATTTGACCTAGCTATCCTCAAGGTAAACCTGAATCCACTATGCGAAAGAATCAAAACTCATACAAAAGGACTTACGAGCTCCCCGCTTAACTTTCTAATGCTACCCACCAGTAGAACTTACTGACACGACCACGTGCAAGCTTCGAATCCACAGACTCCTTCTTTCTTGGATTCTCTAATCAGCTACAATCACCTACGCTTGTTATTCTTTAAGCTCCAATGGCAGCAACCGAGTTGATCATTAAGATGTTGATACTATCTATACCTTGAAAACACTAAATTTTGTGTAAAGGAAAGCTCCTCTAGATCTCACAAGAGATTTACACAAAACCGAAAAGTATGAGCAACACTACAACAGGAGCGACTCTAAAAACGTGGCTAGGGTTTTGCCTTTTATACCTAGGGTAAAAACAGAAAACCTAAAACGTTTAATGAGTTAGGGCTGAGTTGGAAAATTCTGCAGAAAAACATTCTACCCGAGATTCGATCGATCGAGTCTAACTTTCAATCGATCGAGCCAGGCCGAAATGCACCAATGCATCTGCAGCCTCTCGATTCCAACTTTACATAAAAATATAACTTTAAGCAAGCCTAAACAAGACTAACCATATTGTTTTGATCAAGGTTTGCCAACACTGCACATTAGAGTTCTAAATACATAAATTCCTAACTCTTTAGAACCTAACAATTTTTAAAAATTAAAAATTGAAAAAAATTGAAAAATTAGAAAAATACAAAAACAGTATGTGTTTTGTGTACTTTGGTACTTGTGTACCTTGGATAGCCAATTAAACAAAGTTTTCTAAACTTTGTATCATCTGTAACTTAGATGAGCATTCTTATGCACAACTAAGCAAGTGAGCTTTATGGCTCTTGTTTGTGATTAGTAAGATTAGGTTATCTCTTGAACTTAACACTCGTATCACTCTTTTTGACAGGTAGGACTAGAAATTCCTAAGAGAAATGCATAAATAACCATCTCACCACTATTGCCCGCCAATCATGAAAGACACCTATGTGCTTCGACAAAGCAAAAGTGCAGTATCAAAGACATTCGTATGCTTCGGCGTAGCAAAAGTGAAATGTCAAATGCTTAACATCTTGGGTATTTCTTTTCTCTCTCTTATATGCCCATGCATGATATGCTAAATAAAAGAAAATATGCAAAGAAAATGAAAAGCAAAAAGATAAAAAAAAAAAATGCTTTAAATATGATTGCAAGCGTGTATTATAGGAGATGTGGGAGTTATAGGATGTACCTCGAAGGTGATAGTCCACATCAAACAGTTATGATTGTGTGTGAGTTAAAGTGATTTTCTCATATCTCAAATCGTCATAACATGTATACACATATATAATCTTGCGATGTTTTTCACACACAACACGCAATATTCTTTGCTACTCTTGATACATGTGCAGGTATAATATGATTTGGCCATCCAAGGTTTTACATGTGCTAATGTATGCTCATTAAACTATCTTGACTTATTTTTGAAATATAAAATTAGTTAGACTTGTTTTGTGTGTGTGTGTGTGTGTGTGTGTGTGTGTGTTTTTGAAGATCCATGTGCTTAAATTTTCTGTTGAGAGATAATTTTGAGAGCTTAATATATTGATTGGATCATTGGTTGAGTTGTATGTTGGATTGCATTCATGTTTGTGTTTTTCTCTTCTCGAAAAATTGTTTTGAAACGCTGTCTTGACACCTCCTCGACACCTCCTCGATACCTAGCTATTTGTCGAGCTTCTCAACCTTTTTCTTATCACAATCTTGACACCTCCTCTACACCTGGTGGATCGATCGATAAAGTTCCTGTCCTCTCAATAGCTTCTCGACACTTGGTGGATCGATCAAGCTTCTGTTCTTTGTCAAGTGATTCTTGTTCCTCGATACCTGTCGACACTAGCAGCTATCGATGTTCATCTTTCTCGACACCTTCCTCCACAGAATCCTCGACACCTCTCGACACCTTAGCTGTCGAGATTTACTGAGGTTTCTATATAAACCCCTCATGCGATCTGCCTCTCATTTCTGTCGATCTCCTTCTTAATAGCTCTCTTTTCTCTCCCAAACATTCTCATCTCACTCCAATCTTGCTCCTCAAGGTTTCTTCAGGCTTTTTCAAGTTTTTCTACACTTGGTAAGCTTCTTATCTCCTCATTCTTCATACATTTCATGATTTGAAGCCTAGGTTTAGGGGTTTTTGAAAAAATTTCGGGTTTTTCAATATTAATGAGTGTTTATTGAAATTTTGGGATTGGTTTTTACTTTCATGTGTTTAAAATCTCATGCATTGCATCACATCAGCATTATAACAGTATTTTCATGCATTTAGATGTGTGTAATATGCTTGTGTGTTGGTAGGATTGGATTAAGCTGAGCCCATTATGTATTTTCTTTTGCATGTCACATGTTCATGCATTCCCCATACATGCGTACTCTCTTCTCAATATATTTGATATATTTGAATTGCTTGGGACTTTTCTAATTCTCTCTCTCTCTCTCTCTCTCTCTCTCTCTGTGTATTTACGTTAGTTGTGTCTATGGCACCTAAACATAAGTCTGCTCTGTCCCAGAACCATCTGCATTCTAACACATCCTCATCTTCTGATCCTACTCCTTCTAACATTCGATTCCATGATAAGGATGCTCGTAAGGCTTTCTCGGAGAACTTCTCTAGATGAGGTGTTCATTCGGAATGCCAAGTCATTTTGGCGGACTTCGCCGACACTGACCATCCCTCTGTCATTCACATTCGGGGATGGAAGTCACTATGTGACGTCCCGGACACTTTTCCTCTCATGCTTATTCTGGATTTTCACTCCAACATGCATGGGATTGATCGTTCAATACCTCTTTTCTTCACTCGCGTTCGAGGTACGAAATTCCTATCACACCGCAGCTTGTTGCAGATGTGCTTCGGGTTCCCAAGAGAGAGTTTCCTAACTACCCTAGTTGTGAGCGTCTGTGAACTGTGTCCAAAGATGAGCTTATGGCTGCTTTTTGTGAGCACCCTACTGACTAGGGCGAGCATCAGTATACACCATGTAAGGCTTTTGCTAAAGGCCCTCATTTCACGAACATGGTGATGACTTTTGTACTCCATCCACTCTCTCACTACAACCCCATCATAGAGCCTTGTGCTCGGTTTTTGTTATCTTTACTTAAGAATCTTACCATAGACTTTCCTTCTCATTTCATTCTCTCTAACATAGATATTCATTTAGATTCGGCACCCCGTGATAAGCTCATCTTTCCTTCCGTTATCGCAAGGATCTTATGCCATTTTTCCATCCCTTTTCCTATGTCCGACCATTTCACACACATCTGCGCCATAGACACTACTACCATAAAATGTAGTGCAGCACAATTTAGGTTGCGACAGCCGGATTCCACTCCTCCCTCCCATCCGGCTCCATCTCGTTCAGCTCCATTCACATCCGCTCCCTCCTCTTCCATGGGTGATGTATCACTTGGAGACATCATGGTGCAGCTGCAGCGCATGGATGCTTGCCTTGATACACTCTCTACTGAGTTGTATTAGGTGAATGTTCATGTCGGTCGTATTGCAGGATAGTAGGTGACTATAGGTGGCTGTCCTCCTGAGCCTTCTCCTCCATCACCTCCTCCAGTGGCTTCTGATTTTGATGCTAAGGATGATGATGATGATGGTGATGACGATGACGCTTCGGATGATGATGGAAATGCTAGCTCTATCGATGAGATGTCTACTTGACACTCTTACCCTTTATCACTCGTGACAAAAAGGGGGAGTAGTTTTGGATATTGAGAGTAGTCATTCTTAGGGGGAGAGTTAGTATAGGACATTTTGTTAGGGGGAGAGTGCTGATATGAGGGATGTAGTGAGAATATGATGTATCTTTTATTTTATTTTTTCTTTTCTACCTTATTAGATATATTTGTTCTTGTACATTAAGTCTCGTGACCAGTTTTTACATACATTGTACCTATTTTCTCTATATGTGGATGTATATTTCTTTCACCTACCTCTACATGTGTTGTTTCCTTTCTATCTTTATACACATGCTTCTTATACTTGTATGCAATCTATTATTTCTGTTTCACAGTAAGATGCCTTGATGAGTTTTGTTTAAAGTGTTTCAGAAATATAGGTTGTCAAAGTCTAGTTACCATAAACTCTCTTCTTGCAAAGTTTTTCAAGAGTTTGTGTTATGATAGATTTTATTGTATTCAACAAGTGAATATGAGTTGAGTGATTTATGACTTCTTTCATATGTTCATGTGGGTTGTAGTTTTGTCATGGATTGCCAAAAGGGGAGACTGTTAGGACATATGTGGTTCACTTGTTAAGAACATATGTCATTCTTTTATGTAATTGGCTAATCCTTTAACAAAATGCACTCAACTTGTAATTGGGTAGTTCTAGGTGTTTTTAATACTTCAAGAAACAAGGTTTCAAGATCAAGTGTTGAAGCCATCAAGTCCGTCCAAGAAACAAGCTAAAGAAGTGCACAATCATTAAATCTCGACACCTTCTCGACAGCTGCTCAACACCTTCTATCTGTCGAGGTTTATAAAATCAGAATTTCTGATCTAATTTCTTAGGATCTGTGGATGTGTCTTTCGGCCTTCTTTCCTTCTAACCCTAGGCATATAAAAGGATTGTTTCAAGGGCTGTTAAAGTGTTCACAAGTTGCACAAGCATTGAGCAAACTCTGTTCAAGCAAACTGTGACCGGAGACAAAGTTTTTCCCTAATTCATCTCTTTTGAAGAAGTTGTTATGTGTATGAACCTTTAGGTTTTGTGACCAAGCATCTTCTCGATCTTCATCGTGGATGAACTGAAGAACTTTGCAGCCAACAACTCTTTCTAGTTGGTGATTGAAGTTGCATACTGGGATCCGCGCATTTGTTAGTCACGTACTTGGGAGCCGTGCATAAAAATGGGGAACTGTCATTACAGAACAAGTCCAATTGTGTAATAGGGTAAGGGTTCAACTGTAGGTTGGTAAGGTACTTGGAATTCCTTTACTTGTAACTGCTTGTTGTGATAATAGTGAAATTTTGGGAGTGGTGACCTGAAAATCACTCGGTGAGGTTTTTGCCGCCAAGTTTTCCCCACTGGTAAACAAATCACCCTGTTATTTATTTTTCCGCTACATAATTAGTTTATTGGTAATTTGTTTATGCTACCACGCGTTTGCATGTTAAATTGATTAATTAATAATTTGACTAATTAATTAATTAATTTAATCACAAGGGGTCAATACATTTTTTTTGGCCTATCAGTAGTAAATTCATAGGGTTGGCACAAAGGCATATGTATCATTCATGTTGCGAGAGTTAAACAAATACCAGAACGTGCAGCAAAATCAGATAAACATAGAGGCAATGGCAAATGCGTGAAGGAAAAAAAAGTAATGGATTCAGGCAGAAGTGGAGCGTACACACAAGGCTCAGGCACCACCTATCTATACCCAGCCAATACAAGGGAGGTGGGCTACAGGTTAAAGGTTTGAGAGGGTGTGGTATAGCGGTGGGAAAAAGGGAGAACCTATTTCAGGGTTCCCGCTCAAGCTCTTTTGGGAGAAATGTCTTGTTGGGATGACATCCCAAACAAAATAAACATGAGCTGGAATCATTAGATGCATGCCATAGAAGGTGGTAAGGGAAAGGTTTTATCCCTTATTTGGATAAGAGTGTTAAGGGAGGTAGGAGACAAAATAAAACCATTTTTTTTCTGGGAATGAGGCGTGGTGCAGCTGCACAGTGTAGTGGTGGTGGTTGGGTACCCAGCAAGACAGTGGTCAGTCTTGGAAGGACACCCACTACGAGCCAAAAGTGGTTGAGGGATTAAAATGGTAAATCCTATCACGATAGGCAATATAAAAGGCTATAATCGTGAACAGTGAAAAAGGGGAATGCCAGCAAACAAAAAACAGAGAGATAGAAACAAAGAAAATAAAATTGAGTAAACAAAGAAGAAAAGGGAAAAATACAGAAATCCCAAAGAGAGGGAAAAAACTTGAGTACTAGGAATAGAGCCATGCATCAATAGGTTACCCACTTCTCTCCCTCTTAATAGACCCACTCCCAGATAAGTTAAGAACTCAAGTTTCAACCATCTAGGTCCTTTTTCCAAAGTGTGTAATCTCCACAACAAGAATTCCCTCTAAGGTTACCCACATTGGAGATTGGCTCCTTTTTAGGCTCGTGTCCATTAAACAACTAAGCCAATTCCTTTGGCAGATGAATTCTATTTTTTTATGAATGACTAGCTTGTTATCTTACTATTAATTTCTTTTTTTTTATTTATTGCCGCGACCTTGTCACTTGTAATCATATTGCTATATATCTTCCTTTTTTGGTGTTATTCATGTATTATTGTTATTAGTAGAAAATGTTTTAGTTATCTAATTGCATCGCGTTTCTTGCTATAATATCTGCAACAATCTTTCCTGCTGAGAGCACAAGGTACGTTCAAGGTTCTTGCTAGGATGCGCCTGTACTGGAATGGCCCAACTTGCACACAAGCTGGCCTAGGGTGTGTTTCAGCTAGGCTAGTCCCGACTCTCCTACCCTAGATTCATGGGCTGCGGTATAGCAAGAAAAATCTAGCCCAAAACACAAAAAAAAAGGCCCACCACATTTAAATTGGCAACTTCACTAGGGAGTTGGGAAAAAGACAGGGAAAGTAGAAAAAGCCCTCATAAGTTATGCCCCGAAGATCAAAGATGATGCGAAACATGAGTACCATACCCACACAGGCAGAATCAAGGCCAGCCATGCCACACCAACCTAATTAGGCGGAAGGCATTAATGGAGTGAGTTCTGCATTGCAGCAGCTGCAATGAATTCCCATTGGCAATACCAACTTCTTTATTGAGGTACTGCAGTCTGTGCAACATTCCCAGCAACAACTAATGGAAGCGATTTGCCATATATAGGCAAACAAGACTAGAGAGAAAGGAAGACAACATGACCCAAAATATGTGGTAGATAAGGAAGAAACCCTTGTAGGTGGTGGCCCATAGAATGCAGAGTAGCATTTTAGAGAAGGAAAGGGCAAAGTCGCAGGAAGTTTAGAGCAGGAAAGGGCCAAGGCACTGAAGGAGAGATTCTATGCACAAAGGCCTCCTTATCCTCTGTAGGTACTCAGCAAGCCATACCCCGAGAGATATGAACTGTGAACTTTCACATAATACGATGGCAGAAGGGGAAGTGTTGTTGAGCACGTGAGTAAGTTTATTGACACCCTTGGTCCTTATGTGCTTGCTCACTCCCAAGTGCAGGAGATCGTAGCAATATAATTCTCGGAGTACTGAGGTCGAACCACAAGGAATGGGGTAAATTCAAAGAAAATGTAATAAATAGATAAATAAAACTTTTGGTGAAGATGAAGAATAATTTTTGCTTGGTAATTGTAAACAAGAATAATAGTGATAACTGATTTAAGACAATAATGTAAATACTAGGGCATCAGGGTGTTTCCCTATATCGATATGAAATTCTTAGTGACCTAAGAAATTATATATTTCATAATTGATTGTTCTTCTACAATTAAATACTTATTATTTAGTTGAACTGAGACAATTCAAGAACGCATGATAACCTAGATTAATAATGCGATTAGAAAAGTTTTCATAAAGAATCATTCACTTTAGAACCTAATTTCCATTTGAAACTAATAGAAATTCATCTAAACAATAAGAAAAACATGATTGAACTTATTGAGAGCATGGAAGAACTAATACAGCAAAAGAAATCTAATTGAACAATCAAATATGTTGTTGATGAAATCGTAGAAAGAATCACATGAAATACTCATACAGTATAGAAGAAACATAACCCCTAGCCCTAGCAAAGAGTTTAGGTTGCTATTAGAGAAAGGAAAATACATAGTTTTCTCTACCAAATTCGTTCTACACAGCCTCCCTTCAAAACCCTAACGTCCAAGTGTCCAAAGAAAATAAAACTTTTACTATTTTAATTTTCTTCCAGATTTACAGCAGTAACTTGTGAGTTAATATCGACCTTAAAAGGTTGTGAATTTTGAAAAACTGAAAACTGGAAAGTTGTAGATATTTAAATCATAGTTCCAACCCATCTAGCCTTGTGTCATGTTTAAACACTTCCCTTACAATGAAAGGGCCATCCCACCTAGGTTTTAACTTACATGGGCCCAAATATGCATATTTAAGACCACTGGGCAATGGCTTCAGCTCCAGTTGTGGTGCCTCTTCACTTAAATGAACGAGCTTTTTTTCATTCTCTAGTAGCTTCTCAAAACAAGGCTTCCATCTTTCATTAATTGTCATCATCTGTTGTTCTTCCAAAACTTGTGAGGGATTCAATAAAGAAAAATTTTCAGATACATGAATATCATACTCTAAATCATAAGAACCAACAGAATTATTAAGAAGAGTTTCAAGAGGATCAGAAAAACAATTCTTATTAAACTCTTCTTGAACCTCCACCCCAATGAGGTTCACATAAGCATTGTCATCAACCCCATGTGGTTGTTTAGCCACATGAAATATGTTTAGCTCCAAAGTCAAGGAACCAAAAGTGAGTTGCATCCTTCCATTCCTGTAATTAATCAAAGCATTGGCTTTGGCAAGAAAAGGTCTACCTAAAACAATGGGGGTATGAAAACTAGGATATAAAATAGGTTGGTAATCTAGAACACTAAAATCAACTAGATAATAAATTTGTTCAATTTTCACCAACACATCCTCAACAATCCCTCTCAGCTCCCTTACAGAGCGGTCAGCAAACTATAAAGTTACTGAAGTAGGTTTTAACTCACCAAGTCCAAGTTTTTGATATGCACTAAAAGGGATCAAATTAACACTTGCCCTAAGATCTAGCAATGCATGCTCCATGATGTAATCTCCAATAGTATAAGAGATTGTCAGACAACTTGGATCAATATACTTTGGTGGGGTCTTATGTTGGATAACGGCACTCACCTGTTCTATTAGGAATGTGGTCTTCTTCACATGAGGCTTTCTTTTGACGGTGCATAGGTCCTTAATTATCTTGGCATATGCAAGCACTTGCTTGATAACATGGAATAATGGCAAATTTATATTGACTTGATGCAAATGCTCTAATAGCTCAGATGTGGTGTCCAATTTCCTAGGTAATTTTAAGGCTTGTGGAAATGGTGGAGGGATTGGGCATTGTTCAATGTCATCAAACCCAAGTGACTCAGGTTTATCCTTCTCTTTTTCAACTGGGGTCTCTTTAGATTTCTTAGTTACTAAAGGAGAACTTTTATCAATCTCTCTACCATTCCTCAAAATGGTCACAAATTTTACTTCCTCATGCTTATCCTTAAAACCAACTTTTAGATTTTGATTGATGGGATTGGGTTGAGTTTGGGAAGGAAGCTTCCCTCTCTCTATCCCACTCAATGAATTTGCAAGCCTAGTTATATAACTCTTGGTCTCTCTTACCTCTTCATTTAGACTAGTGAGCATGGATTCAAACTTTTGATTTGGCTCACTTTGCCTTTGAATGAAAGTACTAAGTGCATCCTCCAAGGAAGGTCTAGATGATGATGATGATGCATGTGGTGAATTAAAATTCCTTGGAGCAGAAGGATTCAACACATTTTATTCTTATAACTCAAATACAGATGGTATCACATATTTAGGTTAGAATTGTTATAATATGAAGAATTATTTGGCTAGTATGAATTAAATGCATGTACTTGTTCTTCTAGCACATTCAAGAATGATGAAAGTGATGCACATTCATTTGTAGCAGGGTTTAACTCATGACAGATTTTACACACCTCCATTAGGTCCTCTTTAAAGGTAGCACTAACATTCTTACTTCCTTTCATTTTGAGTGCCTCAATTTCTATAGTTAACATGCAAATTTTTGCACTCATGTTATCATCTTTCCTCAACTTGAAAACACTTCCACTAGAAGTGGTAGTATTAGTTCTAGTCCTATTAGTGGAGTCCATAGGGCTAGGTCCAGTCCATGTGTTAGTGTTTTCAGCTATCTCATCGAGATAATCCATTACATCTTCAGGTTCCTTTTGTAAAAAGTCCCCTCCGCAGGAGAGTTGAACAAATTGTTGGTCCCTAGGTGTAAGTCCTTCATAAAAATAGCCAATCAACCTCCAATCTTCATACCCATGAGTCGGGCAGAAATTGAAAAGATATTTGTACATTTCCTAATCTTGGTATAAGGTCTCATTCTCTCCTTGGACAAAATAGCTATCCTTCTTTTTACTTGCTAGACTTTGTGGGGAGGAAAATGTTTCTTAAAAAACTCGTAGGCCATCTCCCTCCAATTACCTATAGACCAAGGTTTCAAGGTGTAAAGCCAACTTCTTGTCTTATCCTTAAAAGAAAAAGGAAAGAAATGTAACTTAGCAGTCTCAATAACATTTTGTGCCTAGAAACTACTAATTACCTCTTCAAAAGCTCTAATATGGACATAAGGATTTTCATTTTCTTGTCCCCTAAAGTCAGGAAGTATTGCTAATAAACCTTGTTTCGCTTCTACATATGGTGCATTAGGAGGAAACATGATGCATAAAGGAACAAAATTATGTGTGGCATGCAACAGTTCATACATTGTTCTTCTATTCTCCTCATGATTATTATGTGTTTCATCACCCAAGATTGATGAAGAAGGTGAAGGTGATGGTGTGTCAAAAAGATTACCAAAATAAGTTTCAAAAAGTTCTAATTTGCCTCTCTTGTTTATAACACAAATGCTCATGCAACAATGAATGGACAATCAAATCAAATCAAATTTAAAATAAATAAAAAAAGAAAAAAAGAAAATAAAAAATAAGGATAAAGAAAAATGGAACAAAGTTACGAATAGAAGAATTTCCACCAGTTGTGCTTTGCTCCCAAAAATTGCCTCTGAACACGTAGCAGCTCCCCGGCAATGGCGCCAAAATTGCTTGCTCACTCCCAAGTATAGGAGATCATAACAATATAATTCTTGAAGTACCAAGGTTGAACCATAAGGAGCAGGGTAAATTCAAAAAAACAAAAAAAAAAAAAACTTTTGGTGAAGATGTAGAATAACTTTTGCCTGGTAATTGTAAACAAGAATAATAGTGATTTAAGTCAATATTGTAAATACTAGGGCATCGGGGGTGTTTCCCTATATCAATATGAAATTCTTTGTGATCTAAGAAATTATATATTTCATAATTTGTTCTTATACAATTAAATACTTATGATTCAGTTGAACTGAGACAATTCATGAACGCATGATAACCTAGATTAATAATGCGATTAGAAAAGCTTTCAGAAAAACCTATTCAATTTAAAACCTGATTTCTATTTGAAACTATTAGAAACTCATCTAAACAATAAGAAAAAAATGATTGAACATATTAAAAGCATAGAAGAACTAATACATCAAAAGAAATCTAATTGAACATTTAAATATGTTGTTGATAAAATCCTAGAAAGAATCACATTGAATATTCATACCGTATAGAAGAAACATAACCCCTAGCCCTAGCAAAGAGTTTAGGCTGCCATTAGAGAAAGGAAAATACAAGGTTTTCTCTGCCAAATTCGTTCTACATAGCCTCCCTTCAAAATCCTAACATCCAAGTGTCCAAAGAAAACAAAACTTTTACTATTTTAATTTTCGTCCAGATTTATAGCAGTAACTTGTGAGTTAATTTCGGCCTTCAAAAGTTGTGAATTCAAAAAACTCAAAACTAGAAAGTTGTAGATATTTAAGTCACATTTCCAACCCATCTAGCCTTGTGTCAATTGGATTTTTGAGGAGAGAGATACATCAAAAATACTAATCAGTGCTCAAATCTAATTTTTCATTTTCAAATTTTGCCTCTTTAATTTCTTTCCTTATTTGAAGCTTCCAAACATGGTGGACGTTCCAAGTACTCCAGCTGTACCTCCATAGACATTCAAGCATGGTCCTTCAGCTCCTCTTTAATTCTACTTTGGCCTCCATTCTCTCACAAACTCCTATAAACTTATATTTTTCACATGATTTTCTGAAAGTAGAAAATTACACACAATGAATAACATCTTATTCAAGAAATTATGTAAAGATAAATAATAGGGACTAATGCAAATCATGGCTTAGTTATACAAATTAAGTATAGTAATTAAGGAGATGACGCACACATAAATATATAGCAAGTATACATTTTAAGGCATTATCACTATGTAGTAGACGAGGACTTGTGTCTTCGGGAGTTTTCTGAATCCTTATGTGACCAGGCATACACATGGTACATTGACTTAATACTAGGGGTCAATCCCGACGTGCAATGATATGGTTGACATGTTTTGCACCAAGTACTTCCACAGAGAAGAAACAGTAATGCTTGCAACTTTGCAAGGAACTAAGCAAAAGAATGGTGAATACCTGATGGAGTACATCAAGAGGTTCAAAGACACAGCCCCCGATTGCTATGATCACTATGAGTAGAGGACGTTGGTGGAAATGTGTATGGGTAACATGATCATGGAGTACAAAGTTGTCCTGGAAGACTTGGAAATTTTGCAATTCGTGCAACTATTGCAAGAAGCTAGAAAGACAGCTTAATCAGTCAGGCCTAGTTCTAGCAAGCCTAAGGAGCGGAGATCTATGCCGCAGGCCATGACAGTATCCACCGGTGAAAAAAAAAGGAAGTCAGATGGAAGTGAGTATGAGAATCCCTCACCACTACCATGATACCAAAGGAGTTGGACGTGCTCCTGGACAAATGGATTGCAAATGGGGTTTTCAAACCCAATCAAGTTTCCAGAGAACCCACTGAGGAAGAATGGAGGGACACACGTTTCTATCCTTTGCATAATTATGTGCAACATCCTACCGCAGAATGTTAGGCACTCTGTAGACTAGTGCACCGTAGAATTAGAGAGGGAACTCTTCAGTTGTCCTAGCTAGAAGTGTAGAGAAACCCAATCCCAAACCACAAGGAAAAGGGAGTCACAGTAGTTGTTATTTGCACAGATTCGGGAAAGGATGAAGAAGAAAGGTCAGCCCTACCTTTCGCAGCCATTCCCACCTTGCAAAAAAGTTCTAGGTTCAAGAACTTGTTTAATTAGCTAGAACTCATAGCCAATGAATGAAGAATTTCGATGGCGGCTCTAGTAAGCATCGCCTCAAGAGCAAGAGTAGAATGTCTCACGGTGGAAAGCAGAGCTGACAGAGCTTTCCAATGAGATGCCAATGAGATTACCTTTAGCAACAAGGACATAGAGGTGGGGTATTCAGACCACAGGCGACCCCTCTACTTAGAAGGCTCCATAAACCAAATCCCCATTAAGAGAGCCCTGCCGATATGGGCACTTTAGTGAATCTTATCCCATCTAGTACATTGTAAGCAACAGGAATTTCAAAAAGCAAGGTTCAGGGATGTCCAATGGAAGTAATAGGGTTCGGAGGAAGAGGTGAGTATATCGTAGGCCACATTTAGCTATGGTTGAAAGTGGGGTTGATAGCCTCCTTGGCTCGTTTTCATGTGGTGAAAACAAAAGTTTCATATTATATATTATTGGGAAGACCATGGTTGCACAAGCACCATCTAGTTCCATGCATCTATCACTAGTGTGTGAAGGAGAGATTGAATGGCAGGATGATACGGATAGCAATGAACTTGTCACCATCTGAGCAAGCAGAAGCCCATTTAGTAGATACCATGTTCTATGATGAATGGGCACCGATTGGTAAAGTTTGGTGTCCAAACTGCAAGGAACTTTTGTCCCTAGATGGAAGGATGCCTAGCACGACCTAGAGCCTAACTTAAGAGAGCTACTAATATGGAGAAAGAAAAGGAAAGAAATGCCCACTTCAGAGTTAAGTGGTATGTTGCAACGAGTCAGGATTTGAACGCCTGATGGTAGGATAGTTTACAAGTTATGAAGGTGCATGGGACCCACCAGTATTACTAGAGGGGGTCCCAAATGAAGGTAACGGCATAAAAGTTTAGTGTTTTGTGTGGCTCAACAAAATTCAGAAGAAGAAAGCAACACGGAAAGTGAAGGAGAGGTTGCAACAGAAAAAGATGCGTAAGTGATGACAGAAGAAAAGTTAGAAGAAACTGACCTGGGCACAAACCTACAGAAGCCAAAAAATTTCCATAAGTTCAAATTTGTTAGAGAAAGAAAGGCAGAATTGATCCTACTGTTGAAAGAGGTCTGGGATGTCTTTGCATGGAACTACAGCGAGACACTTGTGTTAGACCTAGGATTAGTGGTACACACGCTTAATGTAGATCCCGAGACAAGGTCGGTGGCTCAGCTTACCAGAGTGTTTCACACCAAAATAGAAGAGCAGATAGTGAAAGAAGTGAAAAGATTGTTAGCGGCTGGCTTTATCAAACCCATCCAACACCTGTGATGGTTGTCCAACATCGTACCAATGAAGAAGAAAAATAGGCAGATACAATGCTGTATTGATTTCAGAAATCTTAACTGAGTTTGCCCCAAAGACAAATTCCCGCTACCCAACATAGACCTATTGATAGACTCTACAGTGGGGAATGCTATGTTCTCATTCGTGGACGAATTCAGCAGGTACAACCAGATTTGAATGGTGCCAAAGGATGCGGAGAAAATCGCTTTTAGGATGCCCATAGATAATTTCTACTACATTGTGATGCCCTTTGGGTTGAAAAAAACAGGTTCAACTTACCAGTGCACGATGACTGCCATATTCCATGACATGATGCATCACGAGCTAGAAGACCATATGGATGACATAGTCGTAAAATTGAGAAGACGAGAAGATCATGTCAAAGTGTTAAGAAATTCATTTGAAAGGTGTAAACTTTTCAAGTTGAGCATGAACCCACTAAAGTGCACTTTCGGAGTGTCTGCAGAAAAATTCTTGGGGTTCCTAGTCCACAGCAGAGGGATAGAAGTAGTCCCGACTAAAGCAATGACAATAGCGACCATGAAACCACTAGCCATAGTAAAGGACTTGAAGAGCTTTCTAGGAAAAGTTTCCTACATCAGGAGGTTCATCCCTAGTCTTGCATCAATTACTTCAGCTTTTACGAGATTGCTAAAGAAGGGACAAGGCTTTGAGTTGGGAGAGGCATAGTAGATAGCTTTTCGAAAGCTACAGTAGATCATGACGAACCTCCCCACAATACAAGCTTCAATTCGAAGGAAGCCACTGTAACTTTATCTGGCCTTAAGCTTGTATGCTATAGGTGCCTTGATAGCCCAAGAAGACAGAGGTGGTGTCAAGCAACTAGTTTATTACATAAGTCGTGCCCTAAAGGAGACGAAGACTCGCTACAGCAGAATGGAAAGGGCGTGTTTGGGAATAGTCTATGCATTGTGAAGACTACGCCATTATTACTTAGCCTACAAGACATATTTGATGACAAAATCCCAAACGATTAAAGCTCCTCTCCAAAACCTATTCTTTCTAGTAGGATATCTCAATGGTTGTTACAATTGTTGCAATACGACTTGAAGGTAGGAACATCCAAGACGGTGAAGAGTCAAGCTATAGCGGACTTGTGGTACAATTTCCAGGATAAGAGGTATTCCCGCGAGATTATGAGGTTTTAGGAGAAGTGGCTATATCAAAAGTGACTGAAGAACAATGGGTGATGAAGTTCGATAGCTCTTTTATAGCAAATTTGGGAGGTGTAAGAGTGGTCCTTTATCATGACGCTGAAGAAACCGTGGTGCTCTCAATGAAGTTAGAGTTTCCTTGCTCAAACAACACTGTAGAATACGAGGTCTATCTCACTGGGTTAGCAATAACACTCGAGATGGGGATCAAACATTTGAATGTGATAAATGACTTCAATCTGGTGGTCTGCCAGGCTAAGGGGAGTTTCTCTTTAAAAGAACCAAGTCTAGCCCTGTACAAAATGTTGTCCCAAAAAATGGAAGAAAGGGTTTTCATATTTGAGATAGAGCACGCTTAAGAGAGCGAGAATCGATACACAGACGCGTTGACCGCATTAGGCTCACAGATGGCCTTTAAAGGGAGTAGTGCTAGAGTTGAAGTTAACAAGCAAAAAGAGTCCATCATTGAAATACTTCAAGAAAGGTTTCAGGAAAAGCAAGGATGTGAAAAGGATTGGAGGGTTCCCATTAAGGAAGCACTGTTAAAGAAGGGAGATGTGGCAGAATTAAAAACATTAAAGGACTATGTCCTGATGAAAGGGGAACTGTATCGTAGAATGCCAGGAGAAATTTTTTCAAGATGTGTGGAGCACAAAAAGGCCCAAAGAAAACTAAAGGAACTGTACGGCAACCTATGAGTTCTGCGATGAGATCAACCTATACCGTAGGCTTTAGAGGGGAGGTTTTTATTGGCCAAACATGGAGAAGGACGTAGACCTAGTCCAAACCTAGTGTGAGGTCTGCCATTTGGCCGTAGATAGGGAAGAAAGTTACGCCGTGCTTGCCAATGAAGATTGGAGAAGCCCATTTATATAGTATTTGATAGGAAACCTCCTGCCATGGAAGCATAGTGAAAGATATAAACTCAGGAAGCTGGCAATCCAATACTTTCTACATGAGAGAATTCTTTTCAAAAATGGATATGATGGGGACCCATTATGATGTTTGGGTCCCGAAGAGGTTGGAGAAATGTTAAAGGAGGTACACGCAAGGGAATGTGGAGAGCACCAAGGAAAGAATAAGCTATATCGGTGCATGTTGTAGATAGGTTATTATTGGCCCATTATGAAAAGGGATACAATAGAATTTGTGAAAAAATACCACAACTGCCAAGTGCAAGCCAATTTGATCCACACCCACCCATAAAGCTTACATAGCATGGTCACCCTATGACCCTTTCACACTTAGGGGCTCGATTTGGTAGGACCAGTTAATCCATATTCTCATGGGTACATATGGATCCTTGTGGCTACAAAATATTTCACTAAATAGGTAGAGGTCATACCACTCCATAAATCCATGGGAGGAGCTGTGGCAAACTTCATTAAAGAAAATATAATTGTCTAATTTGGGGCGCCTCACAGGATCATAAGTGACAATGGTATTCCATTTGTCAATGGAGAAGTAAGAAAGATGCTGGAGTTTTATCAGATCAAGCACCATCGATCATCCCCTTATTAACCCAAGGGAATGGGCAGGCAGAAGCAACGAACAAAACTCTCATCAAGATTATCAGCGAAATGAGCTAGAAATACACTAAAGGATGGGTAATGCATCTGTCAGACGCCTTTTGGGCCTACTAGAGCTCGCCCAAATCTACCATAGGATTTTCCCCCTTCTCCTTAGCGCATGGAACGAAGGTGATGAGTCCAGCAAAAGTGATGATACCTAATTTAAGGGTTATGCAAACACGAAAGATGGAAAAAGAGAAGGAAGTCTTTGCAGCAGAAAGATGCGAGGATCTGGAAGGGTTGGACGAAAAAAGGGAGGAAGCCCAAAGGTTATGGGAGGATGACCGAAGGTATGGGAGGACAACTAAAGACAAGGTTTTTGCTGAAGGATAGCTTGCATTGAAGACAACAGACCACGTCAGGCGAGATAGGGCAGGATCATTTAAATTCTAACCAAAATGGGAAGGACCATTCATGGTAAGGGAAGCAACAAACTTGTGTTAGTTTGTAGAGATTTAGTAGTGTTGCTGACCCATGCGCTCTTCGTGAGAAACCGTAATATATTCCTAATCAACATATTCGTGATTTGAATATTGGACAAAACTAGATAATATATAGAAAGGTATATTAAGACTTGGACAAAGTTTATCTTCTCAACTCAATACGTGGCAATTTATAAAGAGTCCGAATTTGGAAAAGATAAGGTGTAAAACTCATGTTTTATATTATTCAATAAGAGATTGGTACATCAGTTTTTTACTTAAAACTCAATACATTCTACCACACATTATAACATCTTAATAATCTCACAATTAAGTTGGATTTTCAAATGGGCATTAGATTTTTTTTTTTTTTTTTCTTTTGAGAATCTCAGGATTAGAATTAATTGAGTATAGTTGTGCCTATTCTATAATATGTAATATGATGATATGACATGTTGGGATTGAAAGAGCAAAACTTTGGTTTTACACCACATCCTTATAAAATCCAATCTCATTTATAAAATTATCTGTGTATTATTTAATTTAAAGCCAAAACACAAAAGACATAACTCATTAAAAAAGTTAAGGGACTAAAACTACAAATGAATAATCTTATAAATAGCCACATAATGGTTTGGAGTAACTTTTTCCTTAAAAATTTGTGACCTAAATATTGAACAACATATAAAGTTTATAAAAATTCTTTTCTTGTTGAAATTATGTAAATTATTTGTATGAAAATTGATATATAATAGGTTTTCCAATTAAATTCAACAACATAGTTGTGCAAACCAATAAAATACAAAGGAATTTATCTTTTTTTAAGAACAATTAAATTTAATGTAGCCATACATTTGAATTTAATTAAGGAATTTAATATAGGAATGAGTGTCATTTTACCTTTAATGATAGCATTTATCTTTCAAGTAATAATATTATAAGATCCTTTTATGTACCAATTTTCAATTAGCAGCACTGGCTATTTTAGGGTAGCAAATGACTTAGATGAGGAGATTCCATATTGCATGTGGAATTTAAGTTGCATGTGGTAAAATTGTAAGTACAATAGGAGGGAATTGGGGGGAGTAGTAGAATTAAGAATGATTCTATTATAGTGCTTTGATTCTATTTATTGGACTTGTTTCTTTGGGAGGTGGTGGTAAACCTCTAAAGACTTTTCAACGTAGAACTTTTCTTTTCGTAACCATTTTGCTTATGTTATTTACTTTTTGCATTTATTTGTTTACCAATATTGGTTTGTACTTATCAAAGCTAAGAGAAATCTAATTAGACCTCAAATAAGAGTTTAATTTTATGTCACGTCTTTCAACCAATTTTCTTAATTTTGGAAACTATTTACTACACCACAGAAATCGAGTCCAATTTAGTTTTTCTTAAATTTTTGTGTTAAATAATTTATCAAACGAGAAAATCATAGAATCAAAATTAATAAACCTTAAAAAATCACCATCATTAATTTATTATTATTATTATTATTATTATTATTATACAAATTAAATAGAGGTTAGCCGAATTAAAATTGAGAGTTTTAAGTATAAAAATTTTAATGTTTGTTTTTTTCATTTGTTTCGAATAAAATTATATTTATTTTATTAGTAGCAATTGTATATTTTTAAATATACAAACATTATATATGTAATATATAAATTTGGTAAAATTTTAAAACTCATTTAATTATGCTTATTTGTAAATGTATCTCATGCATATGTATGAGGTTACAAACAAGTTAACCACAAATTGAACGTCCCAAAATATTTGGTTGATTAATTTTCTAGATTAAAATTGGTTAATTTCTAACAATTGGGGTCTAAATCTCCAACAACGTGTCTAGGAGTGATTAGTTCTACAAACACAAATGAAGCGGAGTCTCTAAGCATTGTTAGGCTCATAGAGAGTCAAATTTACACCACAAGACTCAAAACTGCAAGTTTTGTGACATTGGATAATGACCAAGTAAAACAAAGATCATCTTTCCTCTCCTAAAGGTAGGGAAGTTCATACAATGCCTCAATGAGTTACCATCCCACAAGGGAGAGGCGTCAAGTATAAATACCTTATTTGCTCCACCATTTAGTTCCTACAATCAAACAAACAAACAGGATCCTTTGTTGACTCACAAAATGGCAAACTCCAAGTACTTGTTTCTACAAATTGCATGCTCCATCCTCTTGTTATCCATGTCTCCTTCATATGCTCACAATAAGAGCCACGATAGCACACCACCTCTTGCTGGTTTCCAAGAAAATGTTGATTTTAAAGGTTGCTTCAACAAGGTTTATGCTTTCGGTGATTCAGACACTGACACTGGAAATGCTCACAACTTAGGTTTTCTTAAATCCTTCATTAGCACTTTATTCTCTCATGCTTGGTCCCCATATTGCTCATCAGAGAATTCAAAGTTATCTGGATATCGACTATCTAATGGTCGCTTGCTCATTGATTTCCTATGTGAAGCTCTCAACATACCCCACTTGTCAGCCTATAAAGACTCTTCCACAAACTTCTCAAGTGGTGCAAACTTTGCAATAGCCGGATCAACGGCTCTTTCAAGTAATCTCTTTGGTCAATTCAATTTTGGTAATCCCCTAATGTGGAAACCAAATCCAGAGAATATCCTAACTCAAATTGATTGGTTCCATAACTTTGTTGGGGAGAGAGAATGCCAGGGAAAAGATGAGGCTGCATGCAAATCAGAGCTTGGGAATGCTCTCTTTTGGATAGGTGAGATTGGTGGCAATGACTATGCTCGTCTTTTTGCCTCTTCCATTGGCCCTGCTATTGCCAATAAGCAATTCACAGAGCAAGTTGTTGATCACATCTGCACACTTGCATTGGTAAGCATTGATAAACTACCATTTATATCAAAAGCTTAAATTGACTAAAAAAAATGATGAATTTAATCATTTAACTATTATTCCAACATGCATAATATTACCCAAAAAAAAGAAAAAAAAAAGAAAGAAAGAAAGTAGCATGTAGCCTTAGCTTGTTAGAAGGAAAAAATAAATAAATAGTATCTCAATGAGTTCTTCCAACCTTAACATTTGATCAAGACTCTTTTCACAAAATAGTGCATTGCATATAAGAGAAAGGATGAATGTTATGGTGAAGTTAACGTTGGAATAGTCATATTAAGCTTGCTTTCTTTTGACAGGGGCTATTGGACAAGGGTGCAAAGTTCCTTGTGGTTCAAGGGCTACCACCAATAGGGTGCCTTCCATTGCAATTAGCAACTTGTCCCTCAAATGATCGTGATCAAAATGGGTGTTCAGCGAGTGCCAACTTGGTAATAAAGGGTCACAACAATCTTCTCCAAAAGAGGTTGGATGAAATTCGAATGCAACACAAAGATTCAATGATCCTATTTATTGATTACTACAATGCATTCACAACAATATTGAAAAAGCACTCACAATACCAGTTTGAAGAACCCTTCAAGGCATGTTGTGGAGCTGGGGGAGGACCATTCAACTATCAACCAAACCTCCTTTGTGGAGCTTTTGGCACCTCTACTTGCAAGAACTCCAGCACCCACATTAACTTTGATGGAGTTCACTTGACCGAAAATATGCATCAACACCTCTCTGATCTCTTCTTCAACCAAGGCTTCTGTACACCATCATTTGCGGATCTGATTAAGAAGAAGAAAGGCCAATATTAAAATGTCTGATATTGGCCTTCTAGTTCTCTTTTTAGTAATAAATATCTGATGGCTGATGCCTGATGCTGCTAGGTAGATTAGTAGTAGGCTCCCAATGGCGGCATTTGGAGAGCTAGATAATAATTCTTGTTTCAAGATAGTTTACTATCTTTTTACCTTATTATTATTATTATTTAAATATTACACGTGTTCCTAGGGTCTTGAAACGTGGCCTCACTTTTTAATTTACACTTAGGGCTGGCACAACAACTTTCACGGCCTAAGGCCGAAATTTTAAATAGGGCATTTTTTATATTTAAATATTAGTAACAAATTTATCCATACATACTTTTTTAGATTCAATTTAATTTTTAACTTTTTTTTTTTTTAGTTTTTTCTATGTTGACATTTATAATGAAAAAATATTTATAAATAAATAAAACATGACTCATAATTGAAAATTATAATCTAACTAAAAAAAAAAAAATCTAACGTATAGAATAATAAAACCTAGTTTACCAATAGCAAAGTTGCAACTTTCCAAATATTGTGAGCACTTTATAATCTAAACTTGTACGAATAAAAATTAATTTATTACATGATTTAATAAATTAATATCTCTAACACAAATGGATTGATGTGATATACATCAAATTAGCAATACATGTGATAACTTATAGGTTATAAAGCAAATACATCATGTGGCTCACTCTTTCAGTTGCTATGTGATATGTTTAGAAAGAGAAAAGAACTAGTAATAAAAGACTAGAAATAAAAGGGTGAGTGGGTGACAGTGTTATGTCCTGTCACTTCCATGTCTCTTTCCACTACCATGACAAAACAAAATTTTAATAGCATAATGAGAAAAAATAAATGGAGTGAGGGCTTAAAGCCAAACCTGATGGGGGAAAAGATTTGAAGCACAACAAATTTCAAGCAACTATAGAAAATTTAAATGGGGAGAATGACACAGTTTCTAGCAACGAGTATAAAATTCTAAGGTTTGAGTTTGATTTATTTGGGCCATTTGATTTTAGTCTTTAGTTTTGCTTTGTTCAGTTATTGAGAGAGAAAGTAGTACAAGAGACTTAAGCGGTACACTCTTAAACTCCCACATAGAGATGGAAGAGTCAAGAGCACTGATCACCAAGAGTTTTTTTTTCCCCCCTGTTTTTTCTTTGATATATATGAGAGATATTCAATTCTACTCCCAGAAAACGTTTTCATTTATGGTTTTTTCTTAAAGAAAAAATATATTTTTGATGCATTGATTTATTTTTTTGCCTTTATTAATATTCTTATGGAGAAGAAAATATCTTATTGGTTCAAATTTGGAGACTTGTTCCACATAGGGCCTTAGGAAATTGCATCTGTTGCTTATAGGGTAAAGCTGGCCCTGGATAGGAGACTATAATCTGTAATTTCTTTTGCACTTGCTAAGATAGCTTACCAATACTTTATTAAAATAAATAAATAAATAAGTGGGCATCTAGAGAAGGTTAAAATTGAAGGGAGAAGAAGATGAAATAAGGGCGGGGGACTGAACCGATCACTGGAGATGACTTGTCTAGGCTCCAAAACCCACACCAAACACAAATAGTTTCAACTTTTAGTAGATTTTATTAGCAAATGGGATAACATGCCTCCCCCCCACCCCCCCGCCCGCTCCCCCCAAAAAAGTAGCTTGTTCTACATATTAAAATTTCACAACAAAAGAACAATATAAAAGTATGGTTCAATATCAATGGTGAGATTAAATTTGTTAGGGTCATATTTTTTATGTATTAGCATATCCTACGACAAAACGTAGTTTACTTGTAATCGGGCAGATCTAAGTGAGTTAAAAATTATCATGACAAGCAAATTCATTGAAGACATGAAGATTACTCAAGAACTATTCAAGAAAAGTTGAATCTACAGGTTCTGATACCTCATTGATACTTGTCAGTTTATTGAGATTTAATGAGACTCGATACCTAGCTCGATACATCTCGATCTATCGAGCTGACGAATTTGAGGAGACAGAACAACAACCTTTTATTTTAAGAGGATATTTGTTTATGAGTTTGTGTAATTCTAATAGGATTAAGTGAGCCCAAGGTTTGTGTAAACCAAACAAGAATGGGAGAGCTCATAAAAAGGCCCATTAAGCTCCTATATGAATAAGGAGGTACGGAGAAAGAAAACCCTAATCCTAAAAAGCTAACCCTAGAGAGCCTCATTAGGTTTTCTTATTTGAATCCCTATCCTCCTCCTATAGAAGAAAGAGATCTTGCTACGTTTCTTGTGTGCCTTTGGGTTTTGCAACGAAGCAAAATCTCTAGCACCATCAATTGAAGATCTTATTGGTGTTTCTATGTGAAGCTGTTGTAACTCAACTACAACAATCAAAGGGTTGTTGTGGAGTTAGTCATATACTTGGGTTTGTGTAAAGAAGTTTGTCACATACTAGGATTCATGCAAAAAGGGAAGATGTCTCTACATGATTAAGTCCAATTGGGTATTAGAGTAAAGGTTCAACTGTAGGTTGGTATTATGGGTGTTAATGCCCACTTTTGACAAAAGGGCCCAATGGCGAAAGAAGCCCAACAACATGAAAGAGATGGAGAAAGAAAATAGTAAAATAAAGACCATTAGGCCAGAATGATAGGAATAATAAGTGGCTAGGAAGAAAGCAAATGGTTTGAGGAAGCACAATAAATGAAGTAGTAAACCAATGGGAGTTGTAAGAGATGGAGAGAGTAAAATGGGCTGGGTAGTTGTTAGGACATATGTGGTTCACTTGTTAAGAAATATGTCATTCTTTTATGTAATTGGCTAATCCTTTGACAAAATGCACTCAACTTGTAATTGGATAGTTCTAGGTGTTTTTAATACTTCAAGAAACAAGGTTTCAAGATCAAGTGTTGAAGTCATCAAGTCTATCCAAGAAACAAGCTGAAAAAGTGCACAATCATTAAATCTCGAAACCTTCTCGATAGCTACTCGACACCTTCTATCTGTTGAGGTTTATAAAATCAGAATTTCTGATATAATTTCTTGGGATCCGTGGATGTGTCTTTGGGCCTTCTTTTCTTCTAACCCTAGGCATATAAAAGGATTGTTTTAAAAGCTGTCAAAGTGTTTACAAGTTGCACAAGCATTGATTAAACTCTGTTCAAGCAAATTGTGACCAGAGACAAAGTTTTTCCCTAGTTCATCTCTTCTGAAGAAGTTGCTGTGTATGTGCACCTTTGGGTTTCGTGACCAAGCATCTTCTTGATCTTCATTGTGGATGAATGGAAGAACTATAGGTTGGTAAGGTACTTGGGATTCCTTGACTTGTAACCGCTTGTTGTAATAATAATGGAGTTTCAAGAGTGGTGACCTAAAAATTATCTGGCGGGGTTTTTGCAGTCAGGTTTTCCCCATTCGTAAACAAATCACCATGTTATTTATTTTTCTACTACATAATTAGTTTATTGGTGATTTGTTTGTGTTACCACGCCTTTGCATGTTAAATTGATTAATTAATAACTTGGCTGATTAATTAATTAATTTAATCACAAGGGGTCAATATATTTTTTTTTGGCTTATCAAGTGGTATCAGAGCGGGCACACTCTGATTATGTTTAATCTTTGCTGTGTTGATCCATTGACCCCTGTTGTCATGGCTGTAACCAGTTTAAAGAGATCTTTGTTTTCAAATACATCTTGTTTTTCTAATCACTATTTGTTTAAGTGTCTCAGAAAATACAAGTCTAAAAGTTATTTTAATTCTTTTATGATAACTATTGGAAAAGATCTCAATTTGGCTAAGAAGAAACTAGGCTATCTCAAAATGAAAATGTGCAAAGGAGTTCGTCTGAGAAGAGTGAAAGTTAATAGCTTAGCTCATAACCGGCAGTTGAGAGAAAGTACCATTCCCACTGATTTGTCATCTAAGTACAATGTGTGTTTTATGATGAAGTTCGCATTCAAAGTTATGGACACATGTTTGTGGTACCTTGACAATGGTTGCTCAGGACACATGACTGGAGACCGATCTCTCTTCAAGGTTTTTGAGTCTAAGAAAGGTGGCAATGTCACTTTTGGTGAAGGGAGCAAGTCATAGATTAAAGGGAAAGGAATCATATCTCTACTTGGACTACCGAACATTGCAAATGTTCTTTATGTAGAAGGTCTAAGGGTGAACCTGTTGAGCATAAGTCAGATATGTGATCAAGAATGCATAGTACTATTCTCAAAGGGAAAGTGTCTTGTCATGGATGAGTCTGGAAAGAAGCTCATTAGTGGTGTTCACACTTTAGACAACTGTTATGGATTGGTTCCTGATGCTGATATTGTGTGTAATAACATTTGTTTGCCTAATGAAGATCTATGGCATCAACGAATGGGACATGCTAGTTACAAGCATCTTTCTACTGTATTTAAGCATGAATCAGTCTTGGGGATACCAAAGCTTAGAAGAATGAGCAATGTGTTGTGTGGACCATGTCAGCTTGGAAAACAGACGAAGGCTAAGCATCCAGGTACTCAAACATCTGCTACATCTAGGCCATTAGAGCTTCTACATTTAGATCTTATGGGTCCAACCAAAACCGAGTCTATTGGTGGTAAGAGATACATCATGGTTGTGGTAGACGACTTCACTAGATACACTAGGGTCATTCTACTACGTTCCAAGTCTAATGCTCCTGAGCACATTAAAGCATTATGCACAAGACTGCAAAATGAAAAGAGCCTAAAGATTGATCAAATTCGAAGTGACCATGGTAAAGAATTCAAGAACTCATATATGGAGTCCTTTTGCACAAGATCAGGTATATCTCAAGAATTCTCTGCTCCTATTACACCTTAGCAGAATGGTGTGGTAGAAAGGAAAAATAGGGTTATTCAAGAGATGCCCAAAGCCATGTTGCATAACAAAGATGTGGTTAGAAATTTGTGGGGAGAAGCCGTGAATACTGCATGTCATACGGTTAATAGGATGTACTTCAGACCTGGTACCAACAAGAATCCCTATGAGTTATGGAAAGAAAGAAAGCCAAATGTGAAGTATTTCAGAAGTTTTGGAAGTACTTATTTCATTCTCAAGGATAGAGAGAATGTGGGAAAGTTTGACTCTCGGAGCGATGAAGGTATATTTCTGGGTTACTCTTTTATAAGCAAGGCTTATCGGGTATACAACAAAAGAACTATGAAGGTAATGGAGACAGTAAATGTTGTCATTGATGAGTCTTTAGATTCTAGTTTTGAGAAAGACATTGAGGAACTCCCCAAAGAAATTCTTCCTCTTAAGCCTAAGGAAGTTCAAGACATTGTTGAACAAGAACCTGCATCTCCAAGTACTCCTGGTACTCCTAGTGTTGTGGAAGACTCTACAGACATACCCACTTCACCAGATTCTGAATCTTATGAAGAGAAAGGACCTTCCTCTAGGATTAAATTAAATCATCCTCCAGAAGTTATTGTGAGAAACATGAATGAACTCACATTCAGGAAACGTACAGTTGATAAATGTGTTGCTAACTTTGTGTCTTATTCTTGTTACTTGTCACAAGTTGAACCCAAGAAAGTTGAGGAAGCATTACAAGATGAAAGTTGGGTCGAAGCAATCCAAGATGAACTGATTTAGTTTCAAAGGAATGATGTTTGGACTCTAGTACCTAGACCGGAGGGTGAGCATATCATCAGTACAAAGTGGATATTTCACAATAAGACTGATGAAGATGGCAATGTGATTTGCAAAAAGGCTCGACTTGTAGCTCAAGGATACTCACAAATAGAAGGAATAAACTATGATGAAACATTTGCCCCAGCTGCCCGAATGAAGTTGATCAGAATTCTCCTTGCCCTAGCATGTCATCTAAAGTTCAAACTTTATCAGATGGATGTGAAGACTGCTTTCTTAAATGGGCTACTTAAAGAGGATGTCTATGTGGCTTAACAAAAAGGATTCATTGATCCTCACTTTTCGGATCATGTGTTATGCCTTAAGAAAGCACTTTATGGGTTGAAGCAAGCCCCTAGAGCTTGGTATGATAGACTCACACAATATCTGGCATCACATGGGTTCACAAGAGGAAAGGCTGATCAAACTCTCTTCATCAAAAAGGAAGATGGTGAGTTGATAGTTGCTCAAGTCTATGTTGATGATATCATCTTTGGGTTAACTAAGGATGAACTTGCTCATGGCTTCTCAAAACTCATGCAAGCCAAGTTTGAGATGAGTATGATTGGAGAGCTAACTCACTTCCTTGGATTGCAGATTTGCCAACAAGATTCAGGTATATTCCTATCTCAATCTAAATATGATAAGAATCTTGTGAAAAAGTTTGGTTTGGAATCTACTAGTTCTGTTAGAACTCCTATGAGCCCAAATGTTAAACTCATTGTAGACTTGTTAGGCAAGAATGTTAATCCTTCTCTATATAGAAGCATGATAGGTAGTCTTCTTTACCTTATTGCTAGTAGACCTGACATTAGTTACAGTGTTGGTGTGTGTGCTAGATATCGGGCTAACCCTAAAGAATCACATATGACTGCTTTAAAAAGAATTATATAGTATGTCAAAACCACTGCTGAGTTCGGTGTGTGGTATAGCAAGGACACAAATGATGTCTTAGCTGGGTATTCTGATGCGGATTGGGCTGGGAATGCTAATGATAAAAAGAGTACTTTGGGGAGTTGTTTTTATGTGGGTAACAGTCTTGTCTCCTGGATGAGCAAAAAGCAGAACTCCATCTCTTTATCCACTGCAGAAGCTGAGTACATTGCTGCCGGTAACTGTTGCACCCAACTCCTCTGGATGCAAAAACTCCTTCATGATTATGGTATTTGTCAAGAGCATCTCACTATTTATTGTGACAATAACAGTGCCATCAATATCTCTAAGAACATGGTTCAACATTCTCGAACTAAACACATAGAGATTCGGCATCACTTTATTAGGGAGCTTGTCGAAGATGGTATTCTCACTCTTGAGTTTATTTATACTAATGCTCAGAAGGTTGACTTGTTCACCAAACCCCTTGACAGCAAACGTTTTGAATTCCTTTGTCAAAACTTTGGTGTTATCTCCATGGATTGATCTCTTTCTCTCCTTCTTCTTCCTCATCCATTTGCATCTAGTTTTATGCTTTTCTTTGTTTAACATGTTTTTGCTTGGTTGTTTTCAGCTTTGTTTGTTTTGTTTTTAAAAAATAAAAATTAAAAAAAAAATTAAAAAATCAGAAAAATATAAAAACAGTATGTGTTTTGTGTACTTTAGTACTTGTGTACCTTGGATGGCCATTGAAATAAAGTTTTCTAAACTTTGTATCATCTGTAGCTTAGATGAGCATTCTTATGCACAGCTAAGCAAGTGAGCTTTATGGCTCTTATTTGTGATGACTAAGATTAAGTTATCTCTTGAACTTAACACTCGTATCACTCTTTTTGACGGGTAGGAATAGAAATTCCTAAGAGAAAGGCATAAATAACCATCTCACCACTGTTGCCCGCCAATCATGAAAGACACCTGTGTACTTCAGCATAGCAAAAGTGCAGTATCAAAGACATCTGTATGCTTCAGCGTAGCAAAAGTGCAATGTCAAATGCTTAACATCTTGGGTATTTATTTTCTCTCTCTTATATGCCCATGCATGATATGCTAAATAAAAGAAAATATGCAAAGAAAATGAAAAGCAAAAATATTAAAAATGTTTTAAATATGATTGCAAGCTTGTATTCTAAGAGATGTGGGAGTTATAGGATGTACCTCGAAGGTGATAGTTTCCATCAAACAGTTATGATTGTCTGTGAGTTAAAGTGATTTTCTCATATCTCAAATTGTTATAACATGTATACACATATGCAATCTTGCGATGTTTTTCACACACAACACGCAATATTCTTTGCTACTCTTGATACATGTGCAGGTACAATATGATTTGGCCATCCAAGGTTTTACATGTGCTAATGTATGCTCACCAAACTGTCTTGACTTATTTTTAAAATATAAAATTGGTTAGACTTGTTTAGTGTGTGTGTGTGTTTGTGTGTTTTTGAAGATCCATGTGCTTAAATTTTCTATTGAGAGATAATTTTGAAAGCTTAATATGTTGATTGGATCATTGATTGAGTTGTATGTTGGATTGCATTCATGTCTGTGTTTTTCTCTTCTCGAAAAATTATTTTGAAAAGCTATCTCGACACCTCCTCGATACCTAGCTATTTGTCGAGCTTCTCAAGCTTTTTCTTATCGCAATCTTGACACCTCCTCGACACCTGGTGGATCAATTGAGAAAGTTCCTGTCTTTTAGATAGCTTTTCGACACCCGGTGGATCGATCGAGCTTTTGTTCTTTGTCAGGTGATTCTTGTTCCTCGATACCTCTCGACACTTGCAGCTATCGTCATTCATTTTCCTCGACACCTTCCTCAACAGAATCCTCGACACCTCTCGACACCTTAGCTATCAAGATTTACTGAGGTTTCTATATAAACCCTTCATGCGATCCGCCTCTCATTTCTGTCGATCTCCTTCTTGATAGCTCTCTCTTTTCTCTCCAAACACTCTCATCTTACTCCAATCTTGCTCATCAAGGTTTCTTCAAGCTTTTTCAAGTTTTTCTACACTTGGTAAGCTTCTTATCTCCTCGTTCTTCATGCATTTCATGATTTGAAACCTAGGTTTAGGGGTTTTAAAAAAAATTTGGGGTTTTTCAATATTGATGAGTGTTTATTAAAATTTTGGGATGGGTTTTCACTTACATGTGTTTAAAATCTCATGCATTGCATCACATTAGCATTATAACAGTATTTTCATGCATTTAGATGTGTGTAATATGCTTATGTGCTGGTGTGTCACATGTTCATGCATTCCCTATGCATACGTACTCTCTTCTCAATATATTTGATATATTTGAATTGCTTGGGACTTTTCTGATTATCTTTCTCTCTCTCTCTCTCTCTCCCTCTCTCTCTGTTTACATTAGTTGTGTTTATGGCACCTAAACGTAAGTCTACTCCGTCCCAAAACCCTCTGCGTTCTAGGACATCTTCATCTTCTGATCCTACTCCTTCTGACATTCGATTCCATGATAAGGATGCTCGTAAGGCTTTCTCAGAGAACTTCTCTAGATGAGGTGTTCATTCGGAATGCCAAGTCATTTTGGCGGACTTCACCAACACTGACCATCCCTCTGTCATTCACAATCGAGGATGGGAGTCACTGTGTGACGTCCCGGACACTTGTCCTCTCATGCTTATTCAGGACTTTTACTCCAACATGCACGGGATTGATCGCTCAATACCTCTTTTCTTCACTCACGTTCGAGGTACGACATTCCTATCACACCGCAGCTTGTTGCGGATGTGCTTCGGGTTCCTAGGATAGAGTTTCCTAACTATCCTAGTTGTGAGTGTCTGCAAACTGTGTCCAAAGATGTGCTCATGGCTGATTTTTGTGAGCACCCTACTAACTAGGGTGAGCATCAATATACACCATGTAAGGCTTTTGCTAAAGGCCCTCGCTTCATGAACATAGTGATGACTTTTGTACTCCATCCACTCTCTCACTCCAACTCCATCATAGAGCCTCGTGCTCAATTTTTATTATCTTTACTTGAGTATCTTACCATAGACTTTCCTTCTCATTTCATTCTCTCTATCATAGATGTTCATTTAGATTCGGCACCCTGTGATAAGCTCATCTTTCCTTCCGTTATCGCAAGGATCATACGCCATTTTTCCATCCCTTTTCCTATGTTCGACCACTTCACACACATCTGTGCCATAGACGCTGCTATCGTAAAACGTAGTGCAGCATAGTTTAGGTCACGACTGTCGGATTCCACTCCTCCCTCCCATCCGGCTCCATCTCGTTCAACTCCATCCACATCCGCTCCCTCCTCTTCCATGAGCGATGTATCACTTGGAGACATCATGGCACAGCTGTAGCACATGGATGCTTGCCTTAATACACTCTCTACTAAGTTGTATTAGGTGAACGTTCATGTCAGTCGTATTGCACGATGGCAGGCGACTATGGGTGGCTTTGCTCCTAAGGCTTCTCCTCCATCATCTCCTCCAGTGGCTTCTGATTCAGATGCTAAGGATGATGATGATGATGGTGATGGCGATGATGCTTCGGATGATGATGGAGATGCTAGCTCTATCGATGAGATGTCTACTTAACACTCTTACCCTTTGTCACTCGTGACAAAAATGGGGAGTAGTTTTGGATATTGAGAGTAGTTATCCTTAGAGGGAGAGTTAGTATATGACATTTTGTTAGGAGGAGAGTGCTGATATGAAGGATGTAGTAAGGATATGATGTATCTTTTTTTTTTTCTTTTTTCTTTTCTACCTTATTAGATACATTTGTTCTCGTACATTAGGTCTTGTGACCAGTTTTTACATACATTGTACTTATTTTCTCTATATGTGGATGTATGTTTCTTTCACCTACCTCTACATGTGTTGTTTCTTTTCTATCTTTATACACATGCTTCTTATACTTGTATGCAATCTATTACTTCTGTTTCACAGTAAGATGCCTTGATGAGTTTTGTTTAAAGTGTTTCAGAAATATAGGTTGTCAAAGTCTACTTGCCATAAACTCTCTTCTTGCAAATTTTTTCAAGAGTTTGTGTTAGGATAGATTTTATTGTATTCAACAAGAGAATATGAGTTGAGTGATTTATGACTTCTCTCATATGTTCATATGTTTATTGTGGTTTTGTCATGGATTGCCAAAAGGGGAGATTGTTAGGACATATGTGGTTCACTTGTTAAGAACATATGTCATTCTTTTTTGTAATTGGCTAAACCTTTGACAAAATACATTCAACTTGTAATTTGGTAGTTCTAGGTGTTTTTAATACTTCAAGAAACAAGGTTTCAAGATCAAGTGTCAAGTCTGTCCAAGAAACAAGCTAAAGAAGTGCACAATCATTAAATCTCGACACCTTCTCGACAGCTACTCGACACCTTCTATCTGTCGAGGTTTATAAAATCAGAATTTCTGATCTAATTTCTTGGGATCCGTGGATGTGTCTTTCGGCCTTCTTTTCTTCTAACCCTAAGCATATAAAAGGATTGTTTTAATGGCCATTAAAGTGTTCACAAATTGCACAAGCATTGAGTAAACTTTGTTCAAGCAAATTGTAACCGGAGACAAAGTTTTGCCCTAGTTCATCTCTTTTGAAGAAGTTGTTATGTATGTGCACCTTTAGATTTTGTGACCAAGCATCTTCTTGATCTTCATCATGGATGAACTGAAGAACTTTGCAGCCAACAACTCTTTCTAGTTGGTGATTGAAGTCGTATACTGGGATCCGCGCATTGGTTAATCATGTACTTGGAAACCGTGCATAAAAAGGGGGAACTATCATTATAGAATAAGTCCAATTGGGTATTGGGGTAAGGGTTCAACTGTAGGTTGGTAAGGTACTTGGAATTTCTTTACTTGTAACCGCTTGTTGTGATAATAGTGGAGTTTCGGGAGTGGTGATCTGAAAATCACCCGGTGGGGTTTTTGCCGTCAGGTTTTCCCCATTGGTAAACAAATCACCATATTATTTATTTTTCCGTTACATAATTAGTTTATTAGTGATTTGTTTGTGTTACCACACGTTTGTATGTTAAATTGATTAATTAATAATTTGGCTAATTAATTAATTAATTTAATCACAAGGGGTCAATACATTTTTTTGGCCTATCAGTAGTAAATTCATAAGGTTGGCACAAAGGCCAATAAGCCCAAAAGGTAAGGATGTGACAATTGGGCCGGTTCAGCCCAAAAGATTTAGTAAAAACCCATGGGAGTGAAAGAGGTAAGGAAGAATGAAATGGGCCGTGGACGCCAAAGGACTGAAATGGGTCAAGGAAGCTCAAGGCACGAAAGGGGCTAGCCTAGTAGGAATGCTAGCCAGTAAAGCACGAAAGAGGAAACGAATGTAAGAAATGGACTGGTAGGAGCTTTAGCATGTAAGCCTATAGGTAACAACAACGTAAAAGGATAAGTAATATCATAGTAGGACTACTGTAGTGGCATGACAGGAGCACTAGCCAGCCCACGGACACAGGACAAAAGGAGACACAGGCTAGGTAAGAGGGAAAGAGCCCACAACCAAACAATGCCCTGTTCAAAGAAGAGATAGAACGCAGAGAACGAAAACTCAAAGGCCTATGTATCATTCATGTTGCGAGAGTTAAACAAATACCAGAATGTGCAGCAGAATCAGATAAACATAGAGGCAATGGCAAATGCATAAAGGAAAAAAAAGTAATGGATTCAGGCGGAAGTGGAGCATGCACACAAGGCTCAGGCACCACCTATCTGTATCCAGCCAATACGAGGGAGGTGGGCCACAGGTCAAAGGTTTAAGAGGGTGTGGTCTAGCAGTGGGAAAAAGGGGGAGCCTATTTCAGGGTTCCCGCTCAAGCTCTTTTGGGAGAAATGTCTTGTTGGGATGACATCCCAAACAAAGTAAACATGAGCTGGAATCACTAGATGCATGCCATAGAGGGTGGTAAGGGAAAGGTTTATCCATTATTTGGATAAGAGTGTTAAGGGAGATAAGAGACAAAACAAAACCATTTTTGTCTAGGAATGAGGCGTGGTGCAACAGGACAGCGTAGTGGTGGTGGTTGGGTACCTAGGAAGACAGTGGTCAGTCTTGGAAGGACACCCACTACGAACCAAAAGTGGTTGAGGGATAAAAATGGTAAATCCTGTCACGACAGACAATATAAAAGGCTATAATCGTGAACAGTGAAAAGGGGAATGACAGCAAACAGAAAACAGAGAGATAGAAACAAAGAAAATAAAATAGAGTAAATAAAGAAGAAAAGGGAAAAATATAGAAATCCCAAAGAGAGGGAAGAAACGTGAGTACTAGGAATAAAGGCATGCATCAATAGGTTACCCACTTCTCTCCCACTTAATAGACCCACTCTCTGATAAGTTAAGAACTCAAGTTTCAACCATCTAGGTCCTTTTTCCAAAGTGTGTAATCTCCACAACAAGAATTCCCTCTGAGGTGACCCACATTGAAGATTGGCTCCTTTCTAGGCTCGTGTCCATTGAACAACTAAGCCAATTCCTTTGGCAGATGAATCCTATTTTTTTATGAATGACTAACTTGTTATCTTACTATTAATTTTTTTTTTTTTTTTATTGCCGCGACCTTGTCACTTGTAATCATATTGCTATATATCTTCATTTTCTGGTGTTATTCATGTATTATTGTTATTAGTAGAAAATGTTTTAGTTATCCTGCTACATCGTGTTTCTTGCTATAATATCTGCAACAATCTTTCTTGCTGAGAGCACGTGGTACGTTCAAGGTTCTTGCTAGGATGCGCCTGTACTGGAATGGCCCAACTTACACACAAGCTGGCCTAGGGTGTGTTTCAGCTAGGCTAGTCCCGACTCTCCTACCCTAGATTCATGGGTTGCGATATAGTAGGAAAAATCTAGCCCAAAACACAAAAAAAAAAAAAGACCCACCACATTTAAATTGGCGACTTCACTAGGGAGTTGGCAAAAAGACAGGGAAAGTAGAAAAAGCCCTCGTAAGTTATGCCCCAAAGATCAAAGATGACGCAAAACATGAGTACCATACCCACACAGGCAGAATTAAGGCTAACCATGCCACACCAACCGAATTAGGTGGAAGGCATTAATGGAGTGAGGGCTGCACTGTAGCAGCAGCAAAGAATTCCCATTGGCAATACCAACTTCTTTATTGAGGTACTGCAGTTTGTGCAACATTCGTAGCAACAACTAATGGAAGAGATTTGCCATATAAAGGCAAACAAGACTAGAGAGAAAGAAGGAAACATCACCCAAAATATGTGGCAAATAAGGAAGAAACACTTGTAGGTGGTGGCCCATAGAATGCAGAGCAGCACTTTAGAGGAGGAAGGGGCAAAGTCTTAGGAAGTTTAGAGCAGGAAAGGGCCAAAGCGCTGAAGGAGAGATTCTATGCACGAAGGCCTCCTTATCCTCTGTAGGTACTCAGCAAGCCATACCCCGAGAGATATGAACTACAAACTTTTGCACAATACGATGGCAGAAGGGGAAGTGTTGTTGAGCATGTGAGTAAGTTTATTGACACCCTTGGTCCTTATGTGCTTGCTTACTCCCAAGTGCAAGAGATCGTAGCAATATAATTCTCAGAGTACCAAAGTCGAACCACAAGGAATGGGGTAAATTCAAAGAAAATGTAATAAATAGATAAATAAAACTTTTGGTGAAGATGAAGAATAATTTTTGCCTAGTAATTGTAAACAAGAATAACAGTGATAACTGATTTAAGACAATAATGTAAATACTGGGGCATTGGGGTATTTCCCTATATCGACATGAAATTATTTGTGATCCAAGAAATTATATATTTCATAATTGATTGTTCTTATACAATTAAATACTTATGATTCAGTTGAACTGAGACAATTCAAGAACGCATGATAACCTAGATTAATAATGCGGTTAGAAAAGCTTTCATAAAGAATCATTCACTTTAGAACCTAATTTCCATTTGAAACTAATAGAAATTCATCTAAACAATAAGAAAAACATGATTGAACTTATTGAAAGCATGGGAGAACTAATACATTACAAGAAATCTAATTGAACAATCAAATGTGTTGTTGATAAAATTGTAGAAAGAATCACATTAAATACTCATACAGCATAGAAGAAACATAACCCCTATCCCTAGCAAAGAGTTTAGGTTGCTATTAGAGAAAGGAAAATACATAGTTTTCTCTACCAAATTCGTTCTACATAGCCTCCCTTCAAAACCCCAACATCCAAGTGTCCAAAGAAAATAAAACTTTTACTATTTTAATTTTCTTCCAGATTTACAGCAGTAACTTGTGAGTTAATTTCGACCTTAAAAGTTTGTGAATTTTGAAAAAATCAAAACTGAAAAGTTGTAGATATTTAAATCATAGTTCCAACCCATTTAGCCTTGTGTCAATTGGATTTTTGAGGAGAGAGATATGCCCAAAATACTGATCAGTGCTCAAATCTAATTTTTCTTTTTCAGATTCTGCCTCTTTAATTTCTTTCCTTATTTGAAGCTTCCAATCATGGTAGACGACCCAAGCACTCCAACTGCACCTCCTTAGACATTTAAGCATGGCCCTTCAGCTCCTCTTAAATTCTAGTTTGGCCTCCATTCTCTCAAAAACTCCTGTAAACTTCTCTTTTTCACATGATTTCCTGAAAGTAGAAAATTACACACAATGAATGACATCTTATTCAAGAAATTATGTAAAGATAAATAATTGAGACTAATGCAAATCATGGCTTAGTTATACAAATTAAGTATAGTAATTAAGGAGATGACGCACACATAAATATATAGCAAGTATACATTTTAAGGCATTATCACTATGTAGTAGACGAGGACTTGTGTCTTCGGGAGTTTTCTGAATCCTTATGTGACCAGGCATACATATGGTACATTGACTTAATACTAGGGGTCAATCCCGACGTGCAATGATATGGTTGACATGTTTTGCACCAAGTACTTCCACAGAGAAGAAACAGTAATGCTTGCAACTTTGCAAGGAACTAAGCAAAAGAATGGTGAATACCTGATGGAGTACATCAAGAGGTTCAAAGACACAGCCCCCGATTGCTATGATCACTATGAGTAGAGGACGTTGGTGGAAATGTGTGTGGGTAACATGATCATGGAGTACAAAGTTGTCCTGGAAGACTTGGAAATTTCACAATTCGTGCAACTATTGCAAGAAGCTAGAAAGACAGCTTAATCAGTCAGGCCTAGTTCTAGCAAGCCTAAGGAGCGGAGATCCATGCCGCAGGCCATGACAGTATCCACCGGTGAGAAAAAAAGGAAGTCAGATGGAAGTGAGTATGAGAATCCCTCACCACTACCATGATACCAAAGTAGCTGGACGTACTCCTAGACAAATGGATCGCAAATGGGGTTTTCAAACCCAATCAAGTTTCTAGAGAACCCACTGAGGAAGAATGGAGGGACACACGTTTCTATCATTTGCATAATTATGTACAACATCCTACCGCAAAATGTTAGGCACTCCGCAGGCTAGTGCACCGCAGAATTAGAGAGGGCACTCTTGAGTTGTCCTAGCTAGAAGTGTAGAGAAATCCAATCCCAAACCACAAGGTAAAGGGAGTCGTAGCAGTTTTTATTTGCACAGATTCGAGAAAGGATGAAAAAAGAAAGGTCGGCCCTACCTTTTGCAGCCATTCCCACCTTGCAAAAAAGTTCTAGGTTCAAGAACTTGTTTAATTAGCTACAACTCATAGCCAATGAATGAAGAATTTCCATGGAGGCTCTAGTAAGCATCGCCTTAAGAGCAAGAGTAGAATGTCTCACGATGGAAAGCAGAGCTGACAGAGCTTTCCAATGAGATGCCAATAAGATTACCTTTAGCAACAAGGACATAGAGGTGGGGTATTCAGACCACAGTAGACCCCTCTACGTAGAAGCCTCCATAAACCAAATCCCCATTAAGAGAGCCCTGTTGATATGGGCACTTTAGTGAATCTTATCCCATCTAGTACATTATAAGTAGCAGGAATTTTAGAAAGCAAGATTCAGGAATGTCCAATGGAAGTAACAGGGTTCGGAGGAAGAGATGACTATACCGTAGGCCACATTTAGCTATGGTTGAAATTGGGGATGATAGCAGAAGTGTCATATTATATATTATTGGGAAGACCATGGTTGCACAAGCACCATCTAGTTCCGTGCACCTATCACTATTGTGTGAAGGGGAGATTGAATGCTAGGATAATACGGATAGCAATGAACTTGTTGCCATCTGGGCAAGCAGAAGCCCATTTAGTAGATACCATGTTCTATGATGAATGGGCACCAATTGGTAAAGTTTGGTGTCCAAACTGCAAGGAACTTTTGACCCTAGATGGAAGGATTCCTAGTACGACCCAGAGCCTAACTTAAGAGAGCTGCTGATATGGAGGAAGAAAAGGAAAGAAACGCCCACTTTAGAGTTAAGTGGTATGTTGCAATGCGTCAGAATTCAAACGCCTAATGGGACCCACTAGTGTTACTCGAGGGGATCCCGAATGAAGGTCACGGCATAAAAGTTTAGTGTTCTATGTGGCTCAACAAAATTCAAAAGAAGAAAGCAACACGGAAAGTGAAGGAGAGGTTACAACAAAAAAAGATGCGTAAGTGACGACAGAAGAAAAGTTAGAAGAAACTGACTTGGGCACTACATAAGCCAAAAAATTTCCATAAGTTCAAAGTTGTCAGAGAATGAAAGGCAGAATTTATCCTGCTATTGAAAGAGTTCTAGGATGTCTTTGCATGGGACTAGAGCGAGATGCTTGTGTTAAACCTAGGATTGGTGGTACACACGCTCAATGTAGATCCCGAGACAAGGTCGGTGCCTCAGCCTACCAGAGTGTTTCACACCAAAATAGAAGAGCAGATAGTGGAAGAAGTGAAAAGGTTGTTAGCGGCTGGCTTTGTCAAACCCATCCAACACCTTTGATGGTTGTCCAACATCGTACCAATGAAAAAGAAAAATGGACAGATACAATGTTGTATTGATTTCAGAAATCTTAACTGAGTTTGCCCCAAAGACGAATTCCCGCTACCCAACATAGACCTATTGATAGACTCTACAGTGGGGAATGCCATGTTCTCATTCATGGACAAATTCAGCAGGTATAACCAGATTTGAATGGTGCCAAAGGATGCAGAGAAAATCACTTTTAGGACGCCTATAGATAATTTCTACTACATTGTGATGCCTTTTGGGTTGAAAAAAACAAGTGTAACTTACCAGTGCATCATGACTGCCATATTCCATGACATGATGCATCACGAGCTAAAAGACCATGTGGATGACATAGTCGTGAAATTGAGAAGACAAGAAGATCATGTCAAAGTGTTAAGAAATTCATTTGAAAGGTGCAGACTTTTCAAGCTGAGGATGAACACACTAAAGTGCACTTTCGAAGTGTCTGCGGAAAAATTCTTGGGGTTCCTAGTCCACAACAGAGGGATAAAAGTAGTCCCAGCTAAAGCAACGGCAATAGCGACCATGAAGCCACTAGCCATAGTAAAGGAATTGAAGAGCTTTTTGGGAAAGGTTTCCTACATTAGGAGGTTCATACCCAGTCTCGCATCAATTACTTTAGCTTTTACGAGATTGCTAAAGAAGGGACAAGGCTTTGAGTTGGGAGAGGCATAGTAGATAGCTTTTCGAAAGCTACAGTAGATCATGATGAACCACCCCATGATAGAAGCTCCAATTCGAAGGAAGCCACTGCTACTTTATTTGGCCTCAAGCTTGTATGCTATAGGTGCCTTGATAGCCCAAGAAGACAGAGGTGGTGTCAAGCAGCCAGTTTATTACATAAGTCGCGCTCTAAGGGAGACGAAGACTCGCTACAGTAGAATGGAAAGGGTGTGCTTGGGAATATTCTATGCATCGTGAAGACTACGCCATTATTTCTTGGCCTACAAGATACATTTGATGACAAAATCCCACACGATAAAAGCTCCTCTCCAAAACCTATTCTTTCTAGTAGGATATCTCAGTGGTTGTTACAATTGTTACAATACGACCTGAAGGCAGGAACATCCAAGACGGTGTAGAGTCAGGCCATAGCGGACTTATGGCCCAATTTCCAGGATAAGAGGTATTCCTGCTAGATGATAAGGTTTTAGGAGAAGTGGCTATAGCAAAAGTGACTTAAGAACAATGGGTGATGAAGTTCGATAGCTCTTTTATATCAAATTTAGGAGGCGTAGGAGTGGTCCTTTGTCATGAAGGAGAAGAAACCGTGGTGCTCTCAATGAAGTTAGAGTTTCCATGTTCAAACAACACTGTTGAATACAAGGTCTATCTCACTGGGTTAGCAATAACCCTCGAGATGGGGATCAAACATTTGAAGGTGATAAGTGACTTAAATCTAGTGGTTTGCCAAGCTAAGGGGAGCTTCTCTTTAAAAGAACCAAGTCTAGCCCTGTACAAAATGTTGACCCAAAAAATGGAAGAAAGGGTTTTCATATTTGAGATAGAGCACGCTTAGGAGAGCGAGAATCGGTACACAGACGCGTTGACCGCATTAGGCTCACAAATAGCCTTCAAAGAGAGTAGTGCTACAGTTGAAGTTAACAAGCAAAGAGAGTCCATCATTGAAATACTTCAAGAAAAGTTCCAGGAAAAGCAAGGATGTGAAAAGGATTGGAGGGTTCCCATTAAGGAACCACTGTTAATGAAGGGAGATGTGGCAGAATTAAAAACATTAAAGGACTATGTCCTGATGAAAGGGGAACTGTATCGTGGAATGCCAGAAGAAATTTTTTCAAAATGTGTGGAGCACAAAAGGCCCAAAGAAAACTAAAGGAAGTGTACGGCAAAACCTACGAGTTTTGCGAGCAGATCAGCCTATACCGTAGGCTTTAGAGGGCAGGTTTTTGTTGGCCAAACGTGGGTAAGGACATAGACCAAGTCCAAACCTAGTGTGAGGTCTGCCATTTGGCTGTAGATAGGGAAGAAAGTTATGCCATGCTTGCCAATGAAGATTGGAGAAGCCCATTTATATAGTATTTGATAGGAAACCTCCTGCCATGGAAGCATAGTGAAAGATATAAACTCAAGAAGCTAGCAATCCAATACTTCCTACATAAGAGAATTCTTTTCAAAAATGGATACGATGGGGACCCATTATGTTGTTTGGGTCCCGAAGAGGTTGGAGAAATGTTAGAAGAGGTACACGCAAGGGAATGTGGCGAGCACCAAGGAAAGAATAAGCTATATCGGTGCATGTTGTAGATAGGTTATTATTGGCCCACTATGAAAAGGGATACAATAGAATTTGTGAAAAAAATACCACAACTGCCAAGTGCAAGCCAATTTGATCAACACCCACCCATAAAGCTTGCATAGCATGCTCACCCTATGACCCTTTCACACTTAGGGGCTCGATTTGGTGGGACCAGTTAATCCACATTCTCATGAGTACCTATGGATCCTTGTGGCTACAAAATATTTCACTAAATAGGTAGAGGTCGTACCACTCTGTAAATCCATGGGAGGAGCTGTGGCAAACTTCATTAAAGAAAATAAAATTGTCCGATTTGGGGCGCCTCACAGGATCATAAGTGACAACAAATGGAGAAGTAAGAAAGATACTGGAGTTTTATCAGGTCAAGCACCATCGATCATCCCCTTATTATCCCAAGAGAATGGGCAAGCGAAAGCAACGAACAAAACTCTCATCAAGATTATCAACAAAATGAGCTAGAAATACACTGAAGGATGGGTAATGCATCTGTCAGACGCCCTTTGGGCCTACTAGAGCTCGCCCAAATCTACCACAGGATTTTCCCCCTTCTCCTTAGTGTATGGAACAGAGGTGATGAGTCTAGCAAAAGTGATGATACCTAATTTAAGGGTCATGCAAACACGAAAGAAGGAAAAAGAGAAGGGAGTCTTTGCAGCAGAAAGATGTGAGGATCTGGAAGGGTTGGACAAAAAAAGGGAGGAAGCCCAAAAGCAAAGCCGCAGTTGCAAGCAAAGGACGATCGAAGGTTATGGGAGGACAACTAAAGATAGGCTTTTTGCTGAAGGATAGCTTGTATTGAAGACAACAGACCACGTCGGGTGAGATAGGGTAGGACCATCTAAATTCTAACCAAAATGGGAAGGACCCTTCATGGTAAGGGAAGCAACAAACTTGTGTTAGTTTGTAGAGATTTAGTAGTGTTGCTGACCCATGCACTCTTCGTGAGAAACTATAATATATTCCTGATCAACATATTCGTGATTTGAATATTGGACAAAACTAGATAATATATAGAAAGGTATATTAAGACTTGGACAAAGTTTATCTTCTCAACTCAATACGTGGCAATTTATAAAGAGTTTGAATTTGGAAAAAGATAAGGCATAAAACTCATGTTTTATATTATTCAATAAGAGATTGCTACATTAGTTTTTTACTTAAAACTCAATACATTCTACCACACATTATAACATCTTAATAATCTCACAATTAAGTTGGATTTTCAAATGGGCATTAGATTTTTTTTTTTTTTTTTTTTTTTTGAGAATCTCAGGTATTAGAATTAATTGAGTATGGTTGTGCCTATTCTATAATATGTAATATAATGATATGACATTTTGGGATTGAAAGAGCAAAACTTTGGTTTTACACCACATCCTTATAAAATCCAATCTCATTTATAAAATTATCTATGTGTATTATTTAATTTAAAGCCAAAACACAAAAGACATAACTCATTAAAAAAGTTAAGGGACTAAAACTACAAATGAATAATCTTATAAATAGCCACATAATGGTTTGGAGTAACTTTTTCCTTAAAACTTTGTGACCTAAATATTGAACAACATATAAAATTTATAAAAATTCTTTTCTTGTTGAAATTCTGTAAATTATTTGTATGAAAATTGATATATAATATATTTTCCAATTAAATTCAACAACATAGTTGTGCAGACCAATAAAATACAAAGGAATTTATCTTTTTTAAGAACGATTAAATTTAATGCAGCCATACATTTGAATTTAATTAAGGAATTCAATATAGTAATGGGTGTCATTTTACCTTGAATTATAGAATTTATCTTTCGAGTAATAATATTATAAGATCTTTTTATGTACCAATTTTCAATTAGCAGCACTGGCTATTTTAAAGTAGCAAATGACTTATATGAGGAGATTCCATATTGCATGTGGAATTTAAGTTGCATGTGGTAAAATTGTAAGTACAATAGGAGGGAATTGGGGGGAGTAGTAGAATTAAGGATGATTCTATTATAGTGCTTTGATTCTATTTATTGGACTTGTTTCATTGGGAGTTGGTGGTAAACCTCTAAAGAGTTTTTCCACGTAGAACTTTTCTTTTCGTAGCCATATTCCTTATGTTATTTACTTTTTTGCATTTATTTGCTTACCAATATTGGTTTGTACTTATCAAAGCTAAGAGAAATCTAATCAGATCTCAAATAAGAGTTTAATTTTATGTCACGTGTTTCAACCAATTTTCTTAATTTTGGTAACTAGTTACTACACCAAAGAAATTGAGTTCAATTTAGTTTTTCTTAAATTTTTGTGTTAAATAATTTATCAAACGAGAAAATCATAGAATCAAAATTAATAAACCTTAAAAAATCACCATCATTAATTTATTATTATTATTATTATACAAATTAAACAGAGGTTAGCCAAATTAAAATTGAGAGTTTTAAGGATAAAATTTTTAATGTTTTTTTTTTCATTTGTTTTGAATAAAATAATATTTATTTTATTAGTAGCAATTGTATATTTTTATGTATACAAACATTATACATGTAATATAGAAATTTGGTAAAATTTTAAAACTCATTTAATTATGCTTATTTGTAAATGTATTTCATGCATATGTATGAGGTTACAAACAAGTTAACCATAAATTGAACGTCCCAAAATATTTGGTTGATTAATTTTCTAGATTAAAATTGGTTAATTTCTAACAATTGCGGTCTAAATCTCCAACAACGTGTCTAGGAGTGATTAGTTCTGCAAACACAAATGAAGCGGAGTTCCTAATCATTGCTAGGCTCATAGAGAGTCAAATTTACACCATAAGACTCAAAACTGCAAGTTTTGTGACATTGGATAATGACCAAGTAAAACAAAGATCATCTTTCCTCTCCTAAAGGTAGGGAGGTTCATACAATGCCTTAATGAGTTACCATCCCACAAGGGAGAGGCGTCAAGTATAAATACCTCATTTGCTCCACCATTTAGTTCCTACAATCAAACAAACAAACAGGATCCGTTGTTGACTCACAAAATGGCAAACTCCAAGTACTTGTTTCTACAAATTGCATGCTTCATCCTCTTGTTATCCTTGTCTCCTTCATATGCTCACAACAAGAGCCACAATAGCACACCACCTCTTGCTGGTTTCCAAGAAAATGTTGATTTTAAAGGTTGCTTCAACAAGGTTTATGCTTTCGGCGATTCAGACACAGACACTGGAAACGCTCACAACTTAGGTTATCTCAAATCCTTCATTAGCACTTTATTCTCTCACGCTTGGTCCCCATATTGCTCATCAGAGAATTCAAAGTTATCTGGATATCGACTATCTAATGGCCGCTTGATCATTGATTTCCTATGTGAAGCTCTCAACATACCCCACTTGTCAGCCTATAAAGACTCTTCCACAAACTTCTCAAGTGGTGCAAACTTTGCAATAGCCGGATCAACGGCTCTTTCAAGTAATCTCTTTGGTCAATTCAATTTTGGTAATCCCCTAATGTGGAAACCAAATCCAGAGAATATCTTAACTCAAATTGGTTGGTTCCATAACTTTGTTGGGGAGAGAGAATGCCAAGGAAAAGATAAGGCTGTATGCAAATCAGAGCTTGGCAATGCTCTCTTTTGGATAGGTGAGATTGGTGGCAATGACTATGCTCGTCTTTTTGCCTCTTCCATTGGCCCTGCTATTGCCAATAAGCAATTCACAGAGCAAGCTGTTGATCACATCTGCACACTTGCTTTGGTAAGCATTGATAAACTACCATTTATATCAAAAGCTTAAATTGACTAAAAAAATGATGAATTTAATCATTTAACTATTATTCCAACATGCATAATATTACCCAAAAAAAAAAAAAAAAAAGAAGAAAGAAAGAAGGAAAGTAGCTTGTAGCCTTAGCTTGTTAGAAGGAAAAAAAATAAATAAATTGTGTCTCAATCAGTTCTTCCAACCTTTACATTTGATCAAGACTCTTTTCACAAAATGGTGCATTGCATATAAGAGAAAGGATGAATGTTATGGCGAAGTTAACGTTGGAATAGTCATATTAAGCTTGCTTTCTTTTGACAGGGGCTATTGGACAAGGGTGCAAAGTTCCTTGTGGTTCAAGGGCTACCACCAATAGGGTGCCTTCCATTGCAGTTAGCAACTTGTCCCTCAAATGATCGTGATCAAAATGGGTGTTCAGCGAGTGCCAACTTGGTAATAAAGGGTCATAACAATCTTCTCCAGAAGAGGTTGGATGAAATTCGAATGCAACACAAAGATTCAATGATCCTATTTATTGATTACTACAGTGCATTCACAACAATATTGGAAAAGCACTCACAATACCAGTTTGAAGAACCCTTCAAGGCATGTTGTGGAGCTGGGGGAGGACCATTCAACTATCAACCAAACCTCCTTTGTGGAGCTTTTGGCACCTCTACTTGCAAGAACTCCAGCACCCACATTAACTTTGATGGGGTTCACTTGACCGAAAATATGCATCAACACCTCTCTGATCTCTTCTTTAACCAAGGCTTCTGTACACCATCATTTGCAGATCTGATTAAGAAGAAGAAAGGCCAATACTAAAATGTCCGATATCGGCCTTCTAGTTCTCTTTTTAGTAATAAATATCTGATGGCTGATGCCTGATGCTGCTAGGTAGATTAGTAGTAGGCTCCCAATGGCGGCATTTGGAGAGCTAGATAATAATTCTTGTTTCAAGATAGTTTACTATCTTTTTACCTTATTATTGTTATTATTTAAATATTACACGCGTTCCTAGGGTCTTGAAACGTGACCTCACTTTTTAATTTACACTTAGGGCTGGCACAACAACTTTCATGGCCTAAGGCCGAAATTTTAAATAGAGCATTTTTTATATTTAAATATTAGTAACAAATTTATCCATACATACTTTTTTAGATTCAATTTATTTTTTAACTCTTTTTTTTTTTAGTTTTTTATATGTTGACATTTATAATGAACAAATATTTATAAATAAATAAAACATGACTCATAATTGAAAATTATAATCTAACTAAAAATAAAATCTAACGTATAGAATAATAAAACCTAGTTTACCAATAGCAAAGTTGCAACTTTCCAAATATTGTGAGCACTTTATAATCTAAACTTGCACGAATAAAAATTAATTTATTACATGATTTAATAAATTAATATCTCTAACACAAATGGATTGATGTGATATGCATCAAATTAGCAATACATGTTATAACTTATAGGTTATAAGGCAAATATATCATGTGGCTCACTCTCTCAGTTGGTGTGTGATATGTTTAGAAAGAGAAAAGAAATAGTAATAAAAGACTAGAAATAAAAGGGTGAGTGGGTGACAGTGTTATGTCCTGTCACTTCTATGTCTCTTTCCACTACCATGACAAAACAAAATTTTAATAGCATAATGAGAAAAAATAAATGGAGAGAGGGCTTAAAGGCAAACCTGAAGGGAGAAAAGATTTGAAGCACAACAAATTTCAAACAACTGTAGAGAATTTAAATGGGGAGAATGACACATTTTCTAGCAACGAGTATAAAATTGTAAGGTTTGAGTTTGATTTATTTGGGCCATTTGATTTTAGTCTTTAGTTTTGCTTTGTTCAGTTATTGAGAGAGAAAGTAGTACAAGAGATTTAAGTGGTACACTCTTAAGTAGTACAAGAGACTTATGGGTCCAACCAGAACCGAGTCTCTTGGTGGTAAGAGATACATCATAGTTGTGGTAGACTATTGGAAAAATCTGGTTTTTGTATCTCATACAAAAACACACGCAATGGAAGCAACAAAAACACGGTTCTACTTCAATCATGAAAGATAAACGTGTAACCAAGAATTCTAGAATCAAAGAATAGAAAGCGTACCTTGGTGCAGTGAATTTCAAAAACAAACTTGAGAATACCTTTAATCTTCATCTCAATTCCACATGGTGCCCAAGATGTGTGGTCTCTCAATCAGTCTTTTGTACGTAGATTCTCAAAGAAAAATCCTTCTTCTTCTCCTTGTGGAGAAAAACTGATTTTTTTTTTTCATCTTACGTACGTTAAAACCATTCTCATAGTTTCTTTATTTAATAACACTTATTAAATAATGACTTATTTCTAATTGGGTTAACCTTTTGGGCCTACCTAATTGGGCTTTAGTTTGTGGCTTGAGATGGGACCAAAGGGACCAATAAGACACTAGCTCCAATGGGCCTTGGGCTTTTCCGTCAACTCTTGACAAGTCCAAAGTTACCATTAATTATATTCAATACCACTATAAGAATATAATTGCACTCTAGGCCTTATCTATAAATTATTTCCCAAGACTTTATTATACATTCAACCCCTTCATTAAAATATTCGTAGTAATACATAGTCATTAATATTGACTACCACTTTGAAGGTTACTACATCTTAATACTTGAGTACCCGGTTTAATCCTTTATGTTATTCATAATATATTTATGAAATCCAATTTCATAAATATATACTTTAGTAACTCTTTACTAAAGTGGTTGGGCCCAACACTCTGAATAACTAAACCCATTAAACTTATCTCAAGGGAATATTTTATATCTCCGTTAAGAGATTATGAATTCCATCTTGAGAATATATGTTCCATCAACACTTAATGCGGCTACCCAACATACTGAGGTTTTGACCATAACTTATAGATCTCACTCCTGATATATCAAAGCAACCTACATCTCATAATCAGGTCCATTATTCTCTCAGGATTTAGAGTTGATGTAAATAGAAGTCGTGAGCTTTATTATTCATTTGACAGTCATTAGGAGAATAATAAATCTCACAGCGGTCCAGTTCAATATGTCTTAAGAAGATAGAGCAACAACGTTTTTTTTTTTTTTTTAAAGGCTATTTGTTTATGAGTTTGTGTAATTCTAATAGGATTAAGAGAGCCCAAGGTTTGTGTAAACCTAACAAGAGTGGGAGAGCTCATCAAAAGGCCCATTAAGCTCCTATATGAATAAGGAGGTATGGAGAAAGAAAACCCTAATCCTAAAAAGCTAACCCTGGAGAGCCTCATTAGGTTTTCTTATTTAAATCCTTATCCTCCTCCTAACTGTAGGTTGGTACAAGGTACTGGGCTTCCTTTACTTGTAACAGCTTGTTATGTTAATATTGGATTCTTGAGAGTGGTGACCTTAAAATCACCCGGCAGGGTTTTTGCCATGTAGGTTTTATTTATTCATAAACAAATCACCATGTCAATTTATTTTCCGCTACGTGCTTAGTTTAATTGGTTATTTGTTTGTGCTACCACGCATATTGCATATTAATTTGATTAATTAATAAACTTGGCTAATTAATCAATTAATTCATCACAAGAAGTCAATACGTTTTTGGCCTATCACAATTAAAATAGGGGAAAAAGTAGTGGGAGAAAAAAAAGGTGCCCTATAGGGGTGAAGACAGCAAACAGTCCTCTCATCTTCCTTATTCTTCTACTTCTCCTTCTACTCCTTGAAAATTAAGTGGCGTCGGTTTCAAAGTTGTGTAGGAAATAAATTACAAAGAGAGAAGAGTGTAGAGATTAATTAAAAAAAAGTTTTTTTCATTGTAGTTTTTTCTAGGAAGGAATATAAAGGATGGAAAATTTGTAACTTCCTAGGAGTTTGAATTTTGTGTCTATAGTTTAATCCATTGATTTTAAGGTGCGAATATCTTTTATAGTAGTCCATGTAGTGCAATAGGAAATGTGTAGGAATAAAAAATAAAGTCAAAAATGCAAAACTGACCCTCTAACTTTCAGCTTTTGTCATTTCAGTCCTCTAACTTTTAGTTTTGTTATTTCAGTCCTCTAAATTTCAATTTTTGTTAATGTATTCTTCCGTTAGAAGTCAGTTATCTTTTTCCGTTAAATGACCCTCTAATTTTTAGCTTCTTTTTTATAATAATTTTTATAATTAAAAGAAAATTAAAAAAAAAAAAAGTAACCTGAGAAATCAAAACCTTTAACATGTCGGAGAAGTCCAATCCACAAACCTGAATCTAAGTCCCAAATGAAACGTAGCCGCATTCTCGGGCAACAAGCCAATGGCACGCCGCATGCCTCACACCTCAAAGCCGATTTGACATAGCCCATCTCCTCTTTTTTGTTTTCGAACAAGATGAACAATAACGAAGAAATCAAAGCCCCTCTCAGTAAGATTTTCATAATCTCTTTCCTCCTTTCAATTCTTTTTTTTTCTTTTCATATTTCCACCTCTCTAAACACTAAGCTAAGCTTCAAAATCTTCTAATTCATACACAGTCCAGAACTCTCGAATATCAAATTCAGAAAATTCCACCGACTCCGAGAAATATCCGATTAAGCAAGTAGCTCTAACGGTTCCGACCACCGACGACCCTTCTCTCCCGTGCTTCACATTCTGAACATGGATTCTAGGGAGCGTAGCATGTGTGGTCCTCTCATTTCTCAACCAATTCTTCTGGTACCGCAAAGTGACTCTTTCACTAACATCAATCTCGGCTCAGATCGCGATGGTCCCGCTCGGACACCTCATGGCGTCGACGATAACGGAGCGAGTGTTCTTCAAGGGGACTCAAGGAGTGTATTGATCGGTGGTGTGTTGAGCGTAGACTTCGCTGGGGACTCAGGGAGATTGGTATCGAAGATCAAGGAATAGTGAGGACGGGAATGATTGCACTGGTAACAGAAGGGGCAGATCCAAATCTTGGCGGCGAAGACGACGCAAGAACAGAGGCACAAGTTTTGCACAGATCTTGCGTTCGCCATTTCCGAATGTTTTTTTCTTTTTCTTTTTTCTTTTTCTTTTTACAGCTTTTTTTTCTTTTAACTATGAAAATTATTATTAAAAAAAAAGTCAAAACGGTGTAGTTTTGATCACTTAACGGAAAAAGATAACTGAGTTCTAACAGATGACCACATTGACAAAAATTGAAACTTAGAGGACTGAAATGACAAAACTGAAAGTTAGAAGACTGAAATGACAAAAGCCGAAAGTTAGAGGGTCAGTTTTGCATTTTTGCCAAAAATAAATTTCAAATTATGGTAGATAAATATGTAAAGCAAAATTATATGTAATGTTAAAACTGTCCAAGATGAATGTGTAAAGTCAATAATCTATTTACATATATATATATATAGATGTGGAAAAAAAAGGGAAATAAACATATCTTGATGATAATTTGATTGAAAAATAAAAAATAGATCTCATATTCTATCACCCAAAAAAACAGATTTTGGTAATGAGTAGAAACATGTGTTAGGTCAGTAGATTGTTGGCTAGCAAACCATAAGATAAATTTGGTATTAAGTGTGTTTTACTTTTTATAGAGTTTTTGAAGTCCAAGACTAATGCCTAGAACAACTCAAGAAGAAAGAGGTTTTGGAATCTCAATACATAGCTCAAAAAGAAAGAAGTTTTTGAAATCTCAATATACATATCAATTGATTGTGATAAGTTCAATGCATGCCTTGATACCTATTGTTCAGTCAAGAATCACAGATACAAAATCCAATTTAGGTCTATTGATTCATCCAATCTCTAACATTTTATGCCCTACTTGCTAGAATATATGAGGACTAAAAATGACAACCAAATAAAGATTCTTATAGATATGACTTGCACATGCAGGGTTTTTGTAGCTGAGTTCTGACTCAACAACAACCAAAGAAGATATTAAGATTGACGATCAAGGGCTGTAGTGAAAACCTTCAAGGTGAATCTTCAAATTCTGATGGAGCATTCATTTGTACAAAGTTTGCTAGAAGGCGAAATCTAGCAGAAATTAATTCCCATGGAATTCAAAGAAAGAGTTACAAGCGAAATAACTCCTGCCCAATTTCCGAAGAAATCCTCAACCGTTAGATCTACGTCGCTTCATAAAGATATTAATGAGGGCGCACTCCGTATACCGAAGTGCCAAGAACGTGCCTTGGGCAGGTGAAGAGACTCTGGTGTTGATGGAAGACAAGACTTGACAAGCCATGACAAAGACCCGAGGACATCAAAATCCTCCTCTCCATCCAAGAATCCGAACAGCAGGATTTTGAGGGGCTATTGTGGGGCCTAATAATTTGGCAACCCCGGCCCATTTTATACTGAACCTAAGGCCCATGCCGAGGAGGAAGGAATGTCCGAAAACAAACAAAGAAAGCCCAAATTGCCAAGGAATATCGCCGAGGATAATCCTGTCCTCGGTGAACCAAGATCATAGATGGGAAGAGCGGCACGCCATCAAAGGCAGCCTCCTAGAGCATTCCAGAAAGAAGGACGAGTACGATAGGTCAGCCATGGGAACATGATGGAGGAGCAATTCAAAGAGAAATTGTCACCTCCATATTAAATGTCCACAACAAATGTTCTGGCCGCATTAATGAGAACATGACCCCTGAACAATGCCACCTCGATTACCGCAACTCACAGAATACCAGAGAGGGTGTCTGATGAGACAAGCACTCAAGTATAGGTTTGGGTGGTCAACAAGTAGAAGGTCAAGATCGTATAAAGAGGACTATATAATAGGAGAAAGAGGGGAGAGAGAGAGCACTATAGCAATCTCAAGAACTCCTGTAACCATTGTCATCCAATATATGCAAGAGCAGAGCTCCTCGGATTATGCCGAGGACAAACTTTCTTTGATAAACTTAGTTCATTTCTGTTTGATCATCATGAAAACCCATTCTAGCTGTTATCCATGCACTAAAACCTAACTCTTTGACCCGCTCTTTACAAATTTATTGTACTGGGCTCACTAAGCCAAGATCCCATACATTTTGGGCCTGGCCTGAAAATCGTGACCCTATATTAGGGATGATTTTTTTTTTTTTTTAAAGTTTAAGGACAAAAATAAATCATTTTCAATAGTTTAGGGATGAAAGACGAACTTTTCAATAGTTTAGAGACAAAAAATGAACTTTTTAAAGTTTAGGGATGAAAAACAAATTTTTTTTAAAGTTTAATCGTTAAAGTTTAGGGACCAAAATAGTATTTTACCCTAAAATAAACATGACTATATATCTTGAAAATTAAATCATTAAATTGCATGTTCTTTATACTCCTAACACACATGTCAAATTTTGTGTCAATCAGATATTATTTACCAAATGATCTATAAGTTTATATTTTATGCATAATTTTTAACTACAAAAAACTTGCAATTTAAACAATTTATTGATAACATAACTATTGATCTTTAATTTTCTAGAAATTTTACAAGTATGGAGGATATAAGAAGAATATGTAATCCAATGGTTGATTTGTTAAAATTCACCTCCAATAAAAAGATATTGAGTAAGATTGAGTTTATAGCTAAACATTGTCCATTGATAAATTCTTCATTGAAACTCTCAAGTACCTGACTCTTCTACCTAAAACAAAGAAAAAAAATTCCCTTAGATTGTGTATTAAACAGATTGAAATGAGTTGAGTTATGTTAACTCGCTTGATTAATAAGTTGTATTAGACATGAGGGAGATTTGATTTGACATAATTATTAAAGGACAAAATTTAGTTACAAAATTGGCTGTAAGTTAAAGTCACAACCTTTCTAAATATCTTTTTATTAGGAGTGAATTTTGACAAATCCACCATTGGATTACATCTTCTTCTTATACTCTTTGCTTGTAAAATTTCTAGAAAATTAAAGATCAATAGCTATGTCATCAATAAATTTTTTAAATTGCAAGTTTTTGTAGTTTTAAATTATGCGAAAAATATAAGCTTATAGATTATATAATAAATAATGTCCGATTGACACAAAATTTAACATGCGTATTAAAAGCGTAAAGAACATGCAATTCAACTGTTAGATTTTCAAAATATATAGTAATATTTATTTTATTGAATAAAGTTGTAGCTAAACTTTGTTCATTATTAAATGAGTTTAGGTTTGAGCCACCCTATAAGAAAAATAGAAACGCCCAAACATGCATTTCAATGCACCACTTTGAAATGTAAAACCAAAGTCAGCAGTGTTTCCTCACCAAAACGACACCAAAGTAATGCTTTCTAATAGAAAATAATAATAATAATTCGGTAAACATTAAAAATGGGTGGGAAATTTTAATTTGATTGGGTGGTTCTTGCTAATGACTCCATGCAACAATTTCCAGATTCAACTAACTACAATTCTTTAGAAACTCTTCAAATCACAAATCTAAAGCTCATCGTGAATCGTCATATCACCACAAAAACACGACGCCATTTCCATTCACAGGTCAAAATACAAAAATAAATACCCGTTTCTAGGGTTTCGTTTCGTTTTTCATTTACAGATTCTAGATTTTGAATTCATATCTCTCAGGTTTCGTTATTTGAATCTCACGGATCTGGAAGGGCAACGATTTCGATTATGAGCTATTGAAATGTCTAAGAATCATAGCTCAAAGGAGGTTCTAGAAGTTTCTGAAGCTCAAAACAACAACTTTCTTACCCCGAATCCAAATCGTGCAATCCGGGCACCCAAAGAAGCTAACGAGTATGACCATGACCGAGTCAATTAGGTAATGAATTTATGATTGAAAGTATAGCAATTTTGATTTGATGTGAGAAATGATTGTAGTTTGTGCATATTAGTAAAGAGGTTAAGAAATGATTTCAGGAGCCAGAGTTATTGTCGATGATGGGTCATGCTGAAAATGATAATGATAATGGGGTTTCAAAGGTGGAAGATGGGGGTGATTTTGTTGACTACTCAAACAAGTTGGTTTTAAGTGCTGAGAAAGAAGCAACAGTTGTAGCAGTAGTGAAGGGAGAATCGGGGGATGATGGGGTTCGAAGAGTCGAAAATGGGGTGTTGGATGGTTACGTGATGGATGAGCAGCCGGAACAACAACGATGACTAAGCAATGCACGGGAATAAAAGGTTGAAAAATACTTCTCCGCATCTTTGTCGATGATAACTTTCTTGAGCTCTTCACACATCAGCCCCCCTATCTCCAATATTTAGGGGTTCAATTATTTTTGCTAATTGCTATGAGGCTTCCTCCTCTGACTGATGTCTATTAGCAACGACCAAGCACTGCCTCGCCATGGCTTGACTTTCTTCAATTCCCTGACATGTCCCTCCGAAGGGTACTTCACTTCATATGAAAGGTCGAAGATACTACTCCCATGGCATGGAGCCACGGTCTTCCCAAGATGGCAGTATAAGGTGAATAAGCATCCACCACTATAAAGCTTACTTAGACCACCTCGAATCTAGTTTGGATAGGCAACTTAATTAGGCCCTTCTATATAGCCGTTTTCCCATCAAATCCCACCAAAGGGGAATCATAACTAATTAGGTCCTCGGGTCTCAGATTGAGTCCGTTGTACAAGTTGAGATACATGATTTCAACTCCGTTTCCTTGGTCTACCAGGACTCTCTTCACATCATACCCTCCAAAATGAAGGGTTACCACCAGGGCATCGTCGTGTGGTTGATAAGTCCCAATCTTGTCTTCATTAGAAAAATCCAAGGTTGGTTGGGCCTCTAACTTTCCTCGTTTAGACTCTAGGACCCGATCCTTGGTATCTGGTCTTGCTATGGATATAACCCAATAAGGGTATGTTCCAATCCAGCTTAGGGCTGCAAAGATAACATTAATTGTCCCCAAGGATGGCCTCAATACAAACTCCCTTAAGTACCTTAATCCGACCTGACTCCCCTCCCTGGAGGATTGACGCACAAATTGCTTCAACTTTCCGACTTTGACTAGCTACTCCAAGTGATCACGAAGAGTTCTACAATCTTCGGTGATATGCTCACGATCTTGGTGTTATTGACAGTAAAGACTCTAGTTACACTTGCTAGGATCACCTCCCATCTTGTTCAGCCACTTGAAGTAAGGCTCACTCTTTATCTTTTCAAGGATCTGGTGAACTGGCTCCCTAAACACCGAATTGACCATCTGAGCATTTGGGTGCCTCGTATGACGAGCAAAATCTCTCCTAGGTCGGCTATGACTGTACCTTTCCATAGGGATCTCCATCTATCTCGTTAAATGTTTCCCAGTACCTATTTGAATAAGCTTTTAGGGTCTCACCCTCTCTCATCACCATCGATAGCAAGGAATCCAAAGGACGAGGAACCCTGCTACATGTAACAAATCGAGCCCTAAAAGCCCTAGTTATCTCTTCGAAAGAGCTAATTGAACCCTAATCCAATCCGTCAAACCACCTCATTGCCACAAGTCCCAAACTTGAGGGGAAAACCATGCATATCAGAGCCTCGTTCCTGGAATGCACAGCCATCCTCTAGTTGAAATGACTGACATGCTCCACAGGGCCGGTCCTTCCATTATAAATAGTAAAGGTTGGTTGTGTAAATCGATGAGGGAGTTTGGCCCCATCAATTCTACGTGAGAACTGTGATTTGGAAATTTGACGCAGCATCTTACTCATCATGCCATTCCCCATGCTCCTAGGCCTCGAACTTTTAGCTCTTTTCCTATGATACCGCTCCTCTCTTTCCAAGTGTGGAGATAAAGAGAAGGACTCGCTAGGAGGTTTTCTAGACCTTGGCCTATAGTTACCATCTTCATCTGAATCAGTTTTGGAGCTGAGAGGGGATGCTTCTCTTTGCTTACATCGTAACTTCCTACATAAATGATCAATCTCCAACTTGAGATTCCTGGTTTCCTTATCATGTGAGACGTGGCTCCTTGTCCTAGAATGACTCCTACCAGTATGATCTGTATGTACACTAGCCTCACGGTCTCTCCTTCTTTCAAGGTTGATGAAGTGATCTTCCCTTTGTGACCTAACAAATTCTTCTCTATTTGGTCCTGATCCCACTATGGCTAGTTAAAATTGCAAGTGCTTCCTTGTTTCTCACAAACAATGCCAATTGTAAGGACTAGATTTTGAACTTCAACCCACTAAGTACAGAATACAGTGGATGATAGCCCAACTGTTAGGTTCTAAGGAATTAGGAACTAATGTAATAGAACTTCATTTTGTAATGTTGGCAAACCATGATCAAAACATTTTACTCTTGTTTAAACTTGCTCAAAGTATGTTTAAGTGTAAAGTTGGAATTAAGTGTACTGAAGGATTTACTGTGTAAATCTGCCTAGCTCGATTGATCGAAATTCGTGCAGATTGTTTTTTCTGCAGAATTTTCCAACTTAGCCCAAGCTCGTTTTATGTGTAGGGTTTTATGTTTTGCCCTAGCTATAAAAGGGTAAACCCTAGCCACATTTTGAGGTTACGCTTTATACTGTGTGTGTGAATCTTTTGTGAGATCTAGATGTGTTTGCCTTCACACATACTTAAGGTTATCAAGAATCAAGACTATGTCAAGAACTTGGTGATCAATTCAGTTGCAAATTCAAGAGCTTAAAGATACACAAGCGGGAGTGCTTGTATTTGCTAGGAATCCAAGAAAGAAGTAGTCTATGGACTCGAAGCTGTCACGTGGACATGGTAGTAAGTTTCCTACTCGAGGTAGTAATAGGATGTTAGTGGTCTAAGTCACTATTGTGTAAACTTCAATTCTTTCATAGTTGATTCGGTTTACCTTGAGGATAGCTAGATTAAATCCTCACCAGGTTTTTTATCGATTTGGTTTTCCTGGGTTATCATATCGTTATGTTCTTTATTTTTCGCACTTGTCAATTATATTATATATTTGTGTTAGCCTAGATCTGATAATTTGACTAAGTAATCACTTGGCTAATTAGCTAGGTTAATCTAGTTGTGTTTTAAGGGGTCTAAAAATGCACACCAACGAGCTCAAAACAATATATTTGTTAGAGAATGGGTTTAACAAGGAAATGTCTCAACAAGTATGGGCCAAAATTGATGGGATAGATACCAATGAGATTGAAAGCACAAATTAATAGAAATAACACTCCTTGATCAAGTCCAAGGATGAAATGTTCTTATATTTAACTCAAGCTTATCTGAATACACCATGTTCTTCTTTTCTTTTTACCCTTCCTAAATTACATGCCCCATTTTTCACGGTGGCCAGTTCCTTATATAGTCCTTCAAACCTTCATCCTAGCCTTCCACCTGTTGATTTTGTAGAAAATCCCTTGGATGCTTGTCCCATCAGGACATCCTGGAAGCTTTGTGGGTAGCTATGAGCAGAGATGACACTGTTTAGGTGTCATTTCTCCATAAATGCAACCAGCTCATTTGGTGTAATGCATTTAATGTGGTGGTGACAGCCTTCTTCCCAGATATTTCTTCTTTTATTGTTGATTAAGTTCTGCTACTTTCCCTGAAACTTATCCTTCCATAATGCTTACGTCCCTAAAGCCTTCCCAAGGTGGCTCGGCTTCTCTGGAACCACAGCTAAACCATTACTCTTTTCCTTTGTCCTCGGCCCACTAACTTAAGCCTAACAATTGCTTTGACCATCCTTGGGCTTTCACTCGTCCTTGAGCATGACCTATAACCCAACGTACTTGCTCGGATTTCCTATCCCCACAGTATATTTTTCAAATACTATAAACTTATCAACTCACAATTAATAATTTGCAAAACTTTAATGAATTCGTGCAAGGCACACCTCTTTAAAGGAAGAGTCTCAAGTTATAGCCCTTATGTTGTGAATGGTAAGGGGAGGGTCTTACCTATGTGTACATTTAGATTGACTTCCCTTAACGAACATTTTCTTAAGTGTAAAAATAAACATATAGTTAAACATAAATTTTATTTAAGCAACTAAATAATTTTTTACATTCATTCCATCCATGCATATTTTATTTTAATTTGCGACTTACCTAAAAGATAAAATATTTTTAAAATTATTCTTTGGGGGAAAAAAATAATTTTTATAAATCATTGGAATAGCTTTTGTGAATTTTCATTTTGAAAATGTACTTTATTTAGATTTTGGTGCCCCTTTTCAAAAATATATTTTAGAAACAATGATTATTTTCGAAAAAAAAAAAATATTTTGAAAAGGATTTTTCCAATGCATTTTTTTTTTTTTTTTTAAAAAATATATTTTAGAAACAATGATTATTTTCGAAAAAAAAAAAATATTTTGAAAAGGATTTTTCCAATGCATTTTTTTTTTTTTTTTGAAAAGTCTCATGATTTTCTTATGAAAAACAAAATTCCTAAATAGGATTTGTACGGCATACAGCCACAGGCCCATTTATCTTGGGCCCAGGCCTAAATAGGACCATAAATATTGTCAAGCCCAGGCCCAGTGTCATGACCGACTCACTATTCATAAAGCTCGGCACATGAATGCCACCCACATGTAGGATGGTCGGTAGGTATCCATGTGATGGGCAGAAATGCCTCGACAACTCAATAGTGCCATAGGGAAACGCGCTGCCGAGCAATCTTTTGGAGGAGGCTGGCGCCATTTCCAACGTCCTTGACACCATTCCCAATAAAGCATATTCCTTGTCAAGAATAATCAATTTGGGCCCCACCCACATGAGCGGAATCAGAGGTAATCATGATTCCCCCACTAACCTAAAGCTATAAATAAGATAAAGCAAGAAGGTAATGGGGTTGGATACAGGAGAGGAGAGAGAGAAAACACATCTTTATCTTGAGAGAGCTTAAGGAGGGAAGAAGGAGGCTAGGCTGTGCGAGGCAGTTCTTTCTTAAAGATTGGCTGAAAGATACCCAAAGTAGGAAACCCATTACCCATTATATAAGTACATTGTGTGCCCAACCTAAGGTCCAATCTAACAAGGAACGTTGGGTACGTACAAGATTCTAGTGAAAATCTCATGAGTTTTTTGTGGAAAAATTCCTTAGATGAGTTTTTTTTTTTTTTTTTTTTCATAAAAATCTCATGAGTTCGTAATAAAAACTATTGGGAAAATTGTTTTTTGAAAAGTGTAAAAAACAATTTTTATAAATACCTTTTGAAAAAAAATTTGAAAACATTTTGTTCAAAAAACTTAATTGAAAACCATTTGAAAAAGATGCTTAGATCAAGCCTTTATTGTATAAACTATGCGTCCAGGATACTAACTAGAGAGTAAGCAACACATAAATCCAAGTTTGGAAGGAAAGAAGATCACTAAATTAAGAACACATTTACCCACTTAAATATCAACAATGACTCTTCATTCGTTGTCGAATTAGCATTTTTCAAAACTATTAGACTCTCACGGATGGAATTAGGCTGAGTTTAACTATAGTCTTTTAGTTTGGCTAAAATGCAAATTGCATTTTTCCTTTATGTTTAAATAAAATTCATTTAAATACCCTTAAATTTATTCAATTAAGTGTACGTTTGATATTGGCTTTAAAAGTCAGCTTTTTTTACTATTTAGCTTATTTTTACTAATATTCATAGGTCCTGTTACACTTTTGGTATTATTCATAGGTCTATACTATACTATTTCAGCTATTTTTTAGTTTTATTTACAGTACTTTCAGCAAAAAGTTTTCAGTTTCAGCTAAATAAATTATTCTCAAACGGACCCCTAAGGGCCCATTTGTTACTATTGTTTAAACAACATTACACGTATTTTCACACTTTTTCACCCACGTGTATTTCCAAAAAATACAAACAACATTCCTAAAAATCTCTTACCAAACGGGCCCTATGGGGCTGTTTGGTTTTAAAAAAATGCTCACTCATCACTCATCACACAAATATCACCACTCATCACTCTATAACTCATCACTTATCATTGAAAATACCACAACTTCCTAAGATGGCATGTTTGGCACTTGTTTCCAACTTTGATAACTCAAAAAATTTTACTTTTTATGGGACCCACTACCTAAGCACCATGTCAGAGATATTGTTAACCTACCCACCTCACACACATTCATACCTCATTCCATTTTATTTTTCCCCTTCAGCCTTGTTTATTCTCCCAAAGCCCTCCACAAACCTAGCGTAAGTCTTAGGAGGAAGTGTAAGGATAAAATTATGAGTATACGCTCACCAAAGGAAAGGAGTAGAATGACGTTCCAAGTTAACCCGTCAACTTTGCGTATGTCCATCAGCAAGGCAGTATGAAGTCTACAACTTTAAGCTGATGAGGTCAATGAAGGGAAGATGGAAAGCTGACACCTCTAAAGCCGACAGTTCTGACATAATCTTGACTTGATCCCCACGCATGAGTAAATAAGGAAATATCTTGTACCCCACTCTTAGTGTTTATTTCCTACTAGGAAAGGATTCCGCAATATACGCTTAAAAGGATTCCTATAAGGAAAGGACTTCTAATCCAATGAAGAGATGTCAACCCTCTACAACTATAAAAGCCTCAATACCCTCACAAATTAAGGTATGCATAATTCACCCCAACTTTGGCACTCTAGAGTTGTGAAAAAAAGAAATCTAACTTAACCTTCGGAAGGTATTTGGTCAGCACCACACCAGTGCCCTTTGCTAGGTCTTCTCTTTTTATTGTGCAGGCTTAGTTTCAAGCGTGCGAGTACTGTGTGGCTCACTGGTGATTTTTTGGCATCATCAGTTGGCGCTATTTATGGGGAAGATTCGTGAATTATAAGCCATACTATCGCTTCCCGGACAAAGAGTTGCATGGTACTTACTCGCTCAATGGCGACCACCAATAACGATCAGGGAGATGAACCACACCCAACTGCACTTGAGAGACAGGTGAAAACTCTCACTGCAGCTGTGGAACGCCTCACTAAGCAAAACAATGATCTGGAAGAACAATTGCGCCAGAAGAATGCAGGGCATAGTACTCAAGAGGAGGACCAAGAAGGTACCAATGCTGAGCAAAGAGACCGAGAAGGGCCAGAAGGTAGTAACGCCCCAAGCAGACTAGAGCGACAAGACATGAGCCATCCATCTGCCACTGATACGGCTCCACCCTACATTGTCACAAAGATGCAAATGATGGAGGAACGAATGCACCTTATGATGAACGCTCTCAAAGGATGAGTGTCCAATGACCTCGATGATCTGGTCCACCAAACTGATTCGCCTTTCACCACGTCTGTCAACTCCTTCCCCTTACTGCTGAAGTTTCGCATGCCGCAGATAGAAAGCTACGATAAAGCCAAGGACCCTCTTGATCACCTAGAGACTTTCAAGACATTGATGCACCTTCAAGGAGTAGCAGATGAAATCATGTGTAGAGCCTTCCCTACAATGCTGAAGGGTCATGCGAGGATTTGGTTCAGTCGGCTGAGGCCTAACTCCATCAGCACTTTCAAGGAGCTAAGCGCCCAGTTCACCTCACACTTTATTGGGGGACATAGATATAAGAAGTCTACTGCATGCTTGATGAGTATCAGGCAGTGAGAGGATGAGACGCTAAGATCTTACATAGCCTACTTTAACAAGGAAGCGCTCTCAATCGATGAAGCTAACGACAAAATACTTGTAGCAGCCTTCACAAACGGGTTGCGGAAGGGTAAGTTTTTGTTTTCTTTATATAAGAACAACCTGAAAACCATGTCGAATGTACTTTACAGGGCCACCAAGTACACGAATGCCGAAGTTGGGCTACTAGCTCCTGAGGAAAAGCCAAAGAAGAGAGAAAGACAGGAAGATATGCGATAGGACAGAGGGCGAAAAATGGCGAGAACTGGAGAACGAAGGGGTGACAGGAGCTCTAAGCCCCCTGCGGGGAGGTTTATGTGCTTCACTCCGCTGACCACCCCAATCGACCAAGTCCTAATACAAATCAAAGACGAAAGAGCCTTAACCTTCCCCAAAAAGTTTAAGGGAGATCCCAACAAGAGGTCTAAAGATAAATACTGTCGTTTCCACCGTGATCACAGTCATGACACGACCGACTGCTACGACTTAAAACAGCAGATTGAAGCCTTTATCAAGTAAGGGAAATTACAGAAGTTCGTCAGTAGGGAGAAAACAGATCCACCTTCTCAAGAACAAGCCCCTCGACGGGACTATAAGCGTCCCAAACCACCCCTAGAAGACATAAGGATGATTGTGGGAGGCACGGCAAACTCCGGCTCCTCCAAAAAGGCCTGAAAGACTTACCTCAGAATGGTTCAGAACATTCAGCTAGCAGGCATTGTTCCAAAGATGCCACGGGTCGATAACCCTATTATCGGTTTCTCGGAAGAAGATGCTCGACGTCTTCACCACCCGCATGACAATGCGCTCATCATTAGCATTCGAGTTTGAGACTATAACACATACCAGGTTTTGGTTGACAACAGAAGTTTCGCAAACATTCTCTACTACCCGGCGTTCCAACAGATGCAGATCGACAGAAAACGTCTAGTTCCAACCAATGCTCCACTCGTTGGGTTTGGAGGAACAAAAGTATAACACGTTGGCACGGTCACATTGCCTGTAACAATTGGGGATTATCCTCAACAAATCACTAGGAATGTCACATTCCTTGTTGTCGATTGCTCCTTCGCCTACAATGCCATCAAAGGACGACTGACCCTTAACTCTTAGAAGGCCGTAACATCAACCTACCACCTGATGATCAAATTCCCCACCAAGTACGAAGTAGGGGAATTAAGAGGAGATTAGGTAGCCGCCCACGAATGCCACATTGCAATGCTAGAAATGGACGACCATCTACAGACCATGAGTATAAAGGAACAGTGGACTAGAGCGGAACTTGTAGAGAAGCTTGAAGAGATACCCCCGATAGCTCCAGATTAGACAGAACCACAAGAATCGGCACTCTTGCCAACCCAACGATTTGCCTAGCGCTTGTATCCTTCCTCAAAGAGAATCAGGATGTGTTTACCTGGAGTCACGAAGACATATCGGGAATCGACCCATCAGTCATGGTACACAGGCTGAATATGTCGCCTTCTTTTCCACCCGTCCGACAGAAGAAGCGAGTGTTCACCTAAGAACGAGACCAAGTAATAGCAAAAGAAGTTAGCAAGTTACAAGAGGTAGGCTTCATCAAGGAAGTATACTATCCCGATTGGCTAGCAAACGTAGTGATGGTCAAGAAATCCAACGGGAAATGGAGAATTGTGTAGATTTTACGGATAGCTACCCTCTCCCTCGAGTCGACGTACTAATAGACTCTACATCTTAACACCAGCAACTGAGCTTTATGGACGCCTTTTCAGGGTATAATCAGATCCGGATGGATGAAGCTGATCAAGAGAAAACTTCATTTGTTACCAGCCAAGGTCTTTTTGTTACAAAGTAATGCCATTCGGCCTTAAAAATGCAGGCGCGACATATCAAAGGCTAATGGACAAGATGTTTGCGAACCAAATCGGAAGGAATGTTCAAGTCTATGTCGACGACATGTTAGTAAAAAGCCGAAGAGAAGAAGACCACTTGAAGGACCTCGAAGAAACATTCGGTACCTTTTGCTCCTACAACATGAAGCTTAATCCAAGCAAATGCTCATTTGGAGTCATGGCGGGAAAATTCCTAGGCTTTATGGTGTCTCAAAGAGGTATCGAGGCCAACCCAGACAAGATTAGAGCCATAGTAGAGATGGCCCCCCCGGAGAATGTGAAAGAAGTGCAGAGTTTAAACATTAAGGTAGCCACTCTGAACAGGTTCATGTCAAGGGCAACGGATAAATGTTTACCCTTCTTTCGCACGCTGAAGAAGTCTTTCAAGTGGATTGCCGAATGTCAGCAAGAATTCGAGGAGCTAAAGGCCTACCTTTCCTCCCCACTGCTACTAAGTCCTTCACAACTGAGGTAAGAACTCTTTCTATATTTGGCTGTCTACCTGGCAGCCGTTAGTGCGGCCTTGGTCAGAGAAGAAGAAAAAGTTCAAAAGCCTATATACTACGCCATCCGGGCATTTCGTGGTGCAAAAGAAAGGTATCCACCCATGGAGAAGCTCACCTTCGCTTTAGTTACAGTGGCCCTAAAACTCAAGCCATGCTTCCAAGCTCACACGGTAATCGTCCTAACCGACAAGCCCTTACCGCAGGTGATGAGCAACCCCAAAACTTCTGGTTGATTAGCACTATGGGTGATAGAGTCGAATGAGTTTGACATTCAGTACTGCCCACACACTGCCATCAAAGGGCAAGTCGTTGTCGACTTCATAGCAGAATTCACCAAAGGGGAAGACAAAGGGGTAGACGAATGTCTGTGGTAGAGAATACATACAGACGAGTCGTCCAACAGGCAGGCCGAGGGTGTAAGCATTGTTCTTCTTTCTCCTAAGGGAGACTAGATCGAATGTATGGTCCGCCTCAACTTTCCTACCAAGAACTATGAAGCAAAGTACGAAGCTTTAGTGGAAAGGCTTGATCTCACCAAAGCAGTAGAAGCCGCAAGCGTGGTTCTTTACTACGACTCTCAAGTCGTCACTAACTAAGTAAACAGGGATTATGAGTGTAGAGGTGAAAGAATGAAGAGATATCTGGACCAAGTAAGGAGAAGGGTCGACGAGCGAAAGTTCAAAGTTATCCAAATCCCCAAAGGAGAGAACGAGTAAGCCTACCGCTTAGCTAAAGCCACTTCAGCCGAACAAATGACTACCGTTGATAATGTACTTTCTTTTGTTCAACTTTCTCCACTAATAGATTCTGTCGATGTGCAAGAGATAGGTCACGAAAGCAATTGGACCACACCGTTAGTCTCTTACTTGAAAAATGGCGTCTTACCAGACGAAAGGGAGGCCACAAGAAAGCTGAAGGTCCAAGCAGCGAGATTCATCTTAATAAGGGACATCTTGTACAAGAGAGGCTTCTCCCACCCATACCTAAGGTGTTTAGGTCCTGAAGAAGTAGATTACGTCATGAGAGAAGCACACGAAGGGATCTACAGAAACCATTTAGGGTTGTAGTCATTGGTGCACAAACTCGTCTGACGGGGTATTACTAGCCCATCATGCAGAAGGATGCTCAGGCTTAAGTCAAAGCCTATGACAATTGTCAAAGGTTCAGCAATGTCATCAGATAGTCGTCCGAAGAATTGACCCTAATGATAGCCGCATGGCCATTCGCTCAATAGGGATTAGACATCATAGGACCGTTTCCAATAGAGGCGCGATAGTTGAAGTTCCTAATAGTGTGCATAGACTATTTCACAAAATGGGTGGAAGCTGAAGCCTTAGCCACCATTACGGAGAAGAACGTAAGAAGTTTCGTCAGGAGGTCCAACATATGCAGGTTTGGGATCCCAAGAGTCTTAGTCTCGGACAACGGGAAACAATTCAACAACAACTCTTTCCGGGATTTTTGCTCTCAGCTAGGGATAAGTAATCGCTACTCCTCCCCCGCCCACCCTCAAGCTAACGAACAAGTTGAAGTCACGAACCAATCATTGCTCAAAATCATCAAGACTCGGCTCAATAAGGCAAAGGGCATATGGCCCGAAGAGTTGCCAAGTATACTATAGGCGTACAGGACAATAGCGAGGACACCCACAGGAGAAATACCATTTCGGCTAACATACAGGAACAGGAACAAAGCAGTAATTCCAGCCGAGGTCGGAATCACAAGTTACAAGGTAGACAATCATGATGAAAGAAAAAACAATGAGGCTATGCGTCTACAGCTTGATCTAGTTGATGAAGTCAGGGCGACAGCAGAACAAAGGCTCGCACGGTGCCAGGACTGCATGGCTAAGCATTACAACTCCCAGGTCCAACACAGAGACTTTCAAGTTGGAGATCTTGTTTTAAGAAAGGTCATGGGCACTGCTAGAGACCCTACTCAAGGGAAGCTCGGCCCCAACTGGGAAGGCCCCTACCAGATCACTTCATGGCAGAGGAAAGGTACTTACCACCTAGAGACGCTAGACGGACAGAAGTTACACCATTCATGGAACGTCAAGCACCTACAGAAGTACTACCAGTAGAAAAGGTGGCAAAAAGAGCCATAACCCTTTATTTCAAGTTTACCTTAGTTAATTTTAGCTATACTCCTCAGTTTTTTTATCTACTTTAGTTTTTTGCTACAATAATTCTTCTAAAAGCCCAAAGGGCAAGTATCCGTCTTTTAAGAACTACATTTTCTACGAATGCATGGTTTATTACAATAAGAGGAATTTAATCAGATATGGCTAAAGTGTTTATCTATAGAAAATAAAGTGGACAAATCCACAAAATAGATGACTTTATTGTTTAGCCCACAAAATGGACTACCTCATCCTAAAAAAGGATAAAACAGTGTTAAGTCCACAAAATGGACAAATCCAAGTCTACAAAGTAAAAGACCCAATGTTCAGTCCACAAAGTGGACGACCTCATCCCAAAGTGGACGAGCCCATTATTGTCCATGAAAGGAACGACTTCATCTCAGAAGGATGAAGTATTATAAAATCCACCAAGTGGACAAATTCAACAATAAGTCCTCAAAGGGAACAAACTTAATTTTAGTAAAGCAGACGGATTCATTGGTCCACAAGGTGGATAAGTCCGTCACTTAATTGAATGGACAAGGTAAGAGAAGTTGACGGCTTCATAAAATTACTTAATAAAGTCCCCGAAATTGGACAAGTATAAACAAGTCCAAGAAAGTAGACGAAGTTAAAAAGTAGACGAGTCCGAGCCTACGAAGCAGATGACTCCCAAAATGGGCGACATTATCCCAAAGAGATGACAACCAAAGTCCATAAAATGGACAAGTTTATTAAAAGTCCAAAAGGTGCACGACCTCACCCCAGGGACGAAATATTACAATATCCACAAAGTGGACAAGCTTAATACTACTGTCCATAGAGTGGACAAGTTTATTAAAGTCCAAAAAGTGGACGACCTCACCCTCAGGGACGCAATATTACAAAATCCACAAAGTGGATAAGCTTATTACTATTATCCATAAAGTGAACAAATCTATTATATACATAAGGCAGACAAGTTCAATAAAGAGTCCACGAAAGGGACAAACTAACGACTATAAAGTAGACAGGTTTGTTGGTCCACGAAGTAAATGAATCCATTACTTATCAAAGTAGAAAAGGCCATTGAAGCTAACGGCTTCATGAAAATTTTATAAGGCCATTGAAGCTAATGGCTGCATGAAAATACCATTGCTTAAACAGTGGATAAGTCTCCCAAGTCAGACATCCATAAAAGCAAACAAGGCTATAAAATAGAAGGGTCCATAATAAACATGAAAATTGATGGACCTAGCTAAGCTGACGGGCTCAAGGAAATGAATTCTACAAAGTAAACGTCCTTAGATGGATAAGCCTATCATGTAAGGCAGACAGGTTTGTATCGGACTTGTGAAAATAGTATACAAGTGTACAAATACCAGCTAGTAGAAAACAGGGCAAAGTTAAAGACGACGAGCTTAAAGTATCATAAGTAAAATAAAATCCTTACAGATAAAGCCCAAAAACACTAGGGCATTTAAACGTTGTTTGAAGATTAGATAAAATAAGATATACAAAAATTAAGGCTAAGTAGCAAGAGCGTCACTTTTAGACTCGTCAACCTTGTCCGGAGCAGGAGGGTTCTCCATGTCTAAAAGCTCAATAGATGGGTTGGAGGTAGAGACGGGAGGATTTGCAGCAAGCTAAGCCAAAACGATGTCGTCATCTTTAGGAGGAGGGTCAAACTCTGCGAAGTCGTCATCCTCATCAATAATGGTGTCACCAACAGGTGTCGTCGACATGGGATCGTCCATAGAAATCCCGAATAAGTCTAACTCTGGGAAGGCTGATGCAACTTGCTTGAAGCAATCATCAAATCTAGTGCCATAATATTCGATACAGGAATCAATGAATGATTGTGATGCCTTGAATTCCTAAACAGCGTCAACCCCTGCCTTCTCCACTTGCTGGCACAAGGTCATCAGCTCTTCCTCTAACTTTGCTTTTTGACAAACCTCTCCTTCCAACTTCTCCCTCATCTCCTTCAAATCAGTGTTCAGATTATAGACGACCTCCTTATACTGCCCCTGCTGGTCCAGTAAGTTATCATTATGCTTCCTAACCCAGGTGACGACACCCTCTTTAGCCACACAGCGGTCCTGAAGCGCCTTAACGTGTACCAAGGCCTGGGAAAAGATATGGTTGTTAGCCCATAAACAAGAAAAAGATAAGATAAAGCCATTCAGGGAAGTGAGTTTACCTGAGTAAGATCAAAAAGAGCTGACGCCCCCAAGTCCTCCATCCCTAGCTGAGCACAAGGATCTATGTCCATTAGCTTTATGAAAGACTCTACTTTCTCGATGGCATAATCCTTATGAGTAAGCAAGCAATGGGGCCCCTCGATGACGAGACCAGAAGAAGTCATCACCCCTTTCCCCATGCCACGGCTGGACTTGGGAGGTGACTTCTTAGGATAGGCATCCTCAAGAGTGACAGAAAACTTTTTAAGGGGACAGTCGTCCTTTTCGTCAACTTTCCTCTTGGTCGAACCCTTAGAAATGGCCTTGGGGACTGACGAGGATGCCCCTTCCTTTCCTTTAGCCTTCTTCTCTTTTTCTTTTCTACGAGCAGTTACTGCCCTCACATTTTGTTTAGCTACCTCCATTTCTGTAAAGAGAACCAACATGCATTAGAAAAGCCGACGGTAATAACAAAAATGACGGGAATAATAGAAAATCTACTCATGTCAATGAGAGTATTCGTCTAATCTACGAGCTTCTAGTGACGGCTCAGGGCCCCCATAATAAGCATACAAGGTGTCGAGTGTGATAAGGTCCCGACACTTCCGTTCGCCCAATGAGATCTCTGTCACTCGGCTGATAAATTCTTCCTGCTTCTCTGAAATATGAGGATGAATGCTAGCTGAAAACAAGAAAAATAGACGGTGTTAAAAGATTGGAACAAACAAGCAGGAAAAAAAAGCAAACGGGATCAACCTGAATCCTTGACAAGAGCCCAAGTGTTGTCAAAGTAACCACAGGGCATTGTCTCCCATTCCTCCTGATGACACACCTAATATGTCCCCTCAACAAAAAAGTATCTACTTTTCCAGCTTCTATTAGAATCAAGCATATTAGACACTACGCCCAAGTCCTTCTCCCGAGCGGCAAAATGATATGTCACCTTAGAAGAAGCAATGTGCTAGGGTCTGTAGCAGTAGAAAAACTTGTCCAATGAAAGCTGACGGTTTCCTCCGCTCAGACGACCCCATAGGATCTCAAAACCTATAAAGATCCTTCAGGTATTCAAAGCGATCTGTCTGACAGACAACCACAAAAAATCTACTAGCTGACGATGCAAAGCTGTCAGTGGTAATCTAAGCCCGGCAGCAAGCATGGCGTCATACATATTGACGTCTATCGTCCTCCCTGTATAGCACTTTTCATTCTTCCTAAGGAGATGGATAGGGATGTGGTCTGGGATTTGGTAACGGGTATGCAACTCCTTAAAAACCCTGTCACTCATCTTTGGTAGGAATTTATTGACGGACCAATCCTCAGGAAGGATGAAGGGATGGTTGCCTCTAGGACTTCCTGAAGTTCCCTCACAGGACTCCTCATCACCTTCATCTCTGTTTCTGTCACTATCCTTCTCCTTTTTACCCTCCTCAACTTCACCCTCCTCACTTACTTTTTCTTCCTCACCTTCTTCTCCATAACTTCCCGCTTCCTCGTTAGGAGATTGGGCTGATGTTTCCCTCTCTGACGACTAGGAAAAGCCCTTGGACTCTTGACCTAAACCATACACCTCGTCGTAGCTCGTTCCATGGCGGACTAATGACTAATCATTCAACCCATCACTTGACATCTGACTACCTACAACTGACGGATCCATTCTAAGAACCTAAGATGACGGCCTCACTATGGAGTTAAATCAATTAGAATAAAATACATACGTATGAGGAAAGAAAACTTACAAATATAAGTGACGGTTACGAAGATGACGATAGTAGCACAAGCGACAAAGTAAACAAGTTGACGGAGTAAAAGCGACGGCTCTTCTCTCAAGAGATCAGCAAGGATGAAATAGAAGAAATGAGGAGGAGAGTCATGTTATATATAAGGGAGAAAATGCACGGAAGACAAAGCGACGCCCTCGTCCAAAAGCAAAGCCAACCAGAGTGCGCCACGTGTCCTTGCATTTAATAATAACTGCTCGAGGAGTCGCCCCTAAATGATTTTCTCTCTCTTCTGGCCAAGTAGAAAATTAGCAATGAAAGAATTAACTCCATAACCTGTCAGTTTAAGCTGACGAGGATATAGAGTAAGGGGCAACTGATAAGGATAAAATTATAAGTATACGCTCACCAAAGGAAAGGTGTAGAACGGCATTCCAAGTTAACCCGTCGACTTTGCATATGTCCATCAGCAAGGCAGTATGAAATCTACAACTTGAAGCTGACGAGGTCAATGAAAGGAAGATGGAAAGCTAACACCTCTAAAGCCGATGGTTCTAAAATAATCTTGACTTGATCCCCACGTATGAGTAAATAAGGAAATATCTTGTACCCCACGCTTAGTGTTTATTTCCTACTAGGAAAGGATTCCGCAATATACGCTTAGAAGAATTCCTATAAGAAAAAGACTTCTAAGTCAAGGAAGAGATGTCAACCCTCTACAACTATAAAAACTTCAATATCCTCATAAATTAAGGTACACATAATTCACCCCAACTCTGGCACTTTAGAGTTGTGAAAAAAAGAAATCTAACTTGACCTTCGGAGGGTATTTGGCTGGCACTACACCGATGCCCTTTGCTAGGTCTTCTCTTTTTATTGTGCAATTTTAATTTCAAGCGTACGTGTACTGTATGGCTCACTGGTGATTTTTCGGCATCATCAGGAAGGAACCCCAAATCCAATCTTCAGCTCTTCAAACCCTCACTCCGCCTCTCATAAAATGAGAACCAACTTCGGTAAAGGAAAAATAAATAATAAAAAATAAAAACCGGACCCAAATGCATGAAGAACAGAGCAGATGAAGCCCAGCAAACTTTTCTCACCTTTCTCTTCCCCTACATCTCATATCCAAACCCACTACAGCCACATCACAAATCCAAACCCCACACCCATAACCACATCTCAAAAATCCAAACCCCACAACCACATCTCAAGTCCAAACTCCATGGCCACAAATTAGATCAAAAGCTTGAAATCACTATTAAAATACCATACCACAAATATTGAAAGAAGAAATAATGAAAGGTAGAAAGAAACAAGACGAAGTTGAGAAAATAAATGGGTGAAGAAAAAAAGAAAGAGAAAAATAGAGTAAAAGGATCTAACACAAACTCGAAAAATACTTTATTAAAAAAAAATAATTACACAGCATCCGATCTTCGTGGAGGCTGCTGGGTTTCAACTAGAGCTGTTGGGTTTCAGATGCTCCTACTGGGTAGCTGCTCATCTTTGGATGCAAAGGAAGAAATGAGAAGAGGAATGAGAGGAGGAAAGTGAAAAACCAATAAAATTGGTGTCCTGTGGTAGGTGTGGGTTCAAACAGTAGAATAGAGATACAAATAAGAAGGAATAAAAGGGAGAAAGACGTTGGGAGTGGCTGAGGTGGACTGACTTGATTGAGACACATGACAATGGGTCCTGCATAAGTCCAAAAATTTACAACAATGCCCCCAATAACTCAGTTTTCATAACTTGAAAACATTCAAAATGTGTTTTTAGTTTTGCTAACTAATCACTCAAAAATTAAATAATTGAGTAATGAAAATAAAAACTAAAAACAAATTCAAACGCACCCTTCTACTATGGAATCTACCAATTTTGAGTTATGAGTGATAAAAACAGAATGACATAATTGGTAATGGAAAACATAAAATCCAAAACAGCCCCTAAGGCTTTTATAACCGCACGTATAACCTTAAATGAAATTTTGGCTTCTAAATAAAACAAACTCGCCTTTGGGACTCTCCTTCCTTTTTGTGTAATATGAATTTAGAAATTAGAAACAAGTTTTTTTTTGAGAATGAAATTAGAAACAAGTTGAATGGCCTAGAAGCCACTAGAAATCATAAAAAAATTTAGAAAACAAGCATATTTTAATGTCATCTCTATTTTTTAAGATTTTTTAAAAGCATGAACGCAGCATAACCAAAACTCAAGATGCTTTTGGCTCATCCAGAGCCTACCACCAACTATGAACTAACTATTTAACTATTATATTAATCCTATCATATAAACCAATAGCGATTCAGATTTTGATACACTAGAACAAAAAAACGCTTATTAAGCAGTCATTAACTAATTATTTAATAATACTTATTATACTAATCCTATCACATAAACCAATAGCAATTCAGATTTTGATACACTAACAAGAAAACACTTAAATCAGTATGGAACTTCCGAAATAAAAAAAAAAAAGTAGATAGAGCATCGCAGTTCGCAGCTCCTTGATTGCAAAACAAAAATTCATTACATTACAAAGTTAAAAAGTTCTAAAGAAAATCAACGGTCAGGATTCCGCCGATCAAACACCATCATCGTCATCATCAACTACACATATATATACAAAATACAAAGACAAAACGGCCTCTCCGTCACAGTAGAGAGGCGGAGCTAGATAGTACATACATCGTTCAAAACGACGGAACGACGCCGTATCCATAGATACGTTCAACATCGACCTCGACGTCCGTACGCTTTGCGAACCTTCCTTTGATTCGCGGCCTCGTCTCTGCGTAGGCTTTTCGCGAAGCGTATCGGATCGTCTTCTCGAACTTTCGGTTCTTCCTCTTCTCTCTGTACCTCAAAACCCTCGCTTCCCGATCCGCCGCCGAGATCTGAACCGCTCGATTCGCCAAGTCTGTGATCGGCTTATTATAAGAATCGGATATTTCCGTCACGGTGCTTCCATCTGGAACTACACCGACGTCGAGGGACGAAGAAGACACCTGAAAGAAAATTACAATATCAGATCACAGACTTCTGGTACCAAACACAAATCTAAGAAGGAAAATTATTTAGGAACGTACACTCTGGCTGACGCACTGAGTGTTGTAGCCATAGGAGTAGGGTTTGGAGGCTGAGAAATCCATGTCGAAGCAGTGGTCGTTATGCAATGGAGGTTGAGCATTCTTGCTCTGTACTGGTACTACTCCATCAGTACCAGAACTGTTTTGCTCCTGAGCTTCCAATTTCGGATCCACCGGCCCGTATTCCAGATCCAAATACGGATCCACTTCCGGTAACAGAAACTGACCCGTATTCAGATCCGTACTCTCCATAACCTTGTTATTCGGGTTCGGAAGCAACCAAGAAGCAGCTTCGGCCTCTTCCCTGCTGACGTCAGCGTCTCCTTCCACGTCGGAGAAGTAACGTTCTTCTAGGAAGTTAACGGCGCCAGCCTTGACGGTGACCGATTCGTAGAACGGAGTAACGGGAACGCGCTCGTGGCGGCGTGCGAGTGGGTTAGCTGAGTGGATGTCACGGTCGCACGAGACGCAGAGAGCAGCGGCGTCAGCTTTGCACGTGACGTGTGCCGGAGCTTGCTCGCAGACCTCACAGACCCAAACACGCGCGTGACGCGACGCGAGCTTGTTGGCCGCGTGGATTTTGGAGTCGCAGCCTACGCAGAGGAACGCCGAGTCAGCTCGGCAGAAGAGAGTCGCAGTTGCCGATTTGCACGAGTCACAAAGCTTAGATGCCATAAGTAAGTAACTCAACTCAAGTAGTCTCTCTGCACTAAGCTCTTCTTTCTCTTTCTTTCTTCTTCTTTTTTTCTCTCTCTCTATTTGTGTGTGGTGGTTGTTGATTATGTGTAATTTTTGGTCTATCTTGTGGGCCTAGGGAGATCTGGGGAGTGACGAATGAGAGAACGACACGTGGGGAAGGCTTAGCCAAATATATGAAATTAATTGAGTTGAAAATGAAAACTGATTAATCTAAAATTATAAATAAATACTCTTTTTGTCTCTTTTTTTTTTTTTTTTTTTT
>NW_027069468.1:623751-643286 GCF_002906115.3 Quercus suber | reverse complement strand
TGGTCTATCTGAGGCATGGGGAACGGGTCTTTTGGACATGCCTTATTCAGGTCTGTGAAGTCCACGCAAACCCTCCACTTTCCACTTTTCTTCTTGACCACCACAGTATTGACCAACTATTCGGGATAGAAAACCTCTTTGATAGCCTCAGCACGCTTAAGCTTTATCACTTCTTTTCTAATCGCATCAGCATGCTCCCTTGATGGGCGCTGGGGTGGATGCTTCTTGGGAGTTATGGACGGATTGACATTGAGATGGTGACAGATGAAGGATGGGTCAATCCTTGGGGCATCACAGGCATCCCATGCAAACACGTCAATATTTCTCTTGAGAAACTCGATCAGCTCCTCCTTCTCCTGAAGAGGCAACTGGGTTCTAACTTGAAAGAACTTTTCTGGGTCATCACCAATGACCACTTTCTCCAGATCTTCACACTTCGCTTCCTTGGCAGCTGCATCAGTAGGCACCACCGGGGCCTTTGATTGCTATAAATTCTTTTCAGCAGCAGTCGAGGACTCCGCCTCGAGCCGGTGTGAAATGGCAGCCACTATACATTACCTTGTCGTGGATTGGTAACCACGAATTTCGAGAACCTGGTCTCCTGACGAGAATTTCACCTTCTGATGCAATGAGGAGGCAACGGCCCCCAAGGTGTGGAGCCAAGGTCTGTCGACAATGGCTGTATATAAAGAGTAGGTGTCCACCACAATAGAGTTCACCTCCATTATCTCTAGGCCGGTTTGGATAGGTAGTCTAATCATGCCCTTTGGAATAATGAGCTTCTCGTCGAAGCTCATAAAAGGGGAGCTATAGGGTATCGGGTCTTCCGATTTCAACCCTAGCCCCTTGTAGAGGTCTGGGTACATGACCTCAGCCGTACTGCCATTATCCACCATCACTCTTCTCATATCGTAGTCCCCAATTCTGAGAGTAACCATCAACACATCGTCATGGGGTTGTGTGGTTCCAATCTTGTCTTTCCCCAAAAAACTCAAGATCAGTTGAGAATTCCTTCTAGCCTTTTTCGCTTAGAGAGTTTATCTAGTGTGCTGCTCATGGCATCACTCCCCAAGCCTTTAGGAGATGGGATTTTACATTTACGCCTCTGGTAGTGCTCTTCTTCGTGAGAGAATGTCTCGCTTGGAAGAGTTCTCTATCTTTGCCTGTAGTCATCATTGCTTTCATCATCGGAGGGCATGTCAGGGTTAGAATGAGGCTGCCTTCGTTGTGCATGGAGCAGCTTTCTTTTCAAGTCTTCTATCTCTCGTTGCATGGCCTGATTATCATTCTGTCTCTGGGACATGTGGCTCCTAACTTCTTCTTGCTGCACGACTCGATTGTCATTTTGTCTCTGGAGTACGTGGAGTGGTGTGCACACTGCCTTCCTGAAACCTTCCATTCTCTTCATTTTGAGCTTGCTCTGAATTGGGAAAGTTACCCCGTTGCTGGGATCTTGTCGGTGCAGGCCGATGAGAGCTCGCTTGATGAGGGCCTGATCCTACCATGCTGGATTGTTATCCCTACTAACACATAAGTTCTCCCCACAGACGACACCAATTGTAGGGACTGGATCTGAGCACTTCTTCTGCTGACGAGTGGACTTAGATCCAACTAGCCCAATACAATGAATTCGTAGAGAATAGGTCTAAGAATTAGGCCTTAATGAGGATTGCAACAACAAAACACGACAGTGAGTAGGCAGAATGATAAGAACATGGATTGAAGTATGAAATTTTGCTTATCGGGACTCTCTTGTGTAATCCTTATTATTTCTTCAGTGCTTGACTACAAAAGTTGGGAAAGTTCTACAAGTTGCCATTGTATTTTTTTCTCCCCTTTCTCCCGAAGTAGTTCTTACATTATATACCCCCTTTCAGTTGATCTTAGCCCTACATTTGTTGATTAGGCAAGTCAATACTTGAGTGCCTGTCCTATCAGCTGTCTTTCCATTCTTTCTGTGGGTTGCATCAATTAAGACTGCACTGTTCAGGGGTCATTTTCTCATTAATATGGCCAGAACATTAGTTGTGGGCAGTTAATGTGGATGTGACAGTTTATCCTAGAATTGTTCCTCCACCATGCTTCCATGGCTGACACATTGTACTCGTTCTCACTCTTAGGATGCTTTGGGATGCTACCTTTGATGGCCCGTTGGTTCCTCCTCCCCTGGTCTTAGTTGGCCGAGGACAGGATTGTCCTCGGTGGGGTTCTTGGGCAATTCAAACTTTTTAACTTCGTCCTCGGACGTTTCTTCCTCCTCGGCATGGACCTTGGGCTTGGTATAAAGTGGGTCGGGGTTGCCAAATTCTTTGTCCCCACACATGGTATCCTAAATTGTATTACTAAAATTTCTTTTATAATTGTGGGAGTCAAAATACAAAAAAGTAAATGAACAACACAATTTATTTATGAATTATGGGAGAATAGTTTATGGGAGATTATATAAGAAATCAAAATCAAAATGGTTATTACAACTGAGAGAATAGTTGTAACTTTTTTTGCGCCACTTTATGTGGCACAAGACTTTTCTAGAGAAAAGGATGGGGTCTCAGAATTCTCTTTAGTTTGATAAAGATAAGCAATTACAAGTTAGAAATTTTCTTTACACTCTGCCTTCCTCTTTCCAATTTTTCTTTCTTTTTTTATTTTAAAATTTTTTTTATCCCCATTTTGAAGTGGTGAAGGGTCCTATTTATACTAGTGGCATCCTTCTCTCGATGGAAAATTGTGTGGAAGAGATAGAAAGATACTTGATCTATCAGATGTCTCCTTTACTTTGAAGAAGTGAGTGGGTTAATTGGTGAAGATTATTGTTCAAGTGGGTTATTCAACAATAAATGCAGCCTGGGTTAGGTGGAAATCACTATTTAATGCAGAGGTAATTGTTATTGAATTTAGGCTCTATCAATTTATCTTTCCTGGTTCGTTGGCTACATTTCACCTTCGGTTTTCAAGTACTTCTTTGTCTTTCCTTAGTTTGTCTGTGTCCTCGGGCATGGGCCAAGGACAAAATTCTCCTCGGCCACATGCCGAGTGGGAACAGGAAACACCTATGGGCTGAGAGTCTTATTGCCCAACGTACTTCTTCATGTTCTTCTTATCTATGCGCAGGGCCTACTTCTTTTGCAGTTATCTTCGGATGGATCTATGTTTTTCCTTTCATTCCAGTCTTTGTGGGCTTGGGTCTATGGGCCTTTTGTTTGTGCCCCACTCCCCCACAATAATGATTGATTTATAACCTACAATCTTGTTTCAACTATTAACGTCTTTCCAATAAAAAATAAAATAGAAAAAGACTAAAATAACCCAATTCTTTCATGACTCAACCAAAAATTTAAATAAATCAACATTTGTCTTTTATTCTATGCTTAAGAGATTAAGACAAGATAAGTTATTTTTTATTTTGCACTTAGTTTTTAATTAAAAATAGGTCAAAAATTAAAAATGTAATATTTTTCTTAATTTTAACACATGTCTATTAATTTTGATTGAAACTTTTTGTTATATGTCTATTAGTTTATAAAATATGTCATTTGCATGATCAAGCGTTTATAATTTTACACATTAGTATTCGAGAATTTGACTATTCTCCTAAGTACGCGTGTCCCCCACCCCACCCCACCCCACCCCACCGACTCTCTCTGTTCAACACATATCAAATAATTACAAAAAGGAATCTTTCAATCCCCAAGATGTTGATTAAGAGTTTTGCACACAGAATCCCATAGATGTCTTCCCTATTAGCAAGCTCCCGCGGTGCATGCGAGCACGACCTCCCTTGTCAATTGCCTATGTATGTATGACTAAGACCAGCCAGCTAAGGTCACGGTACAAATAATACACATCAATCAGGAGGACCAATCTGGCACTCCATTGGGTCCACACTCTTCTACAGTCCACATACAATTCATTTATTGGCAACCTTCTCCCCCTCCCCCATTTCCATTTACTACGTTGAAAACTTTACAAAAATAAAAATAAAAATAAAACTCCCGAAACCAAACTCGAACCAAAAGTAAAATGACACCTACCCTATAGCCTACAGTAAACCCCAAACCCTATTTTGCTGTTTATGCACTATTAATGCAGTAAATTCTTAAGTAGTAAATTGTTATTCGAAGTGAAAAAAAAAATCATAACAGTAAGTTTAAATTATAATTATTAGAGTCTGTTTAGATACATTTATTGTTATTAAAAGTTGCTAAAAATTGATTGTTGCTGAAAAACTGTAGCAAAATAATTTTTAAATATATGAATAGTACCGTAGGACCCACTTTTAATATTTTTAATGTGTGAACAGTACGTAAACAATACATGCACAGTATTTTTTTCTCACAAAAGTCAATAAATCCGGTTGCAAAAAAAAAAAAAAAAAAAAACAGAAAACGAACGCGACTTTGAGTGATTTAAAGTGCTATCCAAACCGGGTCTTAACTTTAAATATAACTATTAAGTATTAATAATTACTCTCTTTGTCTCACTTTTTTTTGTTCTCTATTTCGTTTTGAGATGTTCCAAAATATTGTTTGTTTTTAAAAATAAAAATTATTAATTTACTAATATTTCTATTATATCCCTATTAATTTATTAATTCAATTTTTTGATAAATTTTTTTAAGGATAAATTTGAAACTTATACATTTTTAAAAGATAAACAAAATAATAAATAATATCCTTTCAAAAAGTTTGATTTTCAAACAAGACGCCCTCAATCAGGTCGAGTAGGCTGGTTTGAGGTTGTCTCTTGAAACCCATCTCAGCCTAAGTACCAGTCCCTGATGATAGAAAGTCTGCTTCAATCGAGTTATGGTCACCCAAATCACCAGAGGGATCCTCGGACTGATTAACTTGGTCAAATGCGCCAAATTCGTCCTCGGACGGACCCAAATCAGTGACTTCTTCTTCCCTCTCTGGACTTCCTTCCTCAGCCTCTACAGCTTAACGAGAGGAAGAAGGGCCCGCCAACGAAATACCTACTGGGACGGGAGACCCTTCCGAAAACAAGAACCCCAATTCTACTATGGTGATCCTACGAAGCCTAGGATTCTTAGCTCTGATCACGTATTTAGGAGTCGAGAATGACTTCTGGATCGGTTTGTACCAGAGGATCTTGTGAGCGGCTCTAACTTGGTTGTCAGCTTCGTTCATAAAGACCTCCGCCTTAAGTACAGTTTCCAAGTCTTCCTTGTTGACCAAATGGAAATGATGTTCAAAGGCGTGTGGATCTGCAAAGGAAAAAGCATATTCTTACTAGCAACCTAACAATGCAAACTGCGATAGCACAAAGGACCAAATCCTCTCCTACTCTAAATACCTCACCTGGTATCCCCTCTACTGTCGGGCAAGGGAGGCTGTCGTGCCACTCCCCAAACACAAAGAGAAAGCCCTTATTTAACCCATTGCTAGACTCAGGGAGGCATTGAATAAGCCGAACCTTATCGTTCCTCGTCTTCATATAGTAGGATTTACCCTTTAGGTGTTGGAGGTTATAGCACCAATTTACATCATGGTGGCTTAACCTCAACCCTATCTTCTCATTTAGGGCGTCCACACAACCCAGGATCCTGAACACATTGGTGGTGCATTGGGTGGGAGCCAATTGAAAGTGCCTAAGGTAGTCCTTCATCACTAGCCCCATAGGGATTCTCATACCGCCTTTAAGGAAGGCGATTATGGGAATCACTACATCACCCACCTCCCTCCTGATATACCAATCCCCCTATTCACAGTACCTCAGACCCACGTTACCGAGTATCCTATAATCGGCGATAAATTTCTCCATCGCCTCCTCAGACTCAACCAACCTCTTAAACCTACCCATCCTTAGCAACGGATAAAGAATTCAAGAAAGGGCATAAAAAAGAGAGGAATCAGAGAGAAAACTTGAGCTAGAGAGAGAAAAAGACTTACAGAAATGAGGAAAAGCTCCTCAGACAAGCTTTTTACGCTGAAGGGAAACGTGAATGTAGTTGGAGATTTGACTGGACTCAGGATACACACGCAAGAACTCTTGATTGTGAAAGAAAATGGGCACATCAGTTCGGATGGGTATTTATACCCCCAATTAAAGATGACCATGTGGGTTTTCACACTCATAAAGCTAAAAGAAATCCCTACCGTTAGAATATCATCACATCGATGAACGTGGGGAGCAAAGAGCTGCCAGAATTTAATGAAAGCACGCTCTATATACCGAAGCGCCAGGAGCGTACCTTGGACAGGTGAAAAGACTCTGGCACTGACGGAGGAAAGACATGACGAGCCATTACGACGGCCCAAGGATATCAAAATCCTCCTCCCCGTCCGAGGATACAGACAATAGGATTTCGAAAGGTTATTATGGGGACAAAGAATTTGGCAACCCCGGCCCACTTTATACCAAGCCCAAGGCCCATGCCGAGGAGGAAGAAACATCCGAGGACGAAGTTAGAAAGTCCGAATTGCCCAAGAACCTTGCCGAGGACAATCCTGTCCTTGACCAACTAAGACCAAGGAAGGAGGAAGCAACGGGCCATCAAAGGTAGCATCCCAGAGCATCCCAAGAGTGAGAACGAGTACAATGTGTCAGCTATGGAAGCATGGTGGAGAAACAATTTCAGGATAAACTGTGACCTCCACATTAAATGCTCACAACTAACGTTCTGCCGACATTAATGAGGAAATTACCCCTGACCAGTGCAGCCTTGGTTGCTGCAACCCACAGAAAGAATGGGAAGATGGCTGATGGGACAAGCACTCAAATATTGACCTACCTAATCAACAAATGTAGGGCTAAGATCAACTGAAATGAGGTATATAATGTAAGAACTCCTTCGGGAGAAAGGGGAGAAAAAAAATACAATGGCAACTTGTAGAACTTTCCCAACTTTGTAGTCAAGCACTGAAGAAATAATAAGGATTACACAAGAGAGTCCCGAGGAGCAGAATTTCATACCTCAATCCATGTTCTTGTCATTCCGCCTACTCATTGCCGTGTTTTGTTGTTGCAATCCTCATTAAGGCCTAGTTCTTAGACCCATTCTCTACAAATTCATTGTATTGAGCTAGTTGGATCTGAGTCCACTCGTCAGCAGAAGAATTGTTCAAATTCAGTCCCTACACCATGAATTTTAAACATTAAAAATTATTTTTACAAACACGTATAAATTAGCTGCATAATGTTTATATTGATGCATATTCAGAATATACCTATATATTTTTAAAAATTCATTGCCTTTGGGGGGCTTGTGGCTTCGCTACCGGCTATAGACTTTATTTTTTATAATTATCTTAACAAAGTTGATTAAGGCGAAGGCATCAGTTTTATTTGTTGTAGCTTGTAGGGTAAGTGTCATGTAAGTATGTAACCAACATGTCTGTCCACATTTGTGTGGGGCAGTCTATCAACTGTAAGACATTTTCCTAATAAAGGATCGCGAATTGCGATCCCACCATCAAATGCTTCTTATTTTATTTATTAAAAAAAATTATTATTTTCAAAATTATGATCATCAAAAACTTCTTTATTTTTATTTTAAAAAAATCTTCTACAAACTTCTTGGGATAGATAATATTACTCCTATTTGTCATTATATATTATCCACAATAAGAATTTATTATAAAGATAAAGTTTAGCTACAAAATTAGAGTGTTAGGGTTTTCTAAGATTTTGGCATAATTTGGTCTCAATGTAACATTTTTCCATCTTGTCCCAACAATTTCACGCCACATGTTCAAACTTTTTAAAAGAAGATGGTTTGGTCCCAAATAGATACCACATTAGCATTCCATTAGGCAACGTAGGATACGAACATAAATAGAAGGATATAAAGTAAAATTTTTTGAAAAATTTAGGGAAGAAAAATAAACATTTTAAAGTTGTTAAGGATGTTTTGTGACAAAGGGTCGAAAATGCAAGAATGAGCCCAAATATCCCTTTGGCTTCTTTAAATTGAATTTTTTTTTTTTTTTTGGAGGGTTAAGTCCAAAATTCCAAATATATGAGGAATAAAGGAGAAAATTGGCAAATGCCCCTTTCACACAAACATTCTAGCATTTTGCCCTCTTTCCCAAACTAATTAGCGAAATGCCCCTCTTTTGAAACTCTTGAATCAAAATCGAGTTAAGAAAAAAAAAATTGGAGCCCTATAGTGGCATTTTAAGGAGCCTATAGTGACGCTTTTAGGACCTATAGTGACGTTTTATAACTTGACCTCCATGAACTCGAGTTATAGGCAATTGTTTTTATTTTTTTTACCTATAACTCAACTTCATGAAGGTCGAGTTACAAAATATCACTATAAGTTCTTAAAACGTCACTATTGGCTTCTTAAAAATGCCACTATATGGTCTTACTCGATTTATCTCAAATCGAGTTTCAAAAGAGGGGCATTTCCCTAATTAGTTTAGGAAAAAAGGCAAAACGCTACATAATTTGCGTGAAAAGAGCATTTGCCCATTTTCTCCGAGGAATAAAGGCTAATGGTGTTCAAGAAAGAGGCAAATCAAAATTATAATAAATGAAATCCAAAATATTTCTTAAAATACTAAGTCTAAAACCTTTTTTGCAAACAACAGGAAGAGGAAATTGAGAGAAATACATAAGACTCCTCTATACCAGTACTTTCAACCTTAAGTCTCAAAATAGTGTAACTACTTACTGGTTGACTGGGCTTTTTCTTTAAAATTTCAACTCTAAGAGTAAAACATGTTTAGGTTGCTTTTGAGCTCATGGGGGCCTTCTACATTGAGTTTAGGGTGTTGATAAGGGCTGGTTTTTGGTTAATGGAAGAGGCTTTGGACCCCCTAGGTGCTAATCTCGTGTTTTTGTTTTGTTTGATTTTGCTTAGGAAGTGGATTAGCTTGCTTTTTGCATAATTGAGGAAATAAATTGACTAAGCCTCATTGGTTGTTCTTCCCCAGCCATTGTAGGCCCTTGGAGGTTGCACTTAGTGGCTACCAGCAAGGTTAGCCAATGGGGGCCAAAATGGTTAGGTCAGAAAGTGTCAATCACAGACAGCAAGAGTTTGAGACCAAGGAAGTCAATACCGTACCGGCTGGTACGTACCGTACCGGTTCTATACCGGTATCGAAACATTAACGTTTCGTACCGGTTTAAATACCGGGCGTACCGGCCATGTACCGGTCGTACCGGCCAATTTCGGGTAATACCGGCCGGTACATAAAAAAGTTTTTTTTTTTTTTTTTTAAGTTTTGTAATTTTTGAATTTTTGTTAGGGTAGAATGGTAACTTATTTGCATTAACTTATTAGTATTATTTCTTTTCTTAGTATGCAATGATAACTTTTAAGCTTTCTATTTTTTATATTGTGTGTGTTTGTTTTTTTTTTTTTCTTTTCTTTTACTTGATACTAAAGTCTAAAACCATGAATAATTAGTTTTGAATTAAGGAAATGTTTTATGGTAAACTTTTATATTTATTATAATATATACACACATACACACATGTATATATTTATTTATAAATATAAAAAATAGCGGTAAACCCGAAACGGTACACCGGTATTGACCGGTATCCGAAATATATCGTACCGCTAGGTAAACCGGTACAGCCTCCAGTACGGTATTGACTCCCTTGTTTGAGACCTCTATTTGGATGAAGGTTTTGGCCTTTTGAATACCAAACCCTCTCCATGAGCCTTAGTTGTTGCCAACGTCCCTAGCCCTCTTAGCAGCATACATGGGCTAGGCTCATGCGAAGGTCTAAGAGAAGCCTACCCATACCTTCCAACCCATATATTCTCAATTCTCCCTTAAGTTACATGGGCTTGACCTTCAAAATGAAATAAAATTAATATAATACATGAATTGGATCCTCAAAGAGGTTGGGCTCAGCCTAATTGGCCTAATGAAAAATTTACCACACAATCATTAATAAAAGTTAGGAACAAAATTAATAATTTAGTCTTGTTTTTTTTAATGAGTAGTTAAACGATTTTTTTCTTCTTAATACGGCTCACGTGAGTCTCACTTGATCTCTATGTTAAAATTGACAGAACTAATAGCTACACCATCACAGTTTAGATGATAAATTGGCAAAAAAAATATAAGAGGATCTAAATCCAACGACGTAAAAGTACAAAGATTTTATTGTATTTGACCTTTTTATTAAAAAGAAAAAAGAAAATTACAATTAGATGACCTTTCCTTCCTTTATTCTTTCAATTTTTTTCCCAACATATTTTCTTTTTAAGACGACTACTTCATCATGGTAAGCTATTTCATAGCCAAGATTTACTTTTCAAGAAAGATCCATGATGAAGAAGTCATCTTGAAAACAGGTGAGAAAAATATGTTGTCCATGTGCGTGTAGGTGAGGGGAAAATAACCATGGATAGAGTACGCTATATAATAGTCAAGATTTACTTTCAGGTTCAAAAAACAAAAAAAAAATTACTTCTCAAAAAAAAATGTGTGTAAAGTGTTTCTCAGCCACAAAAATTATAAAAAAATAAAAAAAAAAAATTTGTGAAGTGGCACATCATTTAAAATGAATCATTGTTCATTATTTCAGAAATTTTAAAAATTAATTATGAAGTACCTTATCAAAAAAAAAAAAATTATGAAGCAGATTGTATCCGTTTTCTTTAAAATGGAGAGGATCCTAATCAGGGAGAAGCTCTATAGTCGATTTAGCTAAAAGCTCAAGCAATTACGAGGCTTTCTTTCAAGGAGCATTGATGGATTTAAATCTTTATGCTTTTGCCTCTGGTTCTGACCCAGGAATTGGAATGTGGCATGAAAATCCCAACTCACCCAAACTGGATAACTATAGTCATGATCAGCTATGGTACCTCACCATTTTCTATTGCTTGTTACGTTCGCAAGCCATTACTTCCCATTATCTGATTGAAAATTAGAGTAGGTCCAATCCGAAGGAACTTTATAAATTGTCATAATCGAATATCTTAAATCAGAAAAAGAAGACATATTCAGTTATGAAAGAATCAGTGAAGGGATATCAAGTATAGAGGCCATGTTCATTCACAAAAAGATTTACATAATACTTATGGAAGGGAAGAAAGTACAAAACAAAGAAACAAAAATGTTGAGAAATCCATCTCATACCATTAGATGAAGAGAGATCTTAGAAGTTACCATGAATGTATAACTATGCTGTGCACGACCCAGCACTATCCTTCAACACCATATATATGCTTGAAAAGAAAATTGCCCTTCCAAACATCATGTTACATATCAAAAAGGAATTAGACATACATCGGCGCCCATTTAGTTAAAGACAACACTACAAGTTAATTGACAATTGCCTTGGTGCTACTGCTAACATACTGAAGAAAAAAAACCTCCGTGTCAGCAGTTTTTACACAACAAAAATCAGAAGAAAAAAAAATTCATAAAACTTATTGCTTGTACATTATAAGAATTGAAATGAATTTATGATACAGACTAATGTTCTTTTGATAAGACAAGAGTGACTTCATAAGAACAAGTGAGTAACTTGTAGCATGGAGTAAAAGAGGTTAAGAATATCGTTACTTGACCACAAATACTGGAATAAATGAGAGTAAATCAGTAAATGAATGGATGTCACTTAAAATCTTTTTCAACCTTTATGGATCTTTTCACCGAGAAGCAATACAACTACTTGGAAATAGGAGGCTCTCCTAACCACTTGGCACGAAAGCCTGTTCCCTTACAATCAGAGCAACACATTGATCCCTGGAAGTATCATGGCATTATAAAGGGTCAGTCATACAGCTTTTGTAGAGTTTGTGCATTGAAAACAAAGGAATTATACTAGTTCTAGATTGAAGGCCTTGTAGATATATTTACCTTTCCAGAACAAATAACACAACTGGAGTTTCTTGAAGGGACTTGGCAGAGCATGTTATCCCCAAGAATAAAGAAGCCTGTACCCCCACACCATTTGCATTCAACATGTCCGTTTGAGTTGCAAGAAGTACAATTAATTGGTCTGGGTTGCTGAAAGTAGCATGAAATATTGGAGAAACAGGGAAACAATCAATATACAGATTAGGCTTAACATCAAGCCAGTTGCACAAAAGTAGCAGCCCATAATAAATAAAGTAAATTGCACTCTTCCATTTGTATTATAAAATTTCTTATCAACAAAATATCTTTCTGCAACTTGAATAGCATACAGGGAAGTAATTCAAATCTTCTACAAGGTTTTAGTTTTCATAGACCAAATTTTTCCCAAAACCTACTCCATGTTTCTCTCCAGCACAAAACAAAATGGTTTCTCTCTCTATTATTTTATTTTAATTTTTCTTCTTTTACAAGAAGAAGCTCAAACATTACAATGAAAGATGGAATTTTCTGGAACCATTTCCTAGAAAAAATTTTAAGTACAAACTTACAAAGGATATCCCAAGAGCCTTTTTGTGGTATAGATCATCAGAAGAGCAGAAGTTCTTATAAGAACAAGAATATTACTGTACCTTTAAATGACTATGGCAGAACAACATACATAAACAATGCCGTGGCCACCAAATGCCACAAGCATAAAATCAAATTGTAATCACCCAAGAAAGCAAGCATATTACACTGGTAAATTCATCTAATAAATACACCAATCATATAAAAATCCATAAACCATGTAAATAAGGGCAGATTGCAGAATTTATAATCCTAACAAAAAGATTACATTGATCCCAAGTTTAAAATGAATAGAAAATTAGAACACCAAAAAGCCATTTATCACACTTTAGAGAGGCAAAGCTCTAACAAACAATCATACAAATATGCATAAAACAATCTGTAGCTTAGAACTATGAAAATATGACTCCTGTTTGGACCTGTGTATATTTAGTCCCCACAGAAATAACAGCTCCATTATGTATGCATATTATACACAAAAAACAAGAAAAATTACTCATGGAAAAGAGGCAATGCAAGTTTAGAGTTTAATTGTGGGTTTACCTATTGTATACTTCCTGTGCACTTGGGCTATGCCTTTTTTGACTAAATAAAATTTTTTAATTTAAAAAATAAAAATAAAAATAAAAAAGTCACAGAATAGAGGATTGCATTGAAGTTCTTTTTATCTTTTGATATACTGGCTTATCAGATGCACAATTAATGTTGAGTAATCCAAAGCAATTTAGTAAACCAAAAAATCTTATATGCACCAACAGATTAATCTCAAAGTATGATTATATTAAGCATTGACGAAGCACTATGGAGCATCAAATCAATTCAAATATTGACTTTCTAAACTTAGACAAACAAACTATTATGATTGGAGTACTGAAGAAAATCCGAAAGGCCAATCGTAAAGATCTAAAAACATTTGTAGGCAGGTGTGGTACTACAATGGACCTCGGGGATGAGGGGGGCCAAACCTCTTGAAATGCTTTAAGTGTCCCTTATATTCAAGGAAACTTTCAGTAAAACACACACAAAAACCAGTCTTATAATCCTGGTTCCTGGTTCCACCCCTGTTTGTAGACATGGCTAAAAATTTGCAAGCTTCCCCCATTCCTTTTCTTCTTATCTTCTCCCTCTACCAAAATAGTAATTATCATAATAATGCTGATAAGTCTAGGAATTGCACCATCAATGAGTGACCTAACAGACAGAAAAATACATATAGAAAGCACGTACCATATGCTCTGTTTCTATCTTTATTTCATTGGTCCACCTACTATTTCATTGTTGAAATTATTTTCTTTTTTATATAAAGCTAGGTGCCTTCCATCAGGCCTTGGTGTGGTGGCAAGTGTCTTCCACTAAAAGTAACATGTCATAGGTTCGAGTCTGGGAATCAACCTCTCCAAAGAAAATTTGGAGGTAAGGCTACTTATCAATCACCTCTCTTAGACCCCACAAAAGTGGGAGTCTTGTGCACTAAGTATAACCTTTATGTACATAGCAATTAAGTCTCTTCTACCAATATTATTGATTCAATCATGGAATTACAAAGTATGACTAACAAGCACTATTTGCCATGCATTGATTGCACTAGAGATGGATTCCACAAGTGAGCTAAACACCTCATCTATGAAGCAACAACTGCTCACCAAAGAAAAAAAGGAACATGACTTCCAAAAAAGAAAATCTTAATAATAATATGCTCTTAGAGGATAAAACTCTGTGATACTGTGACTCAAATCAGTAAACATAGGTGAAAAGTATGAATATTTGTTATTTTTAATCATGTATCAAGACGTAAATGGCATCTATGCAAATCTCTAGATGCACCTGTTGTTATCAATGCTCACAGATACTATAATATATACCAAAAATAGGGAATTCTAAGGATGGGGTGGAGAGGAACACACATTAAATAGGACTCTTTACCATAAAGATTGAATGTGTAAGTTTCCTAAATCCTTAGTCTATGTACCCTTGTTCAGTACCTTCCTTATAGATGATAATTCACAGTAAACATAAGCTTTGTTATATTTAGCATTGAACTCCCAAACTAGATACTGCCACCACATAGTTGCTCAACTAGGTACTGAAGAGTCTACCATTATAAATTTATAATCATTACTAAACAATTTAGATATGGGAATTAATATAACCAACAAAGAGCTTAAATTGTAGTGAATAGTAGAGTTTTTGGTAGAGCTGAAATTGTAGTAGAGTTTTTGTTAAATATAGCTTTATTTGAAATGCTGTTTTTAGTGTTTTGACTTTCGAGTATTTGGCAAATTGTAGTGAATGGTGCTTTAAAGTTCTAAATTTATAAAGTATGAACAGTGAATTTTAGAGTTTCCCCTTAAAAAAAACTCCAAATTTCAGCTTTGACCTTTAGGGACTCCTTAAATATCTATTTTTTGTGGCTTAAAAGTCCTATTTAAACACAGAGCCAGACAGACCCACAATACACTACTACTAGGACTAGTACTAAGTAGTAAGATTTGTAAGAGTAACCAATCCACTAACAAAATATTAGTGTCCTCCTGTTACAAATTAGGTAGTTCCTTCTTATGAGGATTTCGCTTAAACTGTCAAAACAGAAATAAATTTCAGATTACTCAAACTTCTTAAGTTTCCTAAAGCTGCTCTTCGTGTTGCCCAGAATTTCATCTATTATGCCAATCAACCAAATCCATTTCCATGCAACCAAACACAACTTTATTCTAACAATTCAATAAAGAGACAATAAATAAATAAGAACCTGAGAGATTAACCAGGCTTTCTCCATGCGCTTAACGAAATCGAAGGAGCTCTCATAGGAGTCCACCATTGAAGCCCGAACAACACAAACCCTAGTACTCGAGGTGGGCCTTGCAGTAGTGGTTGTACCATGAGGTACAAACACCCGAATACCAATCGGCGATACGAGGATTTTATTGTCAATTGGTTTCTGTGCAATCACAAGCCTACTACAACACATACAGCTCGTCGTCATTTCTTCTCTTTTGTTTTACTTTTACTTTTAGGAGATTGGTTTGTGCGTTGAGCTAAAGAAAGTTCCCTCGTTTTTAAAGAAGAAAACTAGCGGAGAAGATAGATCAAAATAATAATATTAATATTATTATTATTATAGGAGTAGATGGATTGGATTCATTAAATTTTAATCGCCTCGAAATTTATCCAAAAAATAAAAATAATAAAGAATATTTTATTTTATTATTGTTAAAAGACAGAAGAAAAAAAATATATAGGCCGCTCCTTGTTTGGACCAAGAGAAAAAGAAAAATGGTACAAGTATTGGTTTTTCTAGGAAAAGATGTAGAAGTTTGGAGGAGCAAGCAAAGTGTGACCCTCAAGTCAAGTAACGCGAACGTTGGAATGAAAATGAAAACTGGGCTTGTTTGGCCCAAACTCTCAGTTCCGTCGCATACTATTGGCTAAAATAATTTCGCTGTAAAAATTTAAATTTTTTTTTTTTTTTTTTTTTAACAAAAAACAAAAACAAAAACAAAAACAAAAACAAAAACCAGCACGAAACGGAAACGAAAATCAAAGTATGACTGACAAAAGGACAAGGCTGCAGCCCCGTTGGATTTAAGTTGTGGTCCTTAACTCCTAACGTTTTTGTTTAACAAGTTACAAGACTGAAATTTAGCTTGGAAACACATGTTAAATGTGAAATTTGGACATGGATGCTTTGAATTTTTTTTTGAGAAGGAGGATGCTTTGAATTTGATAGCACAATTCTTGTTATATATTAAAAAAAATTGTCATTGTTGGAGGTGTTGTTGGATCAGTCCTGCTGCACGACATTCTGGGCCATAGTCATAGACATAAATCACAAGTTGAATTACTTCTCATTCGCTCTCACTCTTTACCAGCTCATCAAAACTACTAGCTAGTTATTACCACTGAATGCGGTAGCCGTAGGTAATACAAGAGAAATTCAATTTGTTAAGGGTGAACGAAACTTCTTCGCTTCTTCCATTTTTTCCCCCTTTTTTTTATTCTTATTCGGAACGGAATTTATCTACAATATTTTAATGTAATTTTTTTATTTTATATATATATATATATATATATATTTGGTTTCTCTATTCTTTGCCAAAAAATTGAGTTTATCTATTGCTATTTTTATTTTTATTTTGAGTAGATTTTTATTATTGTTATTATTATTAAAAGATAGAAGAATTTATCTATAGTTTTAACAATATATAATTCAATTATTTTTTTTTATTTATAATTACAATCCAATCAATGTTTCATCATAATTACTGTTCTTCCCTAAAATAATAATAATAATAATAACAATTATCATTCGTGTACGAAATTGAAAGTTGTAAAGTTATAGAATAACTTTCCAAGGAAACTAACAAAACAATTGTTGGTTTGAATGGAACTTCTTAATCCTTGTGTTCAAAGCATTTGGGTTTAGCGCTAAATTCACAAATATGATCAAACAGTGCCTCTCTACTGTCCAATTCTCAATTCTGCTCAATGGTGGCCAATGCCCAAGCTTTACACCATCACGGGGGATCAAACAAGAGGATCTTATTTCCCCATATCTTTTCATCTTGGGTAGTGAAGTGCTAATGAGGCTAATCAACAAAGAAATCTCTCTTGGTCGTCTGTCTGCTATCAAAGTCTCAGGTAATGCCCCTCTTATTTCCAAACTTAGTTATGCTGATGATTTAATTCTATTTTGTAAAGCTAAAATGTCTGAGCTTGATGTTCTAAAAAATTGTTTGGAGAAATATTGTTACTAGTCTGGACAAGTCATCAATGTGGAAAAGTCTGGGGTTTTTCCTTCCAAGGGAGTCAGCCAACAATTTTTAAATCAAATTAAAAGTTGTTGGGGTATAAACAAACTTCCCCCAAACTCAAAATATTTGGGAATGCCTCTTTTCCTCTCCGCAAGTAGTTCCAGGGATCTAAACCCAATCAAAGAGAAGTTAGAAAATAAACTCTCTGGTTGGAAGAGCAAAATCTTATCCTGGCAAGATAGCGCAACCCTCATCAAATCATTTGCACAGGCCATTCCAGCCTATTCAATGACAGCCATTCAATTTCCTAGAGAGCTCTGCAATCGTTTGGATGCTGTTGTTAGACGGTTCTGGTGGAACCCAAAATCTAAATCTGGCTCATTCTTGACACCCATAGCTTGGTCGTCTTTATGCTGGCCCCAAAAGGAATGAGGTTTGGGATCTCCAAGTTAGCTTGGTGGATTGTTTCAGGGAAAGACTGTCTGTGTGTTCAAGTGCTTAGAGCAAAATACAAAGTTAGGGGCAACTAGCTAAACCATAAGACTGTGGGGTCTCCCTCCAAGATTTGGAGAAACTTAGAAGGTACGAAATCTCTGCTTGCTCGCAGTGCTTGCATGTTGGTAGGAAATGGAAACACAGTCAGAATATGGGAGGACCCTTGGATTCCAGATCTTCCTAATTTCATTTCGAGTCTAAGAGAGGGGACCAATCCAGAAATGGCACTTACTGTTTCACAACAAGTCAACCAAGAAGGTTGGGATCTTACCAAAATTATAAATACTTTTGATAAGACTACAACCTAGCTCATCCAAAAAATTCCCCTATCACGGCTTGCTCCAAAAGATTGTTGGATTTGGATCTCCAATAATTCAAGGGAGTTTTCAGTCAAGTCTGCATATTGGTTAAGCAGAAACATTAGCCCTCCCACAAATCAAGATGCAATTCATGGCCTCATTTGGAAGTCAAAAATCCACGAAATGCTCAAAATGCACCTGTGGTGTATAGCAACAAATTGCCTACCTACTAAAGCTTGTTTAGCTAGATTCTGTGATTTAGATGATGTCCTTTGCCCTCTTTGCAAGGATGCTGAAGAATCAAGCCTCCACCTTTTTATATCCTGCCCCTTTACAAGAGCTGTTTGGTTTAACTCCCAATGGGGGCTGAGGGTAGAAAATCTGAACTTAAACTCTCCTTCTCATCTGATTGGTGTCTTTCTTAGCCCTCCCACTGAAGCTAATATTGAGGGAATCAAGAGGGGTGAATTCTTATTGTTTGGGGCTGTTATTTGTGAAGCCATTTGGAGAGCTAGAAACCAAGCTATCTTTGACGGCAAAGAAACTAATCCAATTGAGCTCTGCAGAAAGTTGATAAGACCATAGATGAGCACAGAAAGTCCATAGCAATCCATTTGAGCTTCCAATTGCCGAAACCAGTACAAAGGTGGAAGAAACCACCTGGAGATTCAATCAAGATAAATGTTGATGCTGCTTTCAAGGATGGTAACTCCTCCATTGCAGTTGTTGCTAGAGATTGGAGAAGGGAAGTGGTTTTTACTTGTGCTAAGAGAGTATATTCCAACCTCCCTCTTCAGGCAGAAGCAAAAGCCATTAAATGGGCCTTAAGCTTAGCTAAAAGTCTTGAAGCAGCTGCTATGATTTGGAAAGTGACTCCAAAGTCTGTGTTGACGCACTAGCACCTTCTGGCAAAATGGTTCCCTAGAGAATTAGAGGTATTTGCAGTGAAATTCTCAACTTGATATCACTTATTCCTGGCTGTCATGTTATCTAGATCCCTAGGGGGCAAATAAAGCAGCTCACTCTCTAGCTAAGGGTCCTTTTGGAACAATGTTTTTGGTCTTTTGATGTTGGTTTCGGCCCTCCCTGTTTTGAGATTATCATTAAGGAATGAGGCTCTTGTATCCTCTCTGTAGTTTGTTTTGTCTTGTGAATAAAATTCTTATTTATCAAAAAAATTGTTGGTTTGAATGAGCAAAATTAATGTCACAATTTGCTAACAAATAAATATATGAGAATTAATAAAATACATAGCTCTAGCTCCCAGCTTCAATTATGGGGAGGAGGGGGGGGGGGGGGTGAAGCTCCAAAGCAGTGTAAACAAATTTGTGAAAAAAATTACCATCTATAATGTTTCTAAAAAAAAATACCGTGTATGATTGTTGACAACAGATCAGTGTTTAGGTGATCGATGTAGCACCAATCTAATGACTTTGACGTCTAATTCAATAGAAAATATAGTTGTTTATAGATGAAAATAGTGAAAAGTAGAGCAATGTGTTCATACCTATTTCATGTTTTCGTTCTCCTACATATATAACTCTTTCAAAGGGATTTTTTTTTTTTTTTGGGTGAATTTATTCAATATTTAAAAGCAAAGTACATTAAGTATGTCCATTAGACACACTTAA